>NC_022012.1:57358570-57364034 GCF_000317375.1 Microtus ochrogaster
AGAGTACTACTCAGCAGTAAAAAACAATGACTTCTCAAATTTTGCATGCAAATGGATGGAAATAGAAAATACTATCCTGAGTGAGGTAACAACTTTTACTTTTTAAAAATAAAGATGGTGGCTGTATAGTACTCCATTGTGTAAATGTACCATATTTTGAGGTCAATGGGCATTTAGGTTGTTTCTAGGTTTTAGCTATGATAAACAATGCTGCTATAAACATAGTTGAGCACATATCCTTGTGATACAATTGAGCCTCCTTCGGTTTATACCCCAAAATGGTATTGCTGTGTCTTGAGGATGGTTGTTTCTTAATTTTCATACTGATATCTGAAGGGGCTGTACCAGCTTGCATTCCTACCAGCAATGCAGACCCAGACACAGAAAGACAATTATCACATGCATTCACTCATAAGTGGTTTTTAAACATAAAGCAAATTACAAATTTGCTACAAATTACAATTCCAGAGAACCTAGACAACAATGAGGACCCTAAGAGAGACTTACATGGATCTAGCCTACATGAAAAGTAGAAAAAGACAAAATCTTCTGAGTTAACTGGGAGCCTGGGGACATGGGAGAGGACTTAAGGGGAGGGGAGAGGCAGGGAGGGAAGCAGAGAAAAATGTATAACTCAATAAAAAATAGATAAAAAAGAATTAGAAAAAAAGATTGTGGCAACTTAGTGGCCAATGAGTCTATAAGAAATTACTTATGATACTGAGATCTTTCATATTTCTTTTTTTCCTAGGTTTTCCTTGATAACTTTCCTAAAATATGCTGCTAATTTTGTTGGTTTTATGAGCTATTTCTGCAATAAATTTATCAATTGTTAAAATAACCAAATACTTATTCTAAGTTATAAGATTTATTACATTCAGATGTTTTTGATATTTTAAAATATTATGGTGTTATGCAATATTTCTCCATCAGTCTATGCTTAAGGATAATTATTATGTAACATTTTAGAAAAATTATTACTCTTCAGAGAATAATCCACACAAATGGAGTGTGAACTTTTATTTGTGACTAATTATTTTAACAGATGCTTGATACTAAACTCCCATCATTCAAAACTAATCACCTTACTTTATGTAAAGCAAAGAAACTTTTCATGCATATCAACTCTTTGATAGATTTTTATTATAAATTGCTTATTATGTCTTTATTTTCCAAAGTTAATAAAATCTACATGTACTGAAGTTTATTAAATTAGCTGAGGTAGTAAAATAGTTTTCATGAAGTAAGGTCTTTTTTTTTTTTTCCTGCCATGGAATAGAATCTAGAATGGTGAATTAGCAGCTATTGTTTTGCTATAGGTGAAACTTTATCTCCCTTAAAGGTCATTTTTGATGCCCTAACTGCATTTAGTAAAAAAGCTTGTAGGAAGCCATTTAATGGTTCCTTATAGAATGGGTATCTTAATAAGAAAAGGATTCTCCATTCCTCTCTCCATGCTAAGAGAAAAGGCCGCAAGAGCACTTCACGAAGGTACCCTTCTGTCAGCCAGAATCAGACTCCTTATTGTAAACTGAACCAATAATTTCCAGCATCCAAGGTGGTAATCTGATACACTTCTGCTGTTTAATCTACCCAGCCTGTAGTATCTAGTTATGGAAGCCTAAGAAGACTGATGTATCACTTATATCCAATAGGTCTAATGTTAAAGTAATGATTTGCTTTAGGTATATAACTGCTGAAGAAATGGAAACCGTCATCAAAATGTTCCAACCCCCCCAAAAAAAAAACAAAAGCCCAGTCCAAATGGTTTCAGCTCAGAATTCTACAAGATTTTCAAAAAATAACTATACCAATACTCCTCAAATTGTTCCACATAATAGAAACAGAAAGAACATTGCCAAACTCTTTTTATGAGGCTACAATTACCCTGATACCCAAACCACAGGAAGACATTACTAAGAAAGACAATTACAGATCAATGTCACTCATGAACATTAATGCAAAAATACTAAATAAAATACTGGCAAGTAAAATCCAAGAACACATCAGAACCATCCTTCATCACGATCAAGTTGGCTTTATTTCAGAGATACAGGGTTGGTTCAACATATGAAAAATCTATCAACGCAATCCACCATATAAACAAACTGAAAAATAAAAACCACGTGATCATCTCATTAGATGCTGAAAAAGCTTTTGACAAAATACAACATCCCTTTATGATAAAGGTCTTGGAGAAAGGAGGGATGCAAGGAACATATCTAAACATAATAAAGGCAATATACAGCAAGCCAACAGCCAACGTCAAACCAAATGGAGAGAAACTCACAGCTATTGCACAGAAATCACAAACAAGACAAGGTTGTCCACTCTCTCCATATCCACTTAATATAGTTCTTGAGGTCCTAGCTAGAGCAATAAGACAACAAAAGAGATCAAGGGAATACAAATCAGAAAAGAAGAAGTCAAACACTCATTATTTGCTGATGATATGATAGTTTACATAAGGGACTCCAAAAATTCTACCAAGGGACTTCTACAACGCATAAACACATTCAGTAATACAGGATACAAGATTAACTCAAAAAAGTCAGTAGCCATCCTGTACACAGATGATAAAAGGGCTGAGAAAGAAATCAGAGAAACATCACCATTCACAATAGTCACAAATAGCATAAAATGTCTTGGAGTAACTCTAACCAAACAAATGGAAGACTTGTATGACAAGAACTTTAAATCTTTGAAGAAAGAAATTGAAGAAGACACCAGAAAGTAGAAAGATCTTCCATGCTCTTGGGTAGGTATAATTAACATAGTAAAAATGGCAATCTTACCAAAAGCAATCTGCAGATTCAGTGCAATGTCCATCAAAATCCCAGCAAAATTCTTCACAGACTTTGAAAGAATGGAACTCAAATTCATATGGAAAAGTCTGTTCTACCCCAATGTTCTGCGTAGCATCTCTGGTACTATGGAAGGAAGTCTAGCTTACAGAGAGTAAGCTTCAACTGTTCTCTATCTTGCAACCAACACATGTGGTATCTTTATTAATAGTGTTTTATTATCCAGTTCTTGTGGAAAACCAAATGGGATGGCAAGAGCTTGCATTGTTTTGGGGGATCTTCAATATATCACTGACCAAAAATTCACTTGGAGATATGTTACACTTGAAAACTAGAATTTGTGTATAGTAACCCACAGCATCTTGGTCCATCACTATCCAGATAATTGCATTTCATTATTGATTTACTTAATTTTCAGTCGATAGCCAGAGGTCTACCTTCTTCATATTCAACACCATAGAAGAGATTCTTTTCATCTATATTGAACTTTTCATTTTGCTGAATAGATTGGCAGTCAATATTACTCAAATTAATAGAAACATGGAGAGTCATTAACATGAAGAGTAAATAAATATTAGTGGAAATTTCAAATAAGGTTTAAAGGTTACAAGAGCCAGTAAGAGATTCTAAGATTGAAAATTTGGATAAGAGCCCAGCTAAGGGTGCAGTGATGAACACATTCCTTAGAGAACATCTAACTTTTTTCTTTATCATATATTCTAATATCAAAATATGACACAAATACCCTCTTTGGAATAAAACACTGTGATGTGTGAATTCCTTCTGTATGTTGTGAATACCAATGGCTAATAAAGAAACTGGCTTGGCCTGATAGAGTAGAGCTGGGTGGGGAAAACTAAACTGAATGCTGGGAGAAAGTAGGCAAAGTCAGAGAGAAACCAAAAACCTTGCCAGTAAGCCATGAGCCTCATGGTAAAATATAAATTAATGGAGATGGGTTAATTCTAGATGTAAGAGCTAGCTAGCAATGCATGTAAGCAATTGGTCAAGCAGTGATTTAGTTAATACAGTTTCTGTGTGGTTATTTTGGGAGTCTGGGCAGCCAAGAAACAAACTAGAGGCCTTTCTACAACAAATTGGCGCAACAACATTGTTGCAAAGGAACTTTGGCATGCATATTTGTTTACCTAGGAGAGATATTTTTGTTCACACTAGCATTCAGTAACACATTCTTATCCACAGAAATCAGGGAGGAAGACTCAAAAGAATGGAAAGCAACAACAACAAAAATACTGAGTGCTGTAAGTAGTCACTGTGAATTAACTCCATCCTTAGTTTGCTGATGCTCCCCACTCAAAGCCATTTATTAAGTTGTCAGTAAACCTAGGTGCACATATTTTGCCTAGATATACTACTTAACTTACTTAACTTCTTTAACTAGCTTTCCTTTAGAATAATTTTTATGTATCAGATAAAACTTATATACTTTGAAATAAATCTTCTGGTTGAACAGCCTACCAGTGTTTGCTGGTTTGTTGGTTTGGAAACACCCAACGATGTGGTATGAACATAAACTGAAACCTCAACCTGTAACTCTTTTAAGTCCCAGAGATACATCAAGGCTCAGAAATCTTGTTCTTCTGATGCTTTCATTCCAGGAGAGCCAAATTCTCTTGCAGACTTATCAGACCACTGAGTAGAAGAACGAGATGACACTAGTTGCAGAAGAAACAGTTGGGATGTATAGAAGCTACCACGTGGTATCAAAATAACTTTAAAAATTATTGGATCCTTCATAGTTGCTCATACCTATAATCCAGATTACCATTTTCTTCCATTGCTTCCCTATCATCAGACATAAGAGTTGAAGAGGAACAAACCTGACATGGATATGTAACTTTATCTCCAAAATACTAACAATGTAATGCACCCTCAATACATGTTCTTACTCATTTGGCAGAATCACTGCCATGTGGATTGCATTAACTAATCTTAAAGATAAGGGCTTTCAAGTCACAGAAATTAAGAGAGTTGCAGAAAGTATCATGCTATTTCCCAGTCATTCATGCTGAGAAGAGAATGTCAGCATCTACTTCTTTATGTGAAGAATCTATATGCTTTGGATGGAACTAAATACCATTCTGTTAAAGAAAAGAAGTCCAAACGTACAAATAAAAGTACTGCATTATCTCCCTTACATGAAAATGTGAGAGTTGTACTAGCTTTGGCAGCACATATACTAAATTGGAATGATACAGAAAAGATTAGCATGGCCCCTGTACAAGGATGGCATGGAAATTTGTAAAACATTGTTGGTCAAAGGTTTTGTGGCTGGATTAGTGTTTATATATTTGCAGTGAAAACTTTATGGAATCTTTAAAGATGATCCTAGTGAGGACTTTGAGTAATGAGGGATATGGAGTCTCAGATGACCATCTTGTAGCCAGGCAAGGCTTCCAATGGAGGGACTGGGCTGCATACAGTTGAATTTTGGGGGTCCTGTGGTGATACCCTAACAACTCAGGCTAAACTTAGGACAGAGGTTCTCCTTATTTAGTTTCTCTAGGATCACTAATTATAGGCTCAATGTCCTTTGTGTATGGCTAGAAACCAAATATGAGTGAGTACATCCCATGCTCCTCTTTTTGGGTCTGGCTTACCTCACTCAGGATAGTGTTTTCTATTTCTATCCATTTGCA
>NC_022012.1:57364664-57387403 GCF_000317375.1 Microtus ochrogaster
GAGGGAGGGGGACTTGATTGGGGGAGGGGGAGGGAAATGGGAGGCGGTGGCGGGGAAGAGACCGAAATCTTTAATAAATATATATATATATATATAAATCTTAGGACAGAGGGTCTCTCTTCACAAACTGATGGCAGGGGTGCGGTCCATTGCTAAGAACAACATCTGCTCAACTCATTGAATGTGGAGAGATGAAACAGTACTTTCAGGGAGCCTTCATCCTTGTGTTTTAGTCTCTTTGGTTCTGAAGGGATTTTTCAGGCTACCAAAGGAGTAACAGAAACACTAATCCAGCCACAAAACCTTTGACCAACAATCTGTCCTGCTTGCAAGAAGTGTTGGGCAACAGTGGTACACAACTTGTAGGAGTAGCCAAACAATTTCTGGTTTAACTTGAGGCCCATGTCATGAAAGGGAGCCTATATTGGATACTCGTTGCAGGTCTAGGAACTAGAAACTGGATAGCCCAGAGAACTAGGGTAGAGCCATATATGACTGATTTAAAAAAATCAGTGAAATAATTTCTAATATTATTCTGCTATACCCATAGATCCATTTCCAGGATTCCTCCTGTTTGTGTTTTCTTTATTGCCTCTATTTCAGTTTTCAAGTCTTAACTGTTTGAACTACTTGCTTGACCTGTTTGGTTTTTTTTTCTTCATTTTCTTGAGTTTCTTTAAGAGATTCATTGATTTCTTCCAAATTTTTGTTTGTCTTTTTCTCCATTCCTTTAAGGGGATTTTTCATTTTATCTTTACATGTTTCAATCATTTTCAAAAAGATATATTTAAGATTGTTTACTTTTGTTTCTTCTGGCTCAGGATGATCAGGTCTTTCTGTTGTATGGTCACTAGATTCTGGAATTACCATACTGCCTTTTAGGTTCTTGAATGAAGTTTTTATTGTCATATATCCATCTCTTTCTCTAACTTGTGCTGGCAGTGTCTTTGCCTCTGTGTTCAATCCTGACGTCTCTCTTGGCCAGCTCTCTTGGTTCACTCTGTAGCTGTAGTTTCTTTGTCTGCTCTGTTTAGTGGTAGCCTGTGCTTCAGAGTTCCTCTGAGGTTCTAGGGTATAGTGGGTTTGGGGGTTGTGTGGACTTTGTAGCTTACAGGGTCTGATCTAGGGGGGCGGGTGTTGGAGCAACCTACCTGCAACCAGCTTGCCTGCTAGCTATCTAGTTAAACAGAGGCAGGTGAGATAGTGGTCTGGGGTTTTTCTCTGATACTGAGGGCCTAGAGAAGAGTTGGGTGCCTAGCTGGCTGACTGATCACTCACCTCTTGGTCCTCTCTGTGAAGTTGCAGTCTGTGCTCCAGAATTTTTTTGACATTTTATGTCTTGTTTATTTCCTGAAAAAAATTAGCAATCTCTCAAATGTAATTTTGTCCTGAGTCTGAGTTTTTTATGCTGTCCCAAGAAACTGAAAGAGAAATGCATTATCAAGGAATGGATTAAAAATTTCATTTTGATTAAAATTTATATTGGGATATAGCATTTCTTCAAGGGGTACTGAAAACACAATGCAATGCAGTTTCTTACTTTTGCCATCAGCTATCCTTAGCTAGCATTAAAAACACCTGTCAAAGCTACTCATTATTTATCATTCGATGTCAATGATAAATGCAGAAAGCAATTCTTAAGTTAGTGATGATTTCTTTTGACACCTCCTTTCATCCGTTGGTTGTTAATCCCTTCTCACATCAGTCTTGGCATTGACATTGTGAGATGATGGGCTAGCTGCAATCAGCAATCATCTACTGAAGCTTTTGAACTAAAAGTGTATGTTTGTGTGTGTGTGTGTGTGTGTGTGTGTGTGTGTGTGTGTGAATGCACGTGTGTGAGAGAGACAGGAGAATAGAGACAGAGACACAGAGGTCATACTCAGACAGAGACACAGACAGAGAGTTAGAGACAGACAGAAATAGGTAGACGAGGGAATAAGATAGGTAATATTCAGACCTTCACTCTTCCTCATTTCTTTCAACTCATCCTCCAATCTCATCTTCTAAAATGGATATGGCATGGCTATTATACTCATGAAATAAAAGCTACTGTGGTTGCTTCACAAGACCTACATAGGATAATCAGTAGAATTTCCAACATAGTTTGGAAAGGGGTCCTCGAGGTCCCACGCTAATGTAGTTGCTGACTGTTGAGTAGTAAAAATTAATTTTCTTCAAGGGTGTGGCCACTAGGAGCTGCCCCATGTAAATGGATTCAATGGATTATGAAAAAAACAAAGACTAAAAGGACATGAAGATTGGAGGAAGACATGTTGAAAGAATTGGAGGGGACAGTGGCAGGGTAGATATGATGAAGATATATTTAATATGTGTGTGAGATTGTCAACACATAAAATATTAATAAAAATATTGTATGAAAATAAAGATAGAAGATACAAAAGATCACATGTATCATCTTATTCGTAAGAAATGTCCAGAGCAGACAAACTCATGGAAAGATGAAGGGTGATCCCTGGAGGCTGCGGGAGGGAATAATGGGAAGTGACAACTGTTGAATACAGTCTCTTCTAGTGATGAATAAAGTGTTTTAAAAGTAGACAATAACAATGGCTACTATATATGAGAACATGCCCCAAATCACTGAACTACATATTTCAAAGAGATGAGTTTTATGGAATATGATTGTATGTCAATAAAGCTACTATTAACAAAAAGTAAAAAAAAAATTCTCTAATCAAACTCAGCAATAACATAGCTGCAAACTGAACTGTCCTCTTCCCTTTATGAAGTTATTCCCAAGTGACTTTCTTGAAACAATGATTTCTGTCCCTGTCTGACACAGGAACACCGAAATAAAAATTTTGTCAATATTTCAATATTATAACCCCACAAGAAGCTGGGAACAAACAACATTGTTCCTGAAAGATGGAGAATGTTCTGTCCGTGAGATCTCTTATTAAAATAACCCCCATCAAAAATATTCTACTCCCTTCATCCTTGGGACCCTGACCACATTCTTAAGTTGGGATGCCAAACATAATCTTTCCTATTATCAGGGCAATGAAATTGATATTTGCTAGGGAACAAAAGTTTGCAATAGGCAAGTGGATAGAAAGTACTTGCTTCATCTCCTTCCTATTCCATTATTATTTCAAAATGTATAAACAATAATTAGGGAATAAATAGTAAGTGTGCTGTCATATCAAGCTAATTAAAAGGTAAAAAAGAATGATAAAAAAGTGATAACAGCCTTTAGGAAAGGCTTGCATTGTGTCTAGGAAACAAGGCAAGAAAAGAGCTGAGCTATCAACATTTCATACTTAGCTTCTGAAATATGATATTTTCTACACTTTTCAACCTTTAATGACTTAAATTCAACAACGTCTGCTAACAAGATTATTTAAAGGCATAGCAAGTTATGAGTAACCAAAACCATCCTGCAATTTTCTATTGTAATTTAGCTTGACTTCACTTGATAAGAATGACCACAAGTTACTTTAATTTTTTTCTTGTATTTTAACCCCTTAACAGAGAATGTTTATTTGTAAGCCTAATTAATTTTTCCAAAAAATAATGCATATTGCAAGTATAGTACAAAGTGACATTTGGAAGTAGAAAATATTGTAAATTCTATGAGTAACATATTTTAGAAGTTTCATATGAAATTTTCCATCCTGTATTGTATTGTACCTTGTCACTATTAATAATTTGGTAGAGAAGATGTTGTATAGATGGCTCAGTGGTTAAGATCACCAGCCATTCTTCCAGAGCACATAGATTCATTTAATCATGGCACACACATGGAAGCTCACAGATATCTGTGTCTCCTGTTTCAAAAAATCTGATATCCTTTTCTAGCCCCTGCAAGTCAGACACACACACACACACACACACACACACACACACACACACACACACACGTAAAACACACAGGCAAACATGCAGGCAAAACACCCACACATATGAAATAAAAACAAACTTTTTTATTTGATATAATATAGATGTTCTATTTGGAGCTATACACCGAGTCTCTTCTTAGGATCATGACCAATTATGGATCCCACTGGCAAAACAAGCTTGTTTTATAAAATCAGAGAGCAGCCTAGGTCTATGGGTATAACAATAAATATTTTCACAACATGACAATTTAGCAAGCCAGCAATAGCAAGTTCAAACATAAAGCCTGAGACCTCCCTTGTTCGGGGATGTTGACCAAAATTTTGATATCAGGCATGAAATTTCCTCCTTTGGATCAGGCTTCAAATCCAGTCAGAATATGTTTAAATATGTCTACATTATCACTGCCACTGCCAAAGCTCAGGGAGTAAAGTGGTAAAGGAGGCAGAAAGAATGTAGAAAATGGGGTAATGAAGAAGAATGCTATGAAATGATGTGCTTTGAACATAGTGGGACAGTGGCAATCAAAGTTTCATAGTAGCTGTGGTCACCTGCACAAGAATGAAACAAACTGAAATCAGCCAAATTCTCACCATAACTGGTGGAATAAATAGTCTCTGGACCCTGCTCCATACTGAGGAACATTTTTCAGTGAGTGACTACTCAGGGAGACAAAATTGGTCACTGATAAGTTTTCTATGCTCTAGTGGGTGGTTCCACACCCAGTCACTATGGGCAGCTCTAGCTGAACTTAGTGAATTACCAAAAAATGTAGTTTATATAATTGGAGAAATAGAAAAAATTGGGAAGAGAGCTTTAACTGGAGGGGAGGAAAAATCAATACAAAAGGAGAGGGAAGGAGGAGGGACAAAAAAACACCAAGGTAGAGGCAGTTTAAGAAATATTTTTTCATATTTAGTTAAAATTATATATAATACATATATGTGCATATATACCTATTATATATCTAGATCATATAGATGTATACTAATACATATATATGTGTATGTATATATTTTATGTGACTTGCACTAACAATGCTCTGTACTGTTTTTATTTGTACAGTTTCAATAGTTTGCATGAACAGTTTTACAATCAATTTTGCTTTCTAAGTTTCTAAAAATGGTTCCCATAATTACCAGTTTGTTCCTTGCTTCTTTCCCTTCCTATCTCCCAGCTCTCCCACCAGTAGCCATTACCCTTTTGATCTATAGCTCTACTTTTAGAAGCATAAAAAAGTCTTCCAAGCTACAAAATAAACAAAAACAAAAACAACCCCCCCAAACAAACTTCTAACTAGGCACACCTACAGTTAGAACCGTGTGCCCAATTGGAAGCATATACAGTTACAACGTCATGCAGGGTAAGACACAGTTTTGTCTCTTGTGGTTAATATTTCCCTCTCGTAGGGTCTAAGTTCTCATGATCAACTCACCAGTCAAAACTGAATCAATCCATTCTGTACTACTCTATCTCCTCTGGGGATACACCAGCTTTTCCTTTTATCCTATAGGCAATGTAACTTGGAAACCTACTCTAAACAGTTGGCATTGTCTATCCCTTGTCCTTATATCTATCTGTCTTAACTTCTTGGTGAATTGGTACAGTTACTATAAATGAGGGAACTGTGCATCTCAGTGATTCTGGTTCATTTTGTTCCCAGACTGTTCCCATGAACTCCTGATATTATCTATTTAATACCATTTCTTAAAGACTCTTGTGGTTAACGTGATTCTTTCCAGAATAGTCATACGAATATGTAGTATTAAACTTGATGGCCTGCTGTGACTCATTCAAGTCATCAGTATGGCTAGCATAGTGAAAACAAGTAGAGCCCATAGCACACATACTCCTGGGGTCATGCTCCCAGAATCATGCAGTGAACTCTTCACAGGGTTTTTGCCAAGTGTATCAAGGTCTCTAGAGTCTTGCCCCAAGGAGAGTCATTCATGCTATTCTTAGGCCTTGTTCCTGAAAGAAGTCACATGATTCCTGCCAAGCTACCAATGGAGGGGAGCAATCCATATTCCCATCTAGGTGTGATGCCTATGACCCACAACAATGACTAGCATAGCAAGATATTTCTAAATTTGAAACAACAGGTAACAAAGGATTTAAGGTCTGTTCAACAGGAAGGAAATCATGCCTGATACTATAAAACTAGCCAATCACCGAAGGCTAGTGAGGCCATAGATCTTATGGGAGAACTTACTACCAGTACTTTTCTAGACTAACATAATTCCTAATTGCTTTCTAAAGCTTACCCTGGTGCGAGAAGTCCTGTCTATGTGTTGCTTTTATTGGTCAATGAATAAATCTGTTTCCACCAGTGGCTTAGCAGAATATAGGTAGGCAGGAAAACTTAATTGAATGTTGGGAGAAAAAAGGCAAAGTCAGGAGAAGCTGTATAGCTCCCCACCAGAGTGAGACATGGGGGAAAGAACTTTACCCAGTAAACCACAGTCATGTGGTGATGCACAGATTAATAGAAATGGGTTAATATAAGATATAAAAAATAGCCAGAAATATGCTTAAGCTATTGGCCAAACAGTATTGCAATTAATATAGTTTCTGAGTGATTATTTCAGGTCTGGGCAGCTGGGAACAGACGACTGGCCTCTGCCAATAGCACTGATTTTCACAGGTAAGTGTAGCTCTTACCCCTTATCAAAGATGCTTCTCTTTGCAGCAAGTGGAAACCATTACAGAAAATCACAACTGGTCTTAATGCAGTAATTAGTTGATCATGGGTGCCTAGTCCCAACAGACCTATCTACAACACAACTTCAGCACTTAAGGTCTAGCAAACATTCCAGTTAAGAGGGTGGAAAGCATGGAGTCAACTATAAAATTGTGTCTCCTCAAAATGACAGCAGCTACACCCATGATACTTCAACAATATGTCTGCCTAAAGACCTGTACAATGATAACACCAATAGACATGCTGAGGTTAAAGGTAGAAATCTCATGGGCCTCCACCTTGACAAAGAATTACAGGCAACAAGTGAGTGCTGAGAGAGGAAGAATTAGTATCTCCCAATGTGGAGCCTCCTCATTGGTTACCCCATACAAAGCAATCAGCTTTGAAATGGTATACATGTAACATCAATTTGTCTCAGTAGACTGCATATTTCTATATATGCTTATAAGTGTTTGTATCTGTGTGTGTGTGAAAAACAACATAATAAATAAAAATAGGCCATTTATTAGAGAGGGCATGGAGCAAGCATGGGAAAAGTTGGAGTGAGGAAAAATTAAATAGATTAGAGGAGGAAAGAGACAGGAGCGAGTGATGATATTAGATTTAAATTAAATGTAAAAGCCAGAAGATCAGAGACTTTGCTGTGAGATTATGTCTCTTAGCAGTATCAGAAGCTACATGAAGTGACACCAACACAATTGCCCAAACATAAGCTGAAAAGTATGATTCCCATAGAGTCAAATGCAAAAGTGGATGGGGAAAAACCCATGAAGCCTCAGTCCTACATAAAGAACTATAGACAGCTATGGAATGCTGAGTGCAGGAGAAATAGTCTTCCCTAGGGACGAGTACACCAATGGTTATCTGATACCAAATGACCAGCCTTGAAAACATACATACATTATGCAAACCGAGAAGGCTATATTTAGGAATATATGCATATATATATATATATATATATATATATATATATATGTAATAACAGTCAAGAAATGGGACATAAATTTGAAAGAGATAAGGGAGGTGTATATGGGAGGATTGTGTGAGGAAAGGGATGTGAAAATATCATGGTTATATTGTAATATCAAAAATAAGAGAAAAAAGAATTGAGGAGTGGGAAAGGAGCTTTCAAGGAAAGTGTGGTAAATCTCAAAAGTGTTTTCTCAGGCTCATGGCACACATAGGTTTTTTTATTCATGAATTCAACTATAGGCTATATATTGTATGCCACATTTGATAATGGAATGATTATGTCTGTCCTCAAGCTATGATATTTTGTACATTAGCACGCAGATATAGTATGATTTTACAATTTATGAGATGTATTGTTGAAACATGGAAGACCCCTCTATTACTTAACATTTTCACCTTCTTAGTTTTATGTTGCGAAATTTGTACCTGCTGATGGGCAGACTAGTCACAATATCTCCTGTAAAACAGATGTTGGATTAATATAGAAGATGGATGTGTCTGCAATAAATCCTGTAGCTATCATCACAAAGGGGGCTTGTGTTCATGGTAGAATCCCCCAACCACGGCTTCCATGACCACAACACAGCTTTTGACTTTCTACCTGACATTTGGATGAATAAGAAAACTATAGCTAATATTTCTTGAAGAAAGCATTACAAGTTTGACTCACCATGTTGAATTTCCTTCTAAAATCTCAGAGAACTGGAATTTCAAGATAATCACAGTTTCACTGTGTTACTGAAGATCCACTAAAGATGGAGCTGCTGCATCTTTATCCCCTGTTTCCATGAAAGCAACTTCAGTGTCTAAAAGAGAGACAATTTCCTTCCATTTAACAGTCAGACACTTTTTACTTCCTGCGTTAAGAGTAGTTCAGTGCATCACCGTTTATGCATCTCATTTTCTTTTCCCACTTAATAGCTGGGTGAGAAGCTAGCATCATTAAGTTAACTCAAACGTCAGACAATCGAAGAGCCAACACTAAGTGTTAGATGTTCAGTACCAAACTCCCTGTATTTCAGCCGCTCTATCAATATTCCATGGCTCACACTTAAAAACAGGATCAGTGTTAACCATTCTTTCTTCTTTATCCTTTTAAATTCTTTTTAAACGGACACTTTTAGATTCATAGTAAAAAATTGAAAGGGAACAAAATTAATGTGTGCCACTAATCCATTTATTCATAAACACTCTATTTTCTCCATTATAAACACATATAAACGACAGGTTATACATATATATTTAATAATGTTGCATACATATGTGTATGTGACAACAATTAAAGAAAAAACCAAAAACTTAGATTTTAAATCATGCAAATCAGTGTTTTATGGAAAGATTTGGAGGAAGGAAAGGAAGGGAAAATGATGCAATTATATTACAATCTCAAAATCAAAAGTAATGAAAAAGCAAAGGCCAGAAGAATGGCATACTCTTTAAAAGCAACAGGCCTCTATTAACACAACACTATTATACAAATTACACAGTTTGCATCAGATTCTACTCTAGAAATTTATAATCTTTGGGTTTTCTCATATGTTTGATTACATGTCTCTACCATTATAATATTGGGCAGAATGTCTCCAATGATAAAATCTCAGGGCACTTTATGTGTTTTTCCTTCTCTTTCACTCAACGTCTAAAAATTATGATTAAAAATATTATTTCCATTGTTCTGGTTTTTCAGAATATCACCTAGTTATAATGAGAGAGCACAGACTTTTCCAAGTGTGTTTTTCACTGAGTAATGTGTCCTTAAGGCTTTTCCATGTTATCTTCAACTTGATAAGACATTTTTAATTGATACTAAATAATAAGTCTCTTGTTATTTCCATAGTTTATTCAGTAATCTACTGATGGAATCTTTGTCTTTTTCAAGTTTGGACATTAATAAATTTACAGGGCTTGTATGAAAAAAATTTTTCAGTTGTTTGGAATAAATACCAAAGAGAATTCATGCTATATTTGTGGTGCCATATTTACTCTTATATTAAGCCATCAAACTTTATTCCAATGTGGCTGTACCATGCCATGTTCCATAAAAGAGGAATAGCATTTCCTATGGTTCATCATTCTTGCCAGTATTTGAGTTTTCCAGGTTCTAAACTTATAGCATCACAATAAGTTCGTAGTATATTGCCTTAATTTGCATTTTCTTGGTGAAATGTTCTTTGATACATCCTATCATATACTGATTTTTAATGGCATTATGCATTGTCTGTTAAGTTGTTTTTACCAATTTTTAACGAGTTATTTCTTATTAATGAGTTTAATGTGTACTTTGTATATTTTGCAGTACAATCAGATACTACATATAGCTTTCAAAACTATGTTCTCCCATTCTGTGACTTGAGACAATTTTTTTTTATCAAGAAAGGGTTTCTCTGTGTCGCTTTGGAGCCTGTCCTGGAACTAGCTCTTGTAGACCAGGCTGACCTTGAACTCACAGATATCCATCTGCCTCTGCGGGCTGAGTGCTAAAATTAAAGGTGTGTGCCACCACCACCGGGCTAAGACATTATTCTTAATTTTAATAAAATCCTAGCATATCTAGGATTCTTTCTGTTGTGCTTCATGACTTTTGTGTCCTCGATTACAGACATCACAAACTCTAAAGTTATCTCTATCTTTTCCTCTGTCAGCCTTTACAGATTGTGAAGTTTTGCATTTAACTGCCTGCTCCATACTTTATTATAATGTATTTTTATGACAGACATAAAGTTGAAGTCTAGATTCATTCTGTGTATTGTGTGCCTAATGAGCCCTCAAGCTTTTCCAGAAGAAATCCTTAAACATGTGTTCCTTAGGCCATTTTAGTCTTCTCTACCACGGAAATCCTCAGCTCTGAATACATCTCAGGTGACTATTTTTCGCATGGGGCATCTTGTTTTTATTCTCAATATGAAATGAAATGTCTTCAGACTGGTACTTCTCAGGTATAGACTCCACTTGGTGGAAGAGCTTGTGTGAAGGACTGAAGGGGATAATAAAGCTGGAGCATGATTAACAAGAGAGAAAGGAAGGTTGTACTGGAGAAATTGTCAGGGATCTTATTGAGGTCACAGGAGGAGAATTTCAATGGTGTTCCTACGGAGAGGACTATGGAAGGCTTTGAAGCAAAGGGTATTCATATCTTATTTTATTTTTAAATGAATGCCTAGGTTCTATTTAGGAAATTAATTGGACAGCGATAGCAAGATTTTTCAGAGGACATGGCACTTACTACCCAACCTGATGACCTGAGTTAAATCCTGAAACCTATATGATGGAATGAGAGAATTGTTCTCTGATTGCCACATAGCTACTGTCATACACATGAACTGATAAACATAAGTGGTAGAAATAACACAGAAAATTAATTGAACAATTTAATTACAGTAAAGTACCATTAGAATTCATAAAATTTGAATATGTTTTATAAAGGAAATATGTGTATAGTCATGTGTGGGTGCAAAGAATATGGAGAAAAATTGCTACCACAGGTAAGATATATTACCAAGTAAAATAAAAGAAGATGTCTTGGTTAGATAACATAAAGAGTAATTGTTCTGTCTTAGCATAGATAATCCAGAAGAGTTGGAGTTCAGTGGGTTCAAAGAGGTAAATCTTAAGTATTTATGTGTGAGAGTCTATAATCTCAAATGAAGATTCAGATGTTGCCTTGTCCTCATCATAGAGGCAGATGCTAGAAATGCAGGGATAAAAATAGCATAGGAAAATTGTTGACATACGCTGAGTCAAGGTGAATCTTTATAAATTATATGAATAAAAGAAAACTAAAATTGCTGAGCACCAGGAAACCAATGCCAAGGGAGGGGAGATAAACTAACAAAGGGTGAAGAAAAAGAATCATCAGAGAAAGAAAAAGTATGCTGTAAGAACAGGGTGATAACCTGTGTCAAATGTTGTAAGAGGCGGGAAACATCCCCATCTTAGGTAAAAATGTCCTTTGAGTAAGGCTCTAGGGAGTTAATTTTCAACCAGGACAAAGGCACTTTGGAGGGAGGGAGCAGCGAGTTGAGAAGCAAACAAAAGGAGAACACAGTATCTAATCCTTCTAGAAGCAAGGCAGAAATTTAACAGAGGGCTGGAGAAAAAAAGCTGGAGGGCGATGAAGGGGCCATGATCCTGTTAGTCTGAAAAAAAATTGTGGGTGCTGAATCATGAGTGAATAATGAAATATTCCACAGATTAACATGATAAAACAAAAGTTAAGGTCATATATACAAGCAAGCAAGCAAACAAAGAAGGATGTGGGAAATCAAGGAAGGATTGTACAACCCAAAGAAGAGTGGAAGGACTAGCTTTGTGTAGAAAGAGAGCTGTCAAATTTAGGATGGAGAAAAGGATGTCACATTGCATGAGCTGTTTTGCTTATGGATTCATTTTAAAAAGTCCAATATCGTAAAAACAATAAAATAACATCATTCACTGAGACCATGGATGTGAGAGAGTGTGAATAACACACACACACACACACACACACACACACACACACACACACACACACACATTCACTATGAAAATTAGTATTTGAAGAAAGAAGGAAACCATGTGTTCAGCAATCACCCTTCCCTTTTTGCTGTCTTTGAGTAAAATGACTTTAACTAAGCACATGGCAGAAATTGAGATTGAAGTAGATTATGTTTCCAGATCATAATCTACATTTAAGACCCAGAGCATCCACAATTCTCAGTTCTCTCATTCAGATGCAGCATTTGAACAGCCATCATACACAAGTGTAGTATTCTCTTGTCTTCCTCAAGAAAAAATTCTGTAAAATGAATCACGTTTCATTAAAAGTCATTAAATTGAATGCATATGAAGACATTACTTTCGGTTTGTATTAAAAACATCCCATTTTCAAAATTATAAAAGGAGTCTGGAGAGCTGGCTCAGTCGTTACGAGAACTTGTTGCTTTTGCAAAGAACCCAGACAGTTCCTAGTATCCACATGGTGACTCACAACTATCTAGAACACAAGTTCTAAGGATCCCAACACCGTCTTATGGATACCAGGAACATATGGTGTACCTGTGGGCAGAATACTCATACACAAAAATTAAAAAACAAATTCCCTAAAAATAATAAAATAATCCAAAATTTCGTAAAAATAATAAATAATCCATAATTAGCTGAGCAGTGGTGGCACATGCCTTTAATCCCAACACTGGGGAGTCAGAGGCAGATGGGTATCTGTGAGTTTGAGGCCAGCCTGGTCTACAAGAACTAGTTCCACAACAGGCCCCAAAGGTACAGTGAAACCCTGTCTCACAAGAAAGAAAGAAAGAAAGAAAGAAAGAAAGAAAGAAAGAAAGAAAGAGAGAGAGAGAAAGAAAGGAAGAGAATAAAATCCATAATTATATAATGTTTCAAGAAATACAGTGGTTCTAGAAACAAAAACTGGAATCTTGCCTTACCCCACACCTTATTTTTGGGAAAGCTGACATTAATTTGATATAAAGCCATTCATACTATCTTCTCTGTTTAAACACACATCTGTTAGTGGTTTGATTTTAGTCTTTTTATTGTTTTTATTGAGCTATATTTTTTCTCTTCTCCTCTCCCTTCCTCCCCATTCCATTGTGCTGTCTCCCATGATCCCCACACTCCCAACTTACTCAGGAGATTTTGTGTTTTCTATTTACCATATAGATCCATGTATGTCTCTTTTAGGGTCCTCTTTGTTGTCTATGTTCTCTGGAATTGTGCATTGCAGTCTGGTTTTTTTTTTACTTTATGTCTGAAAGCTACTTATGAGTGAGTATATATTATATTTGTCTTTTTGGGTCTGGGTTGCCTCACTCAATATGATATTTTTTAGATCTATCTTTTTGTCTGCAAATTTCAAGATGTCTTTTTTTCCCACTGTGTAGTATTTTGTTGTATAAATATACCACATTTTATTTATCTATCTTTGGTTGGGGGGCATTTAGGTTGTTTAAAGGTTCTAGTTATTACAAATAATGCCACTATGGACATAGTTGAGCACATGTCCTTATGGTATGATTGGTATGACCTATACCCAAAAGCAGTATTGCTGGGCCTTGAGTTAGGTTGTTTTTCTAATTTTCTGAGAAATTCCCATACAGATTTCCAAAGCAGCTGTACCAGTTTGCACTCCTACCAGCAATGGAGGAGTATTCCCTTTATCTCACATCCTTTCCAGCATAAGTTTTCATGAGTATTTTTGACCTTGGCCATTCTTAAAGGTATAAAATGGAATCTCAGAGTTGTTTTGATTTGCATTACTCTGCTGGCTAAGGATGTTAAGCCTTTCAGCCATTCTAGATTCATCTGTTGAGAGTTCCCTATTTATGTCTGTACCCATTTTTATTGGATTTTTGTTCTTTTGATGACAATTTTTTTTTGTTCCTTGTATATTTTGGAGATCAGGCCTCTGTCCGATGTGTCGTTGGTGAAGAACTTTTCCCAGCTGTAGGCTATCTTTTTTCCTTGTTGACCATGTCCTTTGTGATGGGGGAGAGTCTTCTGTTTTGTGTTAATTTCATTGGTTAAATAAAGAAACTGCCTAGGCCCATTTGATAGGCCAACCCTTAGGTAGGCAGAGAAAACAGAACAGAAGGCTGGGAAAAAGAAGCTGAGTCAGAGAGTTGCCATGATTCTCCCACCCAACACAGACACAGGTTAAGATCTTCCCTGGTAAGCCACCTAATGGGCGACACAGATTATTAGAAATGGGTTAGATCAATATGTAAGAGCTAGCCAATAAGAGGCTACAGATAACGGGCCAGGCAGTGTTTAAAAGAATACAGTTTCCATGTAATTATTTTGGAGCATAAGCCATGAGGGCGGCCAGATGCCGGGGATGCAGCCCCGCCACTCCTCACAACATCTTTGCTTTATAGAAGCTTCTCAGTTTCAGGAGGTCTCATTTATTAATTGTTGCTTTCAGTGTCTGCGCTACTGGGGTTATATTTAGGAAGTGGTTTCCTGTGCCATTGTGTTCAAGTGTACTTCCCAGTTTCTCTTCTATGAGGTTCAGTATGGTTGGTTTTATGTTTAGGTCTTTGATCCATTTGTGATGTGGGAATGATTTCTTATTAATAAAGAAACTGCCTAGGCCCATTTCATAGGCCAACCCTTAGGTAGGAGGAGAAAACAGAACAGGATGCTGGGAGAAAGAAGCTGAGTCAGTGAGTCGCCATGGTTGTCGCACTGCAGACAGATGCAGGTTAAGATCATTCCTGGTAAGCCAGCTTGTGGGCTACATAGATTAATAGAAATGGGTTAGATCAATATGTAAGAGCTAGCCAATAAGAAGCTGGAACTATTGGGGCCAGGCAGTGTTTAAAAGAATACAGTTTCCATGTAATTATTTCGGGACATAAGCTAAGCTAGCCTTGCAGGCGGCCGGGTGCTGGGGACGCAGCCTCGCCGCTCTTAATTTCAACACATTTGGGCTTAAGTTTTGTACTTGGTAATAGATATAGATCTATTTTCATTCTTCTACATGTTAATATCCAGTTATGCCAGCACTATTTGTTGAATATGCTTCCTTTTTTCCATTTTACATTTTTTGCTTCTTTGTCAAAAGTCAGGTGTCTGTAGATATGTGGATTGACATCCGGGTCTTTGATTTGGTTCCATTGGTCCTCCTGTCTGCTTTTATGCCAATACTAAGCTCTTTAGTAGAGTCTGAAGTCAGGAATTGTGATGCCCCCAGTTCCTTTATTGTACAGGATTGTTTTGGCTATCCTGAGATGTTTGCTTTTTCAGGTTTGATTTTATTATTATTCTTATATCAATGTGGTTAACTATTCATTTGCTCCACAGCATTCTTAGCAGTTAACCTCCATCCTCTCTCACCAATGTGCAAGTATAGATTATTTCTAATGACACTCTATAGTTTATAATCATCATGCTTTATTTGTCATTTTTAGTTTAATTAAAAACAAAGCTACTAATTAAATCAATGCTACATAAAACATTTTTGAACTGGTATCATTACACATCTGTAATACTTACTGGATCAAGAGTACAAATTGAGTACAATTTACCATGTATTCAAATACTTAAGTTAATCAAGCTATTAATTAAATAATTTATATTTTCCTAGGTGACAAATATATTTTGATCGAAGGACAAATAAGCCTGAAATTTCAAAGTTCATATATTTCGGTTCCTGGAAGATTGTGGAATATTGCCATAGACCTCAGTAAACCCTTGGGTAAGTGCCATAACACAGTGGCCATGTGTGTTCATGTGTGGTCACTCCACTTTTGGCATTTATTCTCTCTGTATCTTATCAGGATTGTCCTACAAACACTTCAGTTAGCCACTCCCAGTCCTAGTGGTACTGACAGAGGTCAAAATCTGGAGCTGACTTATGTCATTAGCAATATCTAGGTCACCAACTGTTTTATTACTGTGAAAATACACTAAAAACAAAGCAACTCTTATAAGTAAAATAATTTATTTGAGGGGCTTTCTTGCAATTTCAAAGGGTTATTAGTTCATCATCACCATGGTGGGTGAACGGTGGCACTAAGGCAGGCATGGTACTGAATAAGTGGCTGAGACCTAATTCCTGACCTGGCAGGGAATTCTTGGTACTATGTTATTGAATGTAGCCCTAGGGGAGAGGGTCGGGGAAGTCACAGCCCACAGGACCACATACCTTGTAGAACTAACATCTCTTTACCCTGCAGAAAAGAAGTACAGGCAGGACTGGGGCTTCTGAAGTGAAGAGCAAGGCCTTCAAGGGCCCCTTCAAACAATGTAGGGGCCATACTGAATGCTCAGTCAGGTATCCATTTCTGTAAGATGGATCTTTTGAAGTGCATTTGGACAAAAAGATAACATGGTTTATATTTTGAAAATCGCCTAATGCTTTTTATATCCAGGTGACAATGTACAAAAGAGTTGCTCCTTTATGCCTTCATAAAATATTCTGTTAATTTGCATTTTAAAAATATCTTTCAGAGTTCATTCAGGATTAGTCTGAAATACCTAGAGCTGCATAATTTATTAAGAGAGAGACTCAAGCCTCTTTTACAAGGGCATCTGCCCCCTTCATAAGAGTGGAGCTATCACATCCAGAACATCCAGCAGAACATCTCCACACTCGCCCCTTGGGTATTATGCTCCAATAAAGGATCCAGAGGGACATTCACATTCCAACCTATAATACTACTAATTGTCTTTCTTTGAAAAATGGTCATTTTCTTCGTTTAGTCAAACATCTTTAGTCTTCCACTTTACATTCCATTAAGTTGTTTCTGTTTTTAATGATTCTGTTTTTGAAACATTATTATCCATGTTTACTCCTGATAAGTTTCTATAATGATCACTGGCTTGTTTCCAATCTTAATTTTTTAATTAACTTAAAGTCATGCATTTAAGTCTAAATATAAACTTTATCTATCTTGACACTGATAGACATACTTTTTCTTTTACATTTTCAATGATGTATATGTAATTTGAAATTTAGTTTTCAATAATTCAGTGATCTGCTGGCTGCCACTGATGAACTTGGAGCTGGGTGTTTTCAACCATGTTACTGTTTCCATAGTGTTGCATGTCAGAGTTCTAGCTATGGAAGAATGTTGAGTAGCATCACTGCCTCTTATCCTTTGCATGTCAGTAGCCCTGCATCTCAATTTGTTCCTGGTTTGTAGGGACCAAAAATGTTTTCAGAAACTGGGTAGGACAAAGTTATCCACAACTTAGTACTACTATCCTAAGGAGAACCTAAAATGGCTATTTGTCTTTCTTCCATTGTCATGGGGTTGATTTCATATCCTAGCTGTTATGAGTAAGATAGCAGTGAACATGGCAGAGCTGGTAGATGTGGGGTAGAATATCGACTCCTCTGGGTTTATGCCAAGGACTGGTATATCTGGTTCATATCGTAGATCTACGTTGCCATTTTGAGCATTCTCCACAATGATTTCCAGACTGGTTGCAGTAATGTGAAATACCACAACAGTGAATGAAGGTTTCCCTTTCCTTACAATCTCACTAATACTTGTTGTTGTTGTTATTAGTGTTTGTTATTATTATTATTATCTTATCCATTCTGATTGGGGTAAGATGAAATCTAGGAATAGTTTTAATTTTCCTTTCCATAATTGAAATATTAAGGATGCTGAGGACTTTAAAATGTTTCTTAGTTGTTTTTATTTCTTCCTTGTAGAACTATTTGTTCAGAGGTGGTTCATTTTTAATTATATCATTTGTTTTCTTGGTTCCTTCCTTTTCTTACTTCTTTGTATATTTACCCTCTATTAGTTGTATAGCTGGAAAATATTCTTTCTGACCTCTTGGACTTGCTAATCACTGGATTGATGGTTTTGCTACACAGAAGCATTTTAGTTTTATGAGGTTCAGTTTGCCAATTGTTGGCTTTAAATTGTGAATGAATGAAGTCATATTAAAAAATTCATGTCCAGAACCATTATCTTTTAGGGTATTGCCTATGTTTTCTTTAAGATAGTCCATCATTTCATGTTTTACATGGTTAATTTGATCCATTTTGAGTTTCTTTTTGTAGCGTCCAGTTTGATTCTTCTGTATGTGAACATACAATTTTCCCATATCCCAGTTCCATTTTTTGAAGATGCTTTCTTTTCTACCATCTGTATTTCTGATACTTTTTTTCAGATATGAAATGGTTGTTGTTATGTGTACTTATTCATATCATTAATTTGTTTACTTGATTTACATGTCTACACTGGTACCATCCTGTTTTTTCTTTGATTCATTTGGAGTTGATTTTTTCAACTGTGGCTGACAGTTTGCTGAGTAAACTAGTCTAGGCTGTCATTCAAAGTCTTAGAATTGTTTAAGATTCTTCTGGGGTTCAAGTTTCAACTGAAAAGTCAGCTATAACCCTGATGAGTCTTTAATTCCCCCCCCCCCCATATACTTTGCTTTTGTGGTCTAATGCTTCTGCTTTTTTGTCTTCTACTTGATCAATGCATTCTGCTGTAAAGATTTCCTCTGAGGTTTCTAATTGAACTACCATGGTTTTCAATTCCATTTTCATTTCAGCTTGTGTTTTCTTCAGTATTTCTATCTTTTTACTGAATTCAGTTTTTAGATTCTTAATTTTCTGTCACTTTATTCAGCTCTATATGTGTGTTTTGGACTTCACTTGGCATTTATTCTTATTTTCTTTACATTCATTGGGGGTAGTTTTCTTTATTCTTGTCTTCTTTAAACTCCTTGACTTTTTTGATGAAGCTTATAATTATTATTTTAAATTTGGTGTCATCTTGATCTACTATGTTCATAACAGCATTATTTGTAATAGCCAGAATCTGGAAACAACCTAAGTGCCCCTCAACCAAAAAAAAAAATGGATAAGGAAAATGTGGTACATTTAC
The DNA here is from genome assembly GCF_000317375.1 of Microtus ochrogaster. Classification (NCBI taxonomy): domain Eukaryota; kingdom Metazoa; phylum Chordata; class Mammalia; order Rodentia; family Cricetidae; genus Microtus; species Microtus ochrogaster. Next base: position 57,383,550 of record NC_022012.1, read on the forward strand.
ACAGTGGAGTACTACACAACTGTAAAAAATGATGTCCTCATAAAATTTGCAGACAAATGGATGGAAACAGAAAAAAATCATTCTGAGTGAGGTAACTCAGATGCAGAAAGACAAACAAGGCATATGCTCACTCATAGGTAATTATTAGGAGTAAAGTGTAGGATAACCAACCTATAATCCACAGTCTTAGAGAGGTTAGATAACAAAAAAGGCCCAAAGAGGGATGCATGGACTTCCCTGCAAAGGAGAAATAGAAAAGATCTGGGTAAACTGGGGATAGGAGTGGATGGGGAAAGGTGGGAAAGGGGAAGGGACAAGAGGAGAGAGAGGGAAAACTAGTTGGTATGTAAAACAATTGAAAAATGTTTTTTAAATAAATAAGAAAAAGATTCTGTGTCATGGGGTTCATCAAGATAATTCTCATTAGAGAACATTTCTATGGGACTGGTGGATTTAGATGGGGACATAATATCTTGGTTTTTCATTTTATTTTGTTTTAGCATTGTGACCTGGACATATAGACTTGTTTTGTACCTTACTTGAGATTTTAGGCTGCTTCAGTTGAATGCAAGTTTTGCTTTGTTTCTGCTGTTGGTCAAGCTTTGCTGAGTTTAGATCAGGTATGAGAGCAAGTTAATCCTTCAGACACTTGGTCTTGATTATTGTTTGGAGGTATAATGGCGACTCCAAGTCTGTAGCAATTACAAAAGCATCAGAATGACAATGGGCTGGTTCTGCATAGGCTAGTGTGCAAAATGTACTATTCTGTAAAGGTCTCTGTGAGAATCATGTCTAGCAGCAAAATACAATGATCCATGATGAAACAAGAAGGCAGACTTCATTCAGCCCGACTTAGTCAGCCAGGCTGACTCAAACTTCCAGAGTCTGATACGAGGCAGTTTATTGACAGCATATTCTAAAAAGAAAAATTTTGTAAAAAAAAAATTCTGGCATAATCCAATCCCTAGTGGTACATGCAGGCATAGTTACACCAAAACTCAACTCAAAGTACATGCCAGTTCTTCCAAGAAGTTGGATTTTAAAGGTAAACTACATATATCAGATTTAAGGGCCTGTGGAAGGTGGTCTTGGTCAAACAGATAGCAAAAAAGATCCTTTGGGCTATTAGCCACCTCAGGTCCTGGTTGTGGGAGCTTGATATAGCTAGTCCCTTCATATAACATAGATCACCAGGCTATTTTTCATCTCCAATTACCAGACTTCTGGAGGGAAAATAGATTATACATCTTTTCCTTGAGAAAGTCAATGATGCATGCTTAACATTCCTAGTTTCCCTGGTGATTTGAGGGCAAAAGGACTTTTGTGTCTCCATCACTACACTATAGGTGGAAGAGGTTCCTAGAACTCACCGTGCCTGTCCAATGCACATATGCATGATTGAGGCTAGGCCTGATGTAGCAGCCCGCTCCTACAAAGTCAGTTAGGGTTCCTGGATAGGGGATCCTTGAGGACAAAGAAAAGTCAGATGAAGGAAACAGAAGACAGGATAGTAATGGGAGGTCTGTCTGGTCATGCCGAAGCAGCCAAACAGCCCAGAGTTTATTTCAGAACTTGCTTATGCACAAAAGCAAAACAAAGCACAGCACAGACGGTCAGTTGATGTCTAATCACAAGACCATTTCGGTCCTTGAGTGAGCAGCCTCCTAAACAACACGTGCTTGCTTCTTGAAGCAATCTTACTTTCTGTCTTGATGTTCCTGAGGCTTGTCGTCAGCAGGATACTGTCTGCTAGAGTGTTCTTTTCTCACTGGCTAAAACAGAAGTCTCTCATAACCCTCCCTCAAGGCTATTGGAAAAAGCAGAGCAGGCAAGCTTGAACACAAATGACTTTTTTTATGTCAGAAATGACTGCAGATGGAAACTGAGTCACACGTGGGCTCCCACAGCCTGGGTACTGGGGATAACACAGGTTTGAGGGTATCGGGGGCTCCCCAGGCTGGGCCGAAGCATGGAGGATAGGAATCAGTAATCTGCACTGTTAAGAATGTTTTCCAGTCACAAAGTTACTGCTCTAGAATTTATAAGTAGTTCAAATAGAAGACCTTAAAAGGATGTGCTGGTTAGTTTTTTCCCCCTATTTGATACAAACTAGAGTCACCTGGAAAGAGAAAGTCAGTTGAGAAATTGCCTCCATCAGACTGATATGTGAACATATCTTTGGGGGCGCTTTACTGATTTCTGAATGACATGAAGGGTCTGCTCCATTGTGAGTGGTGCATTCCTAAGCTTGTGTGCATGGGCTGTATAAGATAGCGGAGCAAGCCAAGAGAAGCAAGTCAGTAAGAAGCATTCTCTCTTGGTCCATGTTTTAATTCCTTCATCCGGGTTCTTGCCTTGAGCTCTTTCTCTGGCCTCGCTCAACGATGGGCAATTGCACGTTAGTTAAAAATAAATCTCTTCCTCCCAAAGGTACTTTTGGTCAATATTCTATCACAGCAGCAGAAATAAAGCCAGAACGGAAGGACACTTGAAATATATCAAGATTAATACATTAGTAATTTTTTAATTATCTGATGTATGAAAAATATATCTTATAGAAAACATTTTACAATCTTGTATACCACTCAAGATACAGTAGAAATTTGATAAACATCTTTCAATAACATTTGGACGATTACTGCCATTTGTCTGAGTATCTTGGCTTTCTGTGAATATTTGTTTACTATAAGAAAAAAACTTGATTAAATCCCTTGATCAAAAATATATTTGAAACACAAAAGTATAGCATTCAGAAGTTATTTATTTAAAATAAATCTCACAGATAGAACATGCCAGACAGCTTTTCTGTGCCTTATCCTCACATTTCCTGTGATCTTTCATCGTAATTCCAACACTGTGGTGAGGTTGCTATATTTAAATGCTTCAAAAATTGCAAATAATTGAGACAGGACAATTTGTTCTTATTTCAGTCCATAGATACAATATAGAACTAAAAGAAAATTGCTGTCTTGCATTAAGTAAGAAGAAACAAAGAGACTCTGCCAGGAGACGGGTCCCTGCCTAATGATCTATGGCAGAAGACAGAGTTTTTTCAGTCTTCTGTTCCCAATGGCTCATCAGGTAGTCTTTGAAAGATGAATCTTAACTGCAGTAAACAAACAATAGAGCTTCCTGTCATTTGCGAATGCATTCTTTAGAGAGAAATAAGATGTGCATGTAGCTTTGTCCTTTCTCAACAGTAACAGATGCTAGATACATTTATTTGGTGGGGAGGGGGATTGAGCTTTTTAGTCATCATTTTCAAAACAAGAAACTTCAAGTAAGAATGTGTAATAACAAGATCTTAAAAATACCTCTGTCCTTATATCTGTGAACAACATTAAAGTCACTTCTTCCTCAATGCCCCAGTCATAAGGTGATTGGCTAAAAGGGTAAAAAGTATTACTAGTAATTTTGATAATTGCTACATAGTGGCAGTGTATATTAAGTAATGAAGGAGTATGAGAGAAAGTTCAGACACTGGCTTTTTTCCTCTCTTAACCATAGTTCTTAAGACTCACAATAATGACATTTTCTCTATTATGTCACTGTGTATGGTCATGGTTTAAGAGTCACAGCATGAGAAACAGAGACCTGGGCTTAGTATCTGTTCTACCTTTTAGTCTGAGTAACCTTCAGAAACCCCCTTAACTCGATGCAAAAATTCTCAATAAAATACTGGCAAACCGAATCCAAGAACACATTAATAAAATTATCCATCATGATCAAGTAGGCTTCATCCCAGAGATGCAGGGCTGGTTCAACATACGAAAATCTATCAATGTAATCCACCATATAAATAAACTGAAAGAAAAAAACCATATGATCATTTCATTAGATGCTGAAAAAGCATT
>NC_022012.1:57389868-57392953 GCF_000317375.1 Microtus ochrogaster
TGAGGAGGGGGGGACTTAATTGGGGGAGGGTGAGGGAAATGGGAGGCGGTGGCGGGGAAGAGACAGATATCTTAAATAAATAAATAAATAAATAAATAAAAGAACCTCCCTTAACTCTCCATATGATTGAAACATCGAAGAACATGGTCTTTCAGGAGACTGACAACAAGGGACAGTGGGATTTCCCCTAGCCCTCAGACCTCTCATAAAGATGTTGATTGATTGGTCAACTTCGAGAAGCTAGTGTGGGGGTTCCTGTCTCCTGGCAAACTAGCCTTACTGAAGCCTGAAGGGATACTTGTGGCACTCACCTGTCATAACCTCTCTTTAGTTCTATGCAAATGATACTAAAACAATGTGTAACACTAAGTGCTGGAGAACTTTGACCACGGTATAAAAGATATTTGTAGGTGCTTATTTAAGTGAAATAACATTTGCACCAAGGCACGGGGAAATTTTAAAATGTAAACCACTACATTCCCTCAGGGGTTTAATACATCACCAGTGTTGTTGGACATCTAACATAGAAAACACAGACTAAAACTGAACACAAAACCAAAGAAACTGAACTGCTAAGTGATTTGGCATATTGACAGTGAAGGGAATCTTGACAGGACAACTTTTGAATCCATGGCCAATGTTCCTCATGTAGTTCTAAGTATGACGATAACTAAAATTTGAAATTGTCTTATATATACCAGTGTAAGATCCCCCTTTTCTTACTATTTTCAGAACTCTTGAGTTTTTACTTCAAAGTTCTCCAGTACTTAGTGTTAGACATTGTTTTAGTGTCATTTGCCTGCTGTCTGTTGAAAGGCTGCCTTTCAGATTTCACCATTCTGTTGCAAATAGCTTGCTTTTACATTATTCATTACACATCTCTGTTTTTATTTTTAAGACTAAATTTCAGCTAATTTAATAGCTGTTATTTCTTAAAAGTCTATTTTTAAACAAGCTGCATATGATAAAATATTTAAGAATTTTCTAAGTTAAACATTTCTTGCTTTCAAAATATATCTCTATTGAGATATACTTTATATATAATAAAAGGCATTGTTTTCTTATGTGTTCATATAACCATAAACAGAATAAAATATAGAAATTTTCATATATTAGTGTTTGCTTGTTGACCTTTCTTGTCCAGTGTCTACCGTTTTGCTAGCCACAGGCAGCAATTGCTCTTTTTTTTTTTTTGCCACATTAGACTAGAAGAGTTATATTTAGGACATCCTGTGTGTTTAATTATAAAATAGGGTCCTTCTTGTGTCTGGCTTATTTTTATCAGGAAATGCTTTTGAATTTTAGTGATACTCTATCTATAATTTTTAGAACTAAAGGATTCTGAAAATGATTTTATATATGTCTTTGAAAAATAACTTATTCCAATTGTACAGATTTATGGATACATTGTGGTTATTTGATTCATATATGCAACAATTATTGGTCAAATCAGAATAATTAGCATCTCTGTATTTTTAAACTTTAAAAATTGCCAGCATGTGGGATGAAGTTTACAAATTATAATGTTCAGAACTGAATTTCACCTACTCAGTATGGTCACATTGTCTTTATCCACTCACTTTTGTTGGGGGTTAAAGTTATTTTTCTAGCTATCTGCTATCATTAATAAGCCAGGTACATGTCATTGCTTGGAAATGGGTTTTCTTTTTAAAAATCATCTTTAGTTAAATACCTAAGCAGAGAATTTTCTATGTTACTTGGTAATCTATGGTAAATTATATATATATATATCCCCCAACATCTTCATATGTGGTTGTCTTGTTTTCCAGTTACTGTGATGAAGTATTTTGACCAAATACTTTAAGGGAGAAATAGAATTTTCTGTCTCACAGTTCAGGGTGCATCATGGTGGGGAAGTCAAGGCAGTGGGGTCTTGAAGGAACAGGTTACATGGCGTTTAGTATCAGAAAGCAGAGCAGTGAATGAATACTTCTGCTCAAATCTTTCTGTGCATTTCTGTAGTCCAGGATGCCGGCCCAGGGGAGTGGTGCTACCCACTGTGGGCAGTATTCCCAACTCAGTTATTATTATCAAGAAAATACCCCCCAGGGAAGCCTAGATGCCAGTCTTCCATTTGATTCTACAACCTGTTAATTTGACACTTAGTGTTAACCAACACAGTGGTGATAACATTTTATGTCCCTGAAGCAGTACATGATAGGGGAAGCTATTGAAGAAACGAGCTCTCTGTCAGCTCAGAAATTTAAAGCCAGGAATTGACAAGCAAGAATTCATGAAATAAAAACCCTTCTTCACAGTAAAGGAAACATTTGCTGAATGAAACACCAGACTCACAAATGAAAGAAAAGCATTTGCTGGCTTTACCTCTCATTGAGGATTACCATGTAAAATACACAGAAAGCTAAGAACATGAATACTCCCTAACCCAACCAAGAAACGTGCTAATGAATAGTCAATTCTCAAAAGAGGAAGTAAAATAGCCAATAAAATTTAAAAAAATTATTAGCATATATTAGGGTTTTTATTCCTCTCAAAGGCAATTGGGGAGGAAGAGTTTATTTTACTCAGTTCCATATAACAGTTCATCATCAAAAACAGTGAGGGCAGAAACTCAAACAAGGCAGGAACCTGGAGGCAAGAGCTGGTGGAGTGGCCATGGAAGAGTGCTGCTTACTGGCTTGCTCCTCATAGCTAGCTAGAACCTAGGACCACCATCCCAGGGGGTGGCTCCACCCACAATGGATTGGGCTGTCCCATATCCATCATTAATTAAGAAAATACCCCACAGACGTGCCTACAGTCCAATTTTATGAAGTCTTTTTTTTTTCAATTGAGATTCCCTCTTCTCTGGTGATTCTTGAGTGAAGTTGACATAAAACTAGCCAGCACATAACACTTAGCTATTAGTAAAATACAAATTTAAACTACACTGAGATTAATTGTATTCTATTCAGAATGTCTTTCTTCAAGAATGCAAACAACAATAAAAAATAACAAATATTATTCAGGATTTAGACAAAAGGCTACCCCAAATACACTGCTACTGGGAAGGCAAATTGGTCCAGCCACTGGAAATCAGTATGGACATTCATAAAAAGTTATA
>NC_022012.1:57393053-57410352 GCF_000317375.1 Microtus ochrogaster
TCTTTTAAAATCATATATGCATATATAATTTATATATATATTGCACTACCATGTTGTATAACTATATGATTCTGGCTATCTATCTTATATTTTGAAGGTCTGATTCAATGTACTGCACAGATGCTGCAATTCATATTTAATATTCTCAATAGATAATTTATGGAATCAGCTTATAAGTTTATCACCAGGTAAAGAGATATGGAAAATATGGCACATATATACAATGGAATTTCATTTAGCTATAAGGAAAAATTAAATGGTTTCATTTTCTGTAAAATACAAACAACTTCAAATAGTCATATTAAATAAGTCATATTAAGAAAGATAAATATTACTCTTCTTCTTACTTATGGGTTCCAAAATCTTCATACATACAGAAAATTGTATATCTATCTATATATCTATATATGTATATTAGTGTATATGTGAGTACACACATATAACATTAAAGCAGAAAGGAAATAGGGGAGGGAATGAGAGTAATAGAAAGGCAGCAGGAAAGGGAGACTAAGGGGATAGGAATGATTGCGAGTGAGTATGGCACATGATTTATTTGGAAGACATTATCTCTATGAGATACAACGCATGTGCAATGAACATATGCAAAGAAAAAGAAAAAGAAATATTATTAAGTGAATCATAGTACTGAAACGCTGTGAGACAGAACTGACTTCTTGTCCCCCGTTATCCACACCATGATTTTATTTAGATGTCAAACAGATTTGCACATAAAACAGGGCATCAGTCTATCTTCGAGTTAATCTATTTTTGAGTTTCAGGGAAGTTGGAGAAAACTGTTCTATATGCATAGCAATCATGACCTTTCCCAAGAAAATGAATTTGGATAGCATTGTCTATGGCTCTCAAACATCACATGAAATATTGGATATAGATCAGGTTAGAGTGGAGATAAAAAGCAGTTTGACCATCCTGATGTGGTTAGTATAACATTTCTATGTGAAACCATTTGGCAGTCTTAGAATTCACTCAACTCTTCACCAACTCACAGAGCTAAATATCTGAGCTTTTGTGAAACTTCACTAGAATTGAAAAAAGTCCAGACACTGAAAACAAAGTACCAAGCTTGAGGAAAACAGGCAAATTTAGTGGCTGGGGAATGAACGAAGTGTAACTTCAGGTTGGGGCCCAATGATACCTCTCTCATTGTAACTCACATTCTTTTACTAAGTATGACTATGTGCCAGAAATCGAGTAGTATGAAGTTTGTTATTTTTACCCCACTAAAATGTGAAGCAAATGATGTTCATAGTTTACAGTCTGGCCAGAGTCACGCAGGCAGCTTTGGAGACATTCTTCCAATCACCCATTATTAAAGGAAGAACTGTTTCGGTGCCTTTTATAGTAAGAGAATTTACTATATTTGTATTCACATAGTTTAAACCATTTGATCAATAAAATTATAAAGTATGCTGAATTAAACTGCTAGGTTGAGTTGCTCAATATGTCAATGGGCAGATACTTCTACATTTCTAGTTATTACTGTCAGGGTCAAAGAAATCTCCAGTTCCTCAGACTCCAAATGACAGCCCAAATATCCAGAAATAGGCTCAACCTGAACAATGGGAACTCGTGAAGCCATTTCTCTCAACCAAAAGAAATAATTTTCCTTACTTCTGGCAGAAGGAACATATGGCTACCTGTGGTGTATTAGCATACTTAAACTCATACTGGCCTCACTCAGTATCACAGGTAACTGTTATACATTTAAATTCCATGCTAGTACCCATGCTCTTCTCACCTTCTCCCCTACCATAAACTCCCTCCAGCTCTTGGGCTTCCCTCTCCCACCCCAAATACGCATTCTTCTGTATAACCCTGCTATGTTCACTATGTTCTCTCTGTGTGTTCTGCTCCTTCTTCTCTCACTATTCGTTCTCTATTCTCTATTGCCTGCTAGTCTTCCCTCTTCCACACATAACCCTGGCCATGTGCAGTCTGCTGGCCATACTCTTTTTATTTCTTTATCTGCTCTGAACTTTTCCAGATGCCTTTGGTTATTCTTTTTCTCTCATAACTACAATAAAAACCTTTTCTTTAATCATACCATGGAGCTGTCGTGTAATCAGTTTATGCAATTCCTAAAATGAATAATGCTAAAAATAATAAAATTCTTAAAGGCAATCCACATATAAATTAACAACCTTTCCCCTTGTGAAGTAACTGAGTATCTTGGAAAAAATGCAAATGCTTTATTGAATTTATTGATTTGCTAACTGAAAAAGTAATATTATCATTAAAATGTACAGAACATTCCATTTATAGAGTTGATTATTGAAGACTAGGTAGATTAACTTGGCTACCATAATTCTTAAATTAATTATGAATAAACACACATGCATATGCATACACACCTACACAGATGCATACACACACATGTATATGCATACATACCTACACCCACACACACTTGTGTGTGTGTGTGTGTTTGGGGGGGTATGTTTTGTATTTTTTGAAATAGAGCTTTCTGTAACCTATCCTGGCATTAAACTCCTGATCCTCCTGCCTCCATCTCTCCCTTACCTTAAATGTTAGTGTTAAAAGTCTGCGTCAATCTTTCTGGTTATATTGGTTTTCCTTTTAGAATGTAAAAAAAAAGTTTGGAAAAACAAAACCCCTTAGAATGACTGTGAAACTCTGTTATTTCTCTGGGTGTCAGAATATAATTACCTATGAAGGCAGAACAGAAACTCTGTTATTGTTATTGTTATTGTCCCATCTCCAAATAATTTCTAGGACTGTCTCAGGAGAGAGAGAAAAAAGAGAACTTTCTCTAAAAATAGAGAATGAGACATGTAGAAATAAAAAAAAAATCATCTTTTATTTTCTTGTTTTCTGCAAAGAAGTCAATCATAGTGTAGGTAAAAAGTCAAAACTAAAATAACAAACAAACAAAACCTAAATTCCATACATCTTAAGTGCAGGATGAAGTTCTAATTATATTTTGTGTAAAGTTGGCTAAAGTGTGTTATAGAAATCAGAGGAATTATTCTTTTCATAGATGGTACAGTGGTATTTCTAGACAACTGTAGATATTGGAAGAAGGCTGCTTGTTTGCCCAAAATGACCAGAACTGAAATAATCACACAGAAAACTGTATTATTAAATCACTGCTTGGCCAATTAGCCATAGCTTCTTATTGCCTAACTCTTACATATTAATTTAACCCATTTCATTCATCAGTGTATCACCACATGGCTGTGGCTTTCAAGCTAAAGCTCTGGCATCTGTCTCTGGCAGGGCTACATGGCTTCTCCCTGACTCCACCTCTTTTTCCCCCAGCATTCAGTTTAGTTTCCCTGCCTAAATATGTTCCCCTACAGCTTGTTATAGGCCCAAAGCAGTTCCTTTATTAACCATTGATATTCACAACATACAGAAGAGAATCCCACATTCTCCCCTTTTCTGTTTAAATAAAAAGGAAAGTTTTAAATTTAACATAGTACAATTACGTATAACAAAACAGGTATCAGGCAAGAATTGTAATGATGATATTTATATCTACTTTATCTTTTATCATAACTAAGGGAAATATTTTATACTGTAATTTTAACTGTAAATTCTTTAACTCCATCAAAGACCTCTAGTAGATCCCACAGTTCTCCTCCTACAGTCTCCCTCAGTACCCAATCCTTTCATCTCAGCTCCATCATGTCACCTTACTGGCTGACTTGATTTTGATTTGTATGCATAAGGATATTTTCACAACAGTTTTCCAGCCAAGGATTCATTTGGTCATTTTACTCTCTCCTGCTTCCTTACTTGTTTCTTCTTTACCTCTTTGTCTCATCTTGAACAATTTAGATGGAGTTTGAACAATTAGGTGTCCCGGTCTCGCCTTAAATTTATATTCCTTCTGTTTTATCCTTCTGAATGTTTGAATTATGGGTGTGACAACCACTGTGGACTTGTACTTTACAAGCTTTCAAACAGTAGATGTAACCAAGTCTATTGGGAAGACCAGTGGTTTTGGTGATGCACATAATGGTCAGGGTCTTTGCTCAAATTCCCTTTCATTTCCTTTGGACATCCCCATTCGAAAATTCACTTGTTTATTTTCTTTGAATTACTGTTTATTTTCTATGTTGGGAATCAGCTTGGGGCTTTCCATATCCCAGTTGAGTCTTCATTCCAAATCCATTTACTTTAACTCTTTCCTAGTTGGTCAAATGTTTCTGGGTAAATTTCCATGTTGAGCCAGTAAACTTTACAAAGAACTTAAGCTTTCTACCATCCCTAGATTCTCTCCCCACCCTAAGATGCATTGCAGTCTCCTCTTCCACCTGTTGCTAAGTTCTTTGCAGTAGACCACACTGTTCTCCAAACTTGTCCTTCTATCCTTGATGTACTTTACTGTCTTAATGATGCCAAAAAATGTTGGAGCTCCTGGTGGCTTGTCACATTTAAGACTTCCTGAGTTCCTTTCTACAGACAGGGGAAGGAAGAAGCACAGATTACTTGCCAGTGCTGTGTTAAATGAGAATGGACCCAGTAAATTCATTTATTTGAATATTTGGTCCCTAGTTGGTAGATCTGGAAAGGATTGGGGGTTTGGCTTTTTTGGAGGGGGTATGTCACTGGTGCTGGGCTTTGAGTTTTTCAAAAGCCCACACTATTCTCAATTAGTTCTCTCTGCCTCTTGGTTCTGTTTTAGGATGTAAGCTTTATTGCTCCAGTGCCATTTATGTATTTAAAAGTTTGACACTGTCTGAAAGTTTTGTTTATTATGAATTGATGTGTTTTCTTGATTTTATTAGGCAGCCATGTTGAATTTTTACTTGGTCACTGGAGAAATAGAAAGATTTCATTACAAACTCTGATCTGGTGATGGTATAAAAATATGAAAGCATAGAGTAGATGAAGAGATGGAACTCCCTGCAGGCCTGGCATCATTTGTAGAGACTTTAGTCTTTGTTCTTGTTCCTGCATTCTCCAGAAGTGTGATCAAAGTCATCCAGATGTCTCAGGCCACCTAGCTTGAGGCTGCCGGTGGCCCTGGAAAACTGATTTGACAAGTCTATGGGGAATTCAAACCATCAGCCAATTACTGTGAACCAAACAAACATCCCTGACAATAAACATTAGGATTCATGCACCTAATTAGTTTGAAAATTTACTGTAATTATTTCGTCCAGTGAGGAAAATGAAATGCTAATGATGCTATTTGAATGTTATTTGCTGCAGTTTGGACGTGTGATGAGATTACCTATGTCTACATTCATTTGGTATTGATCTTGTCAGGGAGACACAGCTGTTCCACTAAAACAGTGTTCACTGCACAAAAAGAAAATCAGAGAGCTATGCCTTTGATTGTATCTCATCAGCCAAGGCACAAGACATTTTTTTTTATTATTTGTTAAGATTACTTGAATTATTCTTAGCTTTTAAAAATATTTTGTCATTATATAGTAATATTTCTTTGAAAACTAGGCGATACTTTTATTGAAACAGCTATTTATCTGTTAGTTTATGGAGAATTGAAAAATTTGAAGTATTTTTTAATTTCCTGCTTGACTAATAATGCTGGTTTTATTTTCATGGTACTACAATGTATTTTCCTGAATGTGTTTTTAGCTGACAGAATTCTATGTTTAGTGATATTCAGAATGATATTTCAACATATGCATCAGGTTTTTGTAGATAAATTACATGAATTACTGTATCTACTGGTATGTTTTCTGATGAGGTACTTAATTCTTAGTAGATAACTATACTCTTAGTTATTTTTATGAGCACAATACTTGTTGTTTGGTATAGTTACCACAGTGTCCAGGACGTCTACTTGTTCATTGTATAACGTTCATAGCCTCGTGTATGTAGACATCTTCCTAACCCCAGCCTGTAGTAACTACTACCAGTGTCATCTCCTCTTTTTGGAGATGATCTTTTATAAGCCCCTATATATAAGTGAGATTCTATCACTTGCATTTTGATGCCTGACTTATTTTACTTAGTAAAATGTCCTACAAATTCACCAATGTATTTTCAAATGACATATTCAAAAAATATTATTTTTTGTATGTGCCTTACACTTTATTTATCTGTACTTAGATTGATTCCACTTGGTTATTTAGCAATAATGGCACTATAAACAAGGGCATGTGGACATAGCTTCAACATGTTGCTCTCATGTTCCTTTAAATGCACCCGTGCAGTGTGATTATGACATGGTTGGAAGGGATATAACTTAGTAGGTACAGCCATTATAAAAATATGACAGAATAAAGTATTAAACAGAAAGTGCTTATATTTATCTATAGAGAGTTTAAAACTTTTGGTACATTTATTTCATTTTATGTGTATATGCCTGATTATATGTCTGTGCACCACATGTATGTTTGAGCCCACTTCCAAAGAGTGTGTCAGATTCTCTGGAACTGAAGTTACAGTCAGTGGTGAGCCTAAATATGGGTGCTGTGAACAGAACCTAGGTCCTCTGCAATAGCAACAAGTGCTTTTAATCACTGAGCTGTCTCCCTAGTCTCTCTATAGGAGGTTTGACAGAAAATTATTTCAAGTCCTGCCATGGTTAGTTTTTGTTGATTTGACACGAGCTAGTGTCACTTTGGAAGAAAGAACTTCAATGAAGAAATCCATCCGATTTGTCTGTGGAGATATTTTCTTGATTAGTGATTGATGTGGTAGAGATCAACCCATGGTGGGTAGTGCCACCCAAAGGCATGGTGTATCCCACCCACCCTCTTACTCCTCCACCCCACCCGCCCCTGTGCTACTGGAGTAGTTTCTCTCCACCCATCGGGTCCCGTTTGCTAGTTCCCGCACTCGCTTATGAAATAATCACTATGAGGCTTATTATCAGTTATGATTGTTCAGCCAATGTCTTAGACGTCTTACTGGCTAGCTCTATTAAATTAGCCCATTTCTATTAATCTGTGTATTGCTATGAGACTGTGGCTTACCATTGCAGGATGTTACTCTTTGGGTCGCTGGCATCTCCTGGACTCCGCCTACTCTCTCTCTGTACCTTTGTTTGAACTTCCTGCATAGTTTTACTCTGCTGAGCCAATAACCAAAAAAGCTTTATTCATCAACCAATAAAAGCTAGGCCTGTGTCATTATCCAAATTGGTCTAGTCAAGCCCCAAGATCAAGCAACCAATGGGGGTAAAACAATAAGCCATGTTCCTCTAAGATTTCAGGTTCAGTTAGTGCCTCTGGGTTCCTGCCCTGACATCCTCCCATGACAGACTCTAAACTGTAATCCAAAGTAAAGTTGTCTTTGTTATGGTGTTTATCACAATAGCAAAAACCAAAGCAGATCAAGTTCATCTCTTGGTTGTTGTTGCTAATTCTATAAATGATGTTTCCACCCACTTATTCCTAGAAATTTCTAGGACATTTAAAAAACTATTGAGATTGTAAGCATAAGTGTATCTAAGCTAAGTGTTCACTGACCAAGAATAAAAACAAATAAATTGCTCTGTGCACACAGTAGAATACTATATTTAGAAGAAATTGAGTGATAAGAGATACTACAAAAAGACAGGTCAATAATCAAATACAAGGTTCACTAAAAATCAAAAGTAAGGTTCATAGCTATTTGGAATGCATTATTTTATAAGCTCAGCAATAAGCAAAGAGAATATTTAAAGTTTAAAGTATTTTAAATGGTGTGGCTGAATGAGCTAACAAAGGGAAATATCAAAGGAAGAAGCCCAGGAGTTTGCTTGTGTATGCTGGCTATTATAAACCAGGTGATAACATACAAGGGGAGCTCAGTTATATCTAATGCTTTTCTTGTTTATTGATAATTATCATCTAATAGGAGGTAACTGTTATCTCATTTTTGTGCTATTTTCATTTCTTAATGAGGATGACATAGATCATATTTTAGATACTTATTTTTACTTTGTATGTATTTATTTTTGGTGTCCAGCTCTTTTGCTCATTAAAAAATCAGATTATTAATGTTTTGCAATTGAATTGTATTTGACATATATTGGATATCAATTTCTTATCAGATATTTATTTTACAAATATTTTCTGACATCACAATCATAACCACTTGCAAGTAGCTTGTTAAAGAAGGGATATTATAAAAGTGACTAAACCATACAGTATTTTAGCTCCTACTTTGTGCTTGGAGTCATTTGGGAAAACTGGCTGTCATATCATGAGAACACTCAATAAGTGTTATGGGAAGAAATGTATGAGAATGAGCTGAGGCTTCCTGTCAATAATCAATAACTTGCCAATGTCTGAGTTGTCTACCTTGAAATGAGATCATGCGCCTAGTCAGGCCTTCAGCTCACCACAGTCCTGACCCTAGTTTGACTGGAATATTATGAAAGAACAGCCAGAGCCAATCCTGGAGGGTACCTCTTAATATTTGACCTGCAAAATGGAGAGACTGTTTTAATCGAGGACATTATGATTCAAAGACTAAAGCACATGTGTACTTATAAATATTTGCAGGCCGGGCGATGGTGGCGCACGCCTTTAATCCCAGCACTCGGGAGGTAGAGGCAGGTGGATCTCTGTGAGTTCGAGACCAGCCTGGTCTACCAAGCTAGTTTCAGGACCGGCTCCAAAGCCACAAAGAAACCCTGTCTCGAAAAACAAAATAAAACAAAAAAATATTTGCATTAAACCCCTAGAAAGATATAAATTGTAGCTCAGAGTGTCTTTCCTTAAGCAGTAGGACCCTTTCTCCCAGCTGAAACTGAAACTGAAAGAGACTGCATAATATATTTAACATTTATAAGATTTTTTACTTTTACCTTCACCCCTAGAAGAAGGATAAATCAATTATCATCAATTATCTTCAACAAAGTGACAGTGGGAATATCAACCACACTCCAAGGAAAGCTCTGTACTCAGAGGAGTTGGCCAATACAAATCAGATTTTTTTTTTGTTATTTTATGTTTGCTTTTTTTAGTCATTTTTGTTTTTGTTTGCTTACTTCAGGCAAGGTTTCCCTCTGTAACCTTGGTCCACTGGCCTGGAACTTATTATGTAGTCCAGGTTGGTCTTAACTTATAAAGATCAACCTATCTCTGCTGCCCCCACCACCACCCGGAGTGATGGGAATCAAAGGGTGTGCCACCATGTTTGGCTCTGCTTTTTACCTTCCTTCCTTCCTTCCTTCCTTCCTTCCTTCCTTCCTTCCTTCCTTCCTTCCTTCCTTCCTTTTTTTCTTTCTGTCCATATGTCCTTCTTTCTTTTTTGAGAGAAAACATGATTTGAGAGACAACATATGAATTGGGTGACGATCTGGGAGAAACTGGGAGAAGGGAAAGAAAATAATCAAAATAGATCATACACAATGCTCAAAATAAATTTAAAAATATTTTAAAAAATGTATCTTTTACCTAATAACTTGAATCTCAATAAATTCATATGTGACCTAAGAAATTTAAAGACAGAGACATACCCAACCTGAACTTAAACAGACAGATTGAATTTAGAATAAGAAGATGAACTTGAGGGTCCTCAATATCATATAGTCAGGATGCAAACTGGAAAATCTCAGCCTCCAAGCCAGGATGCTTTTTTTACAAAGAAAGAACTGGAAAGCCAGAAGCATCATGGAAAATCTTTACCTGGCCTGAAGTTTTCAGGAAGAAAGAAGTTAGGTCTTCCCTGTGGAATTTAAGAACTGAGAAACAGTGACTGTTTCATACCTCCTGTTGTTTGTCCTTGTTGACAGTATGGCTGTCCTTTGTCTGTATGAATTTTATGTAGAAATATGACTACAGTGGTATAGATAAGAATGACCCCCATAGGCTCACATACTTGAATGCTTAGTCATCAGGGAATAGCACTACTTGAAAAGGAAGTTGTGGCTTTGTTGGAAGAAGTATCTCACAACAGATAGACACCGAGGTTTCAAAAGTCCAAGCCAGACCCAGTGTCTTTTTCTTCCCACTACTCATGACTCTGAATGTAAAACTCTTAGCTCCATCTCCAGCACAGTGTCTAACACATGCCACTATGTTCCCTACTGTGATGACAATGGACTGAACCTCTGAAGCTGTAAGCAAGCCCCAGTTAATGATTTTTTTTAAAAAAATAGGAATTGCTGTGTTCATGGTGTCTCTTCACAATAGAATACTGACTAAAATGATGGAAGACAGATAACTTTTCTGTCTATTTCATGGGTATTTGTATTGAATGCTCAGAGCTGCATACAAGATATCTCTTTGTCACATCAGATGGATTTAAATGCAAGATTTTCTATGTAGTCCTGGCTCACAGGGACTTCCTGAAAGATGTGTTAGCCATGTGTCCACCTGATCTCTGCTAACGTTATTAATCCAGTGCATCAGCTATATTTGCTTTTGAATATCAAAGACAATTTTGAGCTAATATCTAGCATTTAGAAACTGACTATTGTCAATGTTTTTTTCAATCATGCAAGGACTAAAGTTCTGCTTACAAGCTGGCTAGGTCTTCTTGTGGTAATTATAGTCTCAGATAACACTACCAACACACCCAGTAGAAAATAACAGAGATTTCTTTCCTGCAACCACAAGTGTGGAAGCATATGGTCTCTTTTCTACTTTAGCAACCTTAGAAAATACATTGCTTATTCATAATAGTGACTTTATCTTTTATGCCACTAACATGATTGTTTTGCCTTATGCCAATAGGCCAAAATATTTTATATTTTGTTATTCTGAAGGCAGATTTCAGTCTGTATGTTTTAGGTTAAACAACTGGCTGACACTGCACACAAGTTTCAGAACCTCTGCAGTTCAAAGAATCAATAATCCTTTCCTAATCATCGATGACTCTTTTGCAGGGTGTGAGGAGTGGCCAGTATCCTCAGTCAGGGGCCCCGGTTGTTTGAGAAGCTATTCTCCAAGATCATAAGAAGAGAGGAGACAAGAGGCTTATTAGACCTTAAGAACTCAGCTGGGGAACAAGAGATAATTATCATTCATAGACCAGTCATTTGAACTATACACAAGGCTTAACCAAGGTAGAGGGACTGTGGGCAGCATGCATAAAATATTTGCTAAGTACTCAAGATCCATAAGACACCTTCTGCAGACTACAACATAGCATGTAGATGACATAAACTTTTAAGTCTAAACTTTTTAGTTCTCCCGACTCCATTTTGCATAAATCAATGCTTAGACAATAAACTATGCTTTAGCACTGAGATTCTTTACAGAGAGTTTGTTTAAAATACTGTGTTGAGCATGTGATCTATCTAATTTTGGTTATGTATTTTATTTGGGTCCAACAAAATGCCCTCCCATCCCCTCTCAGCAGGTTTCCCTACTGCATATTTTTTTGCCATTTCTTAGGACTTATCCTTTTCACGGCACTGTACTTTGTTTTGTTGTTGCTAATTTTCCTAATGTACATTGTTCAGCTGGGAGATAAAGCAGGTTAAGATCAAATGGAAGAAAACATCTTCTCCCCCCATAGGTTTGAAAAGCTCTAATATTGGATTTTTATGAAATCCAGGACCAAAAACGCCTCTCCTAAAGTTCTGTTTATATTTTATTTAAAGTTTGGGCAAAGAGTAAGACTGATCACCATTGTCCTAACCATGTCTAAGAAAACAGTTCTGATTTCTATTTCCTGGTGTTAAGTTGATTTCAGAAAGCCCTGCATTTTCTCATTTAAAGTACTATACTTTGTATATCTTTACAATATGAAAAAAATCATGTTTTATTTCCCTCACTATTCTCCCTAATTATATTTATCTCACACTTCTGATGCCAATAGAATTTTTATTTTCTGTTCAGTTTAAAAGTATGTGGCTTATATTCTGGAATAAAGGAAATAATTTCCAGATTATGTGTTTGTGTGTAACTGAAGTACAGCCTTCATGCAAAACAAGACAAACCCTTTTCCTTCCGTGTGAAAGAAAAGAATTACGTTCATTTTTAAGTTGATTTTATTAGCAATACCATTATACTTAGCCAGCAGCTTTTAAGCTTTTTGTAGGTTGTGTAAAAAATTGCCAATTCCCAATTTATTAAAGGGATGGTTGTGCTCATTCTTTGCAAAATGATTGAGGAGCAACCAGCTGCATACTTACAGGCTTACCCTCTTTTCTACGCTCTCTGCAGCTGCCCACCTCTTAGTGCTGCTCTGATCAACAGGTACCCTTTCCTCCAAATTGACACTCTACCTTGGGATGCCAACTAGATGTTGTTTTTCATCTCTTTACTGTATCTGTGGAGCACATTTTCGTGAAGAATGCTTACTGAACTTGGTAGATACTTTTCAGTGTGAATTGGTTATGTTTGCTGCTTCAAGTTACTGAGCTCTGAGTATTCTTTCAAAGAACTTGTTGAGTTTGATTTCCTTATCACAGGATGCTGACATGCTGCGTGGCACTTTTCATATGGGACACATTTAGTAACTGTTGTCAACTGACAAAAAAATGACTATCTTAGCTCTGTGTTCTTTTACTTCCATATCCCTCACTCCTTCCATTTGGGCAGCTTCACCTAGAAGAGCCTTTGTTTGGAGGGTAGAGTGACTGTCCTACTCATTTGTATACCATAAAAATGATATAATATAAGACCTAGTAAACTGTAATGTGGATGTCTAGTTCATAAAGAATATAACTCTTTGAGCTGGGTGGTTGATGTGGGAGTGTCATATATCAATCTGTTGATTTCATTGGTTAATTAATAAAGAAACTGCTTGGCCTGACAGGTTAGAACATAGGTGGGTGGAGTAAACAGAACAGAATGCTAGGAGGAAGTGAGGCAATAGTCATGCCTCTCCTCTCTGGCTCAGACACCATGCCTCTCCTCTCCAGGTCAGACGTGATGAAGCAAGCCGCCAGGTCAGACATGCTGAATCTTTCCCGGTAAGACTGGTGCTACACAGATTACTAAATATGGGTTAGGCAAGATGTGAGAATTAGCCATTAAGAGGCTAGAACTAATGGGCCAAGCAGTGTTTAAAAGAATACAGTTTCCGTGTAATTATTTCGGGGTACAAGTAAGTCAGGCGGCCAGGAGCTGGGTGGGAATGCTGCCCACAGCTTGTTCAACAGGTGGTGGTGGAAGACACCATTAATTCCAGCACCCAGGAGGCAGGGGCAAGTGGAGCTCTGTGAGTTCAAGGCCAGCCTGGTCTACAAGAGCTAGTTCCAAGACAGGTACCAAAGTTACAGAGAAACCCTGTCTTAAAAAACAAAAACAAAAACAAACCAACAAAAGCAAAACAAAAAAAGAAAGGAAAAAAGAGAGTATAACTTTTTGGTTACATTTCAGGAGGCTATGAAACTCAACATTAAGTAGCCAGAATCTAGTAAGGAGCTTTTTGCCACATCATTTCATAATGGAAAGTGGAAGAATAGATGGTATAGATAGAGGAAAAAAATAAACCAAGCAAACAAACAAGCAGAGGAACAAACCACAAAAGGACAAACTTACTTTCTCTGAGGAGCTGATACTCTTGATAATTAACATATTATCTGATAAAGACATCAATCCTTCCAGGAGGGTTGAGCTTCTTGACCTAACCAGTTCTTACTAGACCTGTAGTGGAGATTCAGTGTCTGATCCATGTATTTATGTTGACTCTACTTGTTCGAGGTACAAACCTTTTTCTATGCACATGTATGCTAACTACCTTTCTCATTACCTTTCCCAACTGGGAAAGTTGGTAAGTATGTTCTGTGAGGGACATGCAACATACTGAAGAAGCAAATGTATAGCAACTTCTAATACAGTAGTTAGTCTCTCAACATGTTCTTGTCTGCTATTTTTTCTCATGTACTAAGTTAATTAATTAATTAACTGAGTAATGAATTAATATACCTTCCACTTTTTAAAAACTAGAACCCTAATTATAGAGGTTCTGTTAACTTAGCATTAGTGAAATTATATACTATTTTTAAGTAAAATTTGATTTGCTAACAAGACAATATAACATGATTTGCTATGGCTATTCAGTAAGTGGTGTTGTGTTATCTTAATATCTTTCAATATATAGTCAGACGTTTCTTATAGCTTAAGCTGTGGGAGACTGCTCCTACTTTGAATTCAAGCTCAATTCCTTAGGGATCACCTCATCCTAGTGCACCCTTTTGCCCAAACATAGGAATAGAAGAGAAGAAAGGAAAGGTGGAAAGAGGCCTTCAGTCTGTTTCATTGGACAAAGGCAATAACATAAAATGCCCTGTGAGAAAACAGCATCAACAGGAGTCAGCAGAGCTTCCTCATACTGACTAGAATAAATCTGCTTATTGGGAGGTATGAGTAGGAGCAAGTTCAGTTGATACATGTTAGGTAGAGGATTCATGTGTTCTACACCCTTGGCCAAGCTACTGCAAAGGTCAGGCTAGTCTTTAATGAAATAAAGTCAGTTCTCAGATACTTCTTATGTGTTATATGCTATATGTTATATGGGAAATCTGCTGACCAGGCTGAATTAGAAACTAGTCAAGAATACAATCTAGGACCAGTGGCTTTACGCGATGAGGAGTATACTTACCTGACTACTGAATTTAATCTTTGAACCCACTAAATGGTGAAAGAAAAGAACCAATTCCACAAAGCTGTCTTCTGACCTCAGCACGCGTGCCATAGCAAATATGTATCCTCTTCACACGTGTTAAATGTTGCAAGGTGTCCACTTGTTGGTTCCTGGCTGCTCAGTTCTGAAATAATCACACAGAAATCATATTCTTTAAATCACTGCTTAGCCCATTAGCTCTAATTTCTTATTTGCTAACTCTTAATCTTAATTTAACCCATCTCCATTAATTTGTGTATCACCACGTGGCAGTGGCTTACCGGCAAAATTTTGGCATGTCTGTCTCTGGCAGTGGTTCTATGACTTTTCCTTGACTCTGCTTTTTCTTTCCCAGCATTCAGTTTAGTTCCCCCCACCTATTTACTCTATGCTGTGAATACCATTGGTTAAATAAAGGCCAAACCAGTTTCTTTACTAACCAATGGTATTCACAGCATAGAGAGGAGAATCCCACATCAGATAAATATATGCAATAATACTATATTAACATAAATAAAATAAAATCTCATTAGCACAGTGACTCAGAAGTCTCTTAAAACAACAAATAAAAATCACAATCTAAAGTTTTATTTTGTGTGTGTAGTCAACGAAATAAATATTTTACTTAAAAAAGGTTTTTAATTGTATTTACAAAAATACATATGTACGTACTTCTTGAATTTTTGCTTTTTTTCCTAGTTAGCAGTTCATTCTCAAGATTTCCGATGGGCCTTAGGATACAGATAACTATTAAAAACTTTAGTAGGAGATCCTGACTCACTAAGCCACCTGGACATCCGTTGTGCAGAAAAATGGCATGTGGGGAGGATACCTGTGTCCTAATTTAATCTTTTTTTCAATATTTCAAGAAAGTTACAATGAGTATAACATGTGCAGAAGGTCTGGAATAGCCATATTGGTTTATGCAGCTCTGATATTTTCAAAGGCAAGGGGCTTTTGCTTTCATTGACATGTAGAAGACCAGGTCCCCTCAAGTCTTCTTATATTTTAATTCTCACTTCTAATGCATTGTATTTTGATTCATTTAAAGATCATGCAGCGAATAAATTCTTCAGAGATAACAGCAGAAAAGTTAGACTGAAGAGTCCTTCGGTATAGACTGGAAATTGCCCAAGGTGTTCATTAAATTCACAGAGTTCATTTCCTTACTCCGTATTCTAAATCCCGCTCCTGTCTCAAACCTCACCAAATTAACTGGGAAATGTTGCAGGCTGCTTTATCCACACTAGTTTCTTATAAATGCCAAACTTGGTAGATTTTTTTAATTGAAAAAAAAGTTTTTATACCATAAATTCTGATCATTCCTATTCCCTGCCTGAACTCCTTCCAGGTCCTCCCAAGCTCTCTACATACCTAACCCCATAATCTTTCTGTCCTTTAAAAAAAAAACAAAAAAAACAAACAACAACAAAATTAACATATAAAGAAAAAACAAAGCAATATATATAAAAACAAATTCAAGGACCAAAATATGCAAGCAAAAGATTCATAAAACAAAACGAAAACAGTATTCCAAACAGAAATACCATTGAGTTTGTTTGAGAAGTGAGATAAACACAGCCTCCCACTCCTAACCAAGAAGCTTTCTGCAATTGACAGTCTCATTTAAAACGAACAAACAAAAAAGATTGTGTGTGTCTGTGTGTCTGTGTTTGCACACGTGCGCTGGTAGGGGCCAGAAGAAAGTATCGGATGCCTTACAGGCCATTGTGAGCTGTCCACACATGGATGTTCAGAACCAAACAGGAGTAGTGAGCTCTCTTAACTGCTGAGCCTTCTTTCCAGCCACATTCTCTGCTGCGCTCTACAGAAGCACTACTGTGTCAGCTTCACTGGTTGCTGTTACTCTTGAGATAAGCAGGCAACCTTGCACAGAAGGCATCAATGAATGTGATGGCATCATTTGAGAGTGTGTCTGTCCTGGGAAGGATTTAAGAAGTGTAACTTCTTCCTTTCCACTTCCAGGGTCCTTGTCATGAACAAACCATCACACTTCCAGGATTGTCTTATTGGGCACAGAAGATTAACCCTAAGTCTAATATTTAGAAAGGATTAAAAATCAGGCAATACTAATGATTAAGCGAATGAACAAAACCTGTTGAAAGCTTTTGTTTTAATGAACATTTTGGCTAAATCTGTGGCTATTTATTATCCAAAGCAACAAACTGGAAGTGCACTGAATGCCTGCTTGTCTCTCTGCCATACAGACAGGCACAATAAACAGGGGCATTATTACGGTCATGATTGATCCCAAGCTTGAACATCTTTAATAGTTTCATATTTGCTTGAATAGAAATAGAAATCTGAAAAAACTTTTTTTTTACAATAGTTCACACATTTTATGTTATTTTTTAAATTTTTCTTTTTTTCGCAACAGGTTTCACTCTGAAGCCCAGACACCTCTACTTCCTGAGTGCGGGAATTACAGGTGTGGGACAGCACACCTGGCCAAATTCACACTTTTCTATATAACTTTTGTTTTCTTCTGAAACTGCCTATTGAACCATGATACCCCTTTTCTTTTTGGTGGTGTGAAGCATCTCATGTAATTTCTATTCTAGTAGCATTTGTAATTTTTTTTTCTGCCTGAAAATCTTGAATTCTTATTGCTAATTCTTTCCATGGCATCTCTGACTTTTCATCTGATATGTTTGAATAGCACATTATCAGACATACCTAGACCAAAATGTCCATATTTGAAGCCCTGATGTTCTTTTTTTTTTTATTTACTTTTTTTATTAAGAAAGAAAAAAAAATTTCCGCCTCCTCCCAGCCTCCCACTCCTCCCACTCTCCCCCCCCAA
>NC_022012.1:57411657-57414071 GCF_000317375.1 Microtus ochrogaster
AGGCTATCATTGGTATTTTTGATTTTAGCCATTCTGACAGGTGTAAGATGATATCTCAAGGTTGTTTTGATTTGCATTTCCCTGATCGCTAAGGAGGTTGAGCATGATCTTAAGTGTCTTTTGGCCATTTCTAATGAAATGATGAACTAGAAGGAGCTGTGTTAGATGTGTTTGCAGGTTAAAAGTATCTTTACTTCTAAATGTAAGTTTTTATCTTTTATTTTGTCTCTGTATGTATAATCCTATAAGTAATTAGGCCCAAATGAAGTAATGTACAATTAAATTGGATACCTATCCTATTAGGGTTTTTGTTGATGTGATAAAGAACCATGAGCAAAAGTAACTTGGGGAGTAAAGGGTTTATTTCATCTTACAGCTTTTAGTTCATTACACAGGGAAGTCAGGGCAGGAACTTAAGGAGGGAACTTAGGGGCAGGAAATGAGACAGAGACCATGGAGGAAATGCTGCTTTCTGTCTTGTTCCTAGTGAATTGCTCCCTTAGTTTTCTTATACCATCTGGCACTACCTGTCAAGGGGCTGAACCATTCACAATGGGCTCGGAAGCACTTCCAAAAGATTGTGACCCCGTGACACTGGTCTCTTAATCATTGTTAATTTCTCAGCTCTGGCTGAGATTCTCCTAGCAAAGTATATATTTCACTTTTGTGTTTCTAGTCTTTTGTTAACCACAACTAATTCTTCAGCTCCAGCTGATCCAGACTATGCAGTCTTAATTCAAAATATCACTTCAATGATCCTAGCACATTAAATCTCACCAGCCAGACTTCTATTGCCTGCATTGCTCTTCGCATTATCTTCCAAGCTCCCGCAGAAGTTTATTACGTCTAAACACGCAGCAGCTTTTCAAGACCAAAGTTGTGAACTTCTACAAAAATGTCTGCAAAACATGGTCAGGTTGGTTACACCAATATTCCATGATCACAATATCAATCTCTGTCTTAGGATTTCTATGACTGTTATAAAACACCATGACCAAAAGCAACTTGGTGTTCATCTTAGAACTTGTAGTTCATCACTCAGAATAGTCAGGATGGGAGCTTAAGCTAGAAATCTGGAGGCAGAAACTCAAGCAAAGGCTGTGGAGGATGTTGCTTACTGATTTGTTCATCTTGGCTTGTTCAGCCTGCTTTTTTATACCATCTGGGACCGCCTGCTGAAGGGTTACACCACAACAATGGGCTGAGACGTCCTGCACCAATTATCAAGAAAATCAGGAAAATGCCTCACAGTTCAGTCTTGTGGGAACATTTTCTGATTGTGCTTTCTTTTTTTTACTAAACAACTCCAGCATATGTCAAGCTGACATACAAGTAACCAGCAGAATATCTTTGAAAGAGAAAGTAAAACTTGTGAAATTTATGTTTATCAACTTGAGGACATTTTAACATTTATCTCCACAGAACAGTAAAATAAGAAATAAAAGAAAGTAAAAAAAAAAATGAAACATCTGAAAAAAAAGAAAAAATACTGATTATATTTGAAATGTTTTTTTCAGATCTTATTTTGTCTGTGTTATCTGAGTGTGTAAAATTACGACATACTACACAAGATATTCTTAAAACATTTGGCTTCACAAAGCTGTTCTGTAATTTTAGTAGCTGTATATAAAATTTGACATCAAATTATGAAAGAATCATGTGTTTGTTGCTTTTCTACTTTAGTTTCTTTTTAAAATAGATAATAGACATAAATCCCAAGATATGATCTATACGTAAACTGGCAGTGAAAATGCTCAGGTCTCAGAGACGTGACTGTGTGCACTTTCGTTGCTTCCTGCTTCACTGTCTTAAAAAAAAAAAAAAGAAAAGAAAGGAAACCCCACAGGTGGGGGGAACTGGAGAGATGTTTTAGTGGTTAAGGGCACTGCCTGCTCTTCCGGAAATCCTCAGTTTAATTCCCAGCAACCACATGGTGGCTCACAACCATCCGTAATGAGATCTGGTGCTCTCTCGAGGAAGAGACCTGGTCAGTCATCCTCATCAACTTAGACCGTGAATCCCAATATAGACAACTTCTACAGAGACCCCAAATACGGGCTGCCCATGCATGCTTTAGCATTGCCAGGGCATAAATTTTATTTCAGTTCATTCTTATTGACCTACAGCTTTCCCTCTTCACATTCAGAAATTAAGGAAATATTTTTTTATCCTTTAATCTTTTGAAAATTTTATGTATTGGGTAACTTGAAAATCAAAATTTGCCAAGAAAGTATGATTAAAATAAAAAGTAAAATCCAGAAACAATGGATTCTTGCAGGCTATGTACTCCTAAAATTCTATAATATTCACAGACATATTTCTTTTTTTTATTGAGAAAAGAAAAAAAGTATCCGCCTCCTCCCAGCCTCCCATTTCCCTCCCCCTCCTCCCACCCTTCTCCCCCTCCCCCAAAC
>NC_022012.1:57414328-57415744 GCF_000317375.1 Microtus ochrogaster
CCCCTCGTGGTCCTGACTTCCTTGCTCATCTTCTCCCTCCTTCCGCTCCTCATTGGGACCTTGGGAGCTCAGACCAGTGCTCCAGTGTTGGTCTCTGCAGAGACATATTTCTTACTAGTCTTTAAAATTGTGAGAAGCTTCTAAAGCCAGTTTCTCTGATAGCAAAGGCATGTTTTATAGCTGAGAAATATTTTGCTTTCATATGGCATTCTAAATATTAGCAAGAAGAGCTTGGGAAATCTATTGCTCAATTTTACTAGATACTTTTCTTTATCCTTGGGGAAAAATTAACTGATCTAAAGAAAATGGAAGATCCAGTTTCCTCTCCCAGAAATGATCTCAGCTTGTTATAGGTAACTGCTTCTAGAAGTCAGTGACTTACCTGAGGAGCCAATACAGGTTCACTATCAAAATTTTGATGGACTATAATAGTCAAGAACTCAGAAAATGATGAACAAACCAGTTCATGATAAGCAGATCTGTGTCTCATGTGGAAGGTATTTGAAAAAAGCCTTCAGTTAAAGTCACTGTCAGGCATTATGAAAGTTATCTAGACCTGGTGGACCTCAGAGACTACAGCAGTTGAAATACAGTTATAATCCTCAGTCACAATCTGCATCTCTGATGTGACCTGGATCATCTTCACTGTCCAGAGATAGTGATTACTCTTCTCGTCTCATTCCTTTCAACCTTTCCTTTTAATAGTCAGCTTCTCCCCTAAGGTGACCATCACCAACACTAAATTAACCCGGCTCACTCTACTTCTCTTTGTAACTAAAGGCACCACACCTGGTTACCGCAACGCTATGCTTTGCAACAGAGAAAGCATCCTCTCTACTAAGAATGCTTTTTATTCACGGTCTACTGTTATCTAGCTGTTTATTCATCAATTGTCTCATAAATATCACTACATTTAATGAACCATTTTTTGGTGAAAGTGCTTTTAAGAGGATGAACATACATAAGTATAGATGTACATATTCATGCTGTGTTTATTTCCACTTTTCTTTGCACACAGATCCTCCAGAGAGAAAGGGGACTATTGGTAAGAGGCCATGGAACTTAGCTTTTACACTCTTCTACAAGTTAGGTATTATACTTTAAATATCATTTATAATCGAAGAACTCCAGGTTGAAACAAGTTAATGTTTTCCAGGAGAACTGGGTAGTAGATAGCAGAGCCAAGAATGCAAATGTCTAAGCCCATTGGATTTTCAGTTTAGCATGCTACTCCATATTGATAGCTGGTCACACTGGCTAAGGTAATTAAGATTTTACTTCCCCTTGTCTTATGCTATAGAGGCAGAAAACTTTGCACATGCATGAACGAGCATGTGTGTGTGTGTGTGTGTGTGTGTGTGTATGTGTGTGTGTGTGTGTGTGTGTGTGTGTGTGTGTTCATTGACAGATTTACTT
>NC_022012.1:57415844-57420094 GCF_000317375.1 Microtus ochrogaster
TGTGTGTGTGTGTGTGTGTGTGTGTGTGTGTGTTCATTGACAGATTTACTTTCTAATCAGATAAATGAAAAAGAAATTGTCCTGGAGTTTGGTCCTTTACAGAAATAGAAGCCAGGATGCTCTAATGAGTTCTTCTAATTTGTTTTAATAGACAACAAAATCAGAATCCATATCCACTGACAAAATGATGTTATGTTAAGAGGGAGAGCAGAAATAATTTAGAATAGTAAATTTTTGCCAGATTAGTAAGCCTTCTCTTGTCGATCACCAGCTGTCAAGAGTTTTCATCTTGTCACCTGATTGAGATTAAAGCTTGCTTGTTGGAAATACTTTTTTTTCTCATTAAGAAAAATGATACAAAGTTGTTTTGTTTTTGTAAACAGGGAATATTACCACCATCTTTAAAAGTGGGAAACTGTTGAAATATCTTCAAATAATAAAGCAGAGATTTTAACGCTTAGGAATTTTCTTGAAATAGATTTTCCCTATGGAAACATAATGTTTATTTTCTCTTGGAAATAATTTTTTGAATCCAAGACAGAAATAAAATTATCTCTAATTTACACTAGTAATTTCCTTAAGCTGAAAATCAAATATGTCTTTATTAGTTTAAAATTCAAATTATTCTTGTCATGGTTTTTAAAATACTGTTGATTGATCAGTTTCTCTTTTATCCTTGGGTTCTAAAGTTTAAACTTTCTTCTATAAATTCAGTTTCTCTTCTGTGTGCAGGTTTGTGAAAATGGGATTATAGATATATTAACTTATCAACCCAGGTTAAAAATTCTTCCAACATAAAACATATGCAAAGAAAAAAAGCAACATTTAAGTTTTAAAAATGTACATCTGTGCCTGAAAAAAGGAAGAAAATTCTGAGAAAATGAGAAGGCAGGCAACTACAAAATTGGTGCCCAAAATAATAAAACTGGTAGATTACTATGAGGACATTTGATATTAAGGGACTCTTCTACTTATCAGGGGATTATTTCCCAATACAAACATTGTAGGCTGAAAACATCAGAAGTCAAAAATTCATTTACTATGTCTAGCCTACTGAACACCATAGATCAGCCTAACCGATCATAAACATAATCAAAATGCTTTAGCATGTGGTTGTTTATACCATGCACACAACAGATAGTTATTTTGTAAACATGTTAGCATGTAGAATGGGTGAAACATAATAACCTAAAAACATTGGTAATTCAGAACACTTTATAGAGTTCTTTGTTATCTTTGTTATTGTGTAGCTGAATGGGAGACATGACTTGTTGTAGCCATCAACCATCTCTACTTGAGAGATAATGGTTGTCCAAGAAGCTATAGGCTGGCAAATAAAAAGCCCAGTACCAGGTGTGGGATACCACAAACAATCGTTTTTAAAAATGGACAGTAGACCCCCACATGGTATTGTCTTTTATCTTTGTCTTTTATCCAGGTCTATGGAGAGATTGGAGGTGGGCACAAGAAAATACACTGAAGCTGCCATACATAGTACAGTGATAGAAACCAGCAACCAAAAAACAATGATGCACTTATAGATTAGGAGACAGAAATGAAGGAAATTATTAATTCAGTTTTACTAATGGTTGAAGAAGTACAACACATTATTATATATATTTATTATGTATACAACATTCCTTCCGTATATGATTGCATGCCAGAAGAGGGCACCAGATCTCATTAAAGATGGCTGTGAGCCAACATGTGGTTGCTGGGAATTGAACTCAGGACTTCTGGAAGAGCAGTCAGTGCTCTTACCCTTTGAGTCATCTCTCCAGCTCGTACATTACTATATATAAACAATATTTCAGTTGTGTGAAATCTGCTTCAACTATATATATGGTCTCTGGAATTGCTCAAGTATACATAGAAAGGAAGTTTCACTGTCAGAGAAGACAATGCCTATGAAGCTACAAGGATGTAATCATCTATGCTGAGGTTAAGCCTTCTAGGGATGGAGCTGTTAGGGTCACTAAAGTTATCATAAGTACCCTTATTCAAGTTCCTCTAAGCAATCCCAGTTTATTCATTGACTCATCAAGATAGACCAGGGTGGACTTTTTACTTGTGCTCTGTCAATGTCGTGTAGATATTTGTTCATCTCTCTCCAGGAAAAGTTAAAGGAATGCCATTTCTTGCTCATTAGCTTAATAGTTGATGAACATTTAGTTGGAAGACTCCTATGTGCTCCACAGACATGAGAAACATTTAAAATTCCTATGCATTCCCAAAAAAAATTAGTTCAGTGCTTTGGAGAGCAACCTGGCTAATACAGGGAAGGAGGGAAAGTATTGATGCCATAATTAGCAAATCTGTTATTGCAGATAGGTACAAGGATGCTTATATTAGTATTATTTATAATACAGAAAAGAGAAACTACCTAACTGTGCATAGATAGGCGAATACATGGTTTGGGGATATTCATGTAATTATACATCATACAGAAATCAAGTATAAGTGAACAAGAGCAACATAAATAAATATTGATGTAGAAAAATATATCTACAATTTACAATTTCATTCTTAGAAAATGAATACATGCAAACAATATCTTGTATTGTTTTTAGAACATTTTCAAAATGCATCGTGTGCAATTCTCAGCTATGAAAATAAGACAAAGATACATTCATATTTATAAATATTCAGAGATAGGGACTACAAAAATCAATTTTAAATATTACTGGGAAGAGGAAAAGGATGCTCTAGAGAAGGGCACATGGGAAATTTCAATTGTTTAGGTAACTTTTCTTTCCCCAAGTATTATGGTGAGAATGGATGTTTAATAATGGATATACAAGTGGCACCTAATTCATGATATATTGACTAAAATTTTTTGATTTCCCAGTAGTATAAGAGCTGTAGACATGGAAATCATACTTTGCAATTTAATTTCGATCTTTTACTGGATTAGCAGTATATATTACCATATTCTCTGGAGAGGCAGGGCAGTGGCCGTGTTTGGCAATTGTTGAAACGTGTGCTTATGACGGAATACACACCAGTGCACAGTGTTGCCCATTTCTAATGGGGAGCTAGAGGTAGACATTATTTTCAAATTACTAAAATTTTAACTCACAAGGACTTGATCAGAATGTGACCCCATCATAAGCACTGGCACGCTGTCACTTGTTTAACTGCCCTTTAGTAAGTGGCTTAACCGAACATGTGTAGAGTAAAAAAAATATAAGGGGAAGAGGGGCTTAGGATAGGTTAAGGAAGAGGTTGAAGAGGTGACAGATCCAGGAACAACACGGCTTTACACTCTTGCATGGGATTCTGACTCCAGAGAAACTTGAACATAAATTACAGCTTATGCATTTAGTACCAATGGGAAATTTACCTTGGAAATTTACTAAATTAGTCTTAACTTTTTATGGCAATGATTATAATATCTTAGCGGCTTCCTCTGGTGATGAAATAAATATAAAGCACTTATAAACTTTCCAAATATGCCGTTTACAGTAAATTGTAAATTTTCCATTCAACCCACCATTTGAAATGTATTGCCATAATAATATTTACTATTTGTTTAGAAGTAGACACAGAGTGTATATAGTATCCTGACATAAAGTAAGTTGATAGGCAGCTAGGAATGCTTTCCTGGAGTTTAAGGGTCTTACCTGATGTCTGTGAGGGTATGACAGGGTATGTCACACTCTTCTCCCCAAACTAGTATTCTCCCCAGTCTATAAACCTCACTGGTTTCTAACTTCCATATGGATACTCTGCTTTGGTTTAAATTTATCTTTAAACCTTTATTAGACCTCGAGGAAGTTCCTGCTCTACAGATAGAACATGGCCAATAGAATAATTTTACCAATGTTCATAGCAGTGAAGTATCAACTTTTTTCAAGTTCCAGTAAGTTTTTCAACAGTTAAGCAGGAGTGAAAACAACTGCATGATGGAGGAAGGTCATTGGTTAAAAAAATAAAGAAACTGCTTGGTTGGCCCTCATAGGTTAGAACATAGGTGGGTAGAGTAAACAGAATAGAATGCTGGGAGGAAGAGGAAGTGAGCTCAGAGACACCATGCTCCCCTCTCCCTGGCAGATGCGATAGCAATAGCTCTGCTCTCTGAGGCACATGCCATGAAGCTCCGACCCAGGATGGACGTAGGCTAGAATCTTCCCGGTAAGCACACCTAGCGGTGCTACACAGATGATTAGAAATGGGCTAAATTAATATGTGAGAATTAGCCTAGAAGAGACTAGATAGAAATGGGCCAAGCAGTGTTTAAATGAATACAG
>NC_022012.1:57422219-57453581 GCF_000317375.1 Microtus ochrogaster
TGTTTTGGCTATCCTGGGTTTTTTGTTTTTCCATATAAAGTTGATTATTGTCCTCTCAAGATCTGTGAAGAATTTTGATGGGACCTTGATGGGGAGTTTGTGTGTTGTTATTTCGGGCATAAGCTAGCAGGCAGCCAGGGTGCTGGGGATGCAGCCCTGCCGCTCCGATTACAACAGCTGCACACGGTTGGGCAGGACCCTTCACATGTGTAGGCTTGAGCGTTACTCTTAGTGGGTAGAGGGAAGAAGGGCTCGTGTTCATTGTTCCTAATCAGTAATATGGGAATTGTTGCCAGTAAACTGGAGACTTGGAGGCAAAGATAAAAATACAAACAAACAAAAATAAAACAAAACACCAAAGGAAAAAAAAAAAACAAAAACTGATTTAAGCACTGGAAAGGGAACAAATCATAGTATTATTAAAACACAAGGTGGATTAAACTTGGAACAACCTAAAAAAAAATTTAAAATACAAAAACAATGTATCCCTGCATCTGAGGGGTACATAAACTTTTTCCTGGAGGAAACAGCTCACCGAGTTCAGACAGGACTCAGGTGCAGGTTGCTAATATGTATGTTCCTCAGCGACAAGAAAGACTAATGCTGAAAAGTGGCTTCCAAATAATGCCCCTACGTTCCAAACAGCCACATTGTGATGACAATAGCGGGGTCAGGGACAGGCAGGAAGGCTTGAAAGATGGATTACTATCCCTGAGGTGACCAACCAAATGTTCTCTAAATGACAATGATTGAGATTAAGAGGCCGGGGAGCCAGGGTGCAGGCAAGGACAAGGTGCAGAGCAACTCGAAGATGACTTTTCTTGGGCAGAATGGAGTCTTTCTGCAGGCGTTTTCTCTGCGCCCAAACTGGGAAGGCCATTTATTAATTTTGTTAGTTCAGAGAGGTTTAAAATGGAATTCAAATAGTAAATCCTTAAGTATGCTGAAGAGTGATCAGTATTCTGTATTTCAGTTTTACAGGTGTATTGCCACTAAAAGCTCCCCATAAATGTGGATGAGAAATGCATGGGCAATATTTTCTTCCAACGCAAAACACACACCACGCACAGTGAACGCTCACAGCAATATCATGCAGTGTTTAGGCTCTGCCCTGAGCCTCTAAAGGATTTCATATTTTATTGGCATATTGAGCTTTTTTTTAAAACCAGAAATGATTATAAATTTCAGGATTGCAGGCTCAGAAAATATTTTTGTTGTATGAAGGCATTTTTTTGTATGAACGACATCTTTTAAAGTGGAATTGGGCCTGTTTGATGAGAAATAGCTCCGCTCATGGTACAGCCTGAATCCAAGCATCAAAGTTGAGAATATGATTTAAGCATACTGAGTAAAGGCAGCCACTCATCTGATTTCGCTTTTCCCGTGAAGGATTCAAACTTCCACGGCATGAACACATCTACCGAACTCCACTGGGGAGGGAGTGCAAGTGCTCTTCTGCCATGTTAACGGCCTGGCTCCCGAAGAGGGTGTCTATCTGCAAGACTTCAGAAAATATCAGACATCTGAGTGCGGCATGAAGCCAGTTGGCTTCTTCCACAAATTTTCATTCATTTTATTTCCTATTAATTTTTAAGATATTTTATATCAATTTTTTTCCATTCAGTTTTTCCCACACAAGAAATGTTCATGCCATTTCAGGTGACCTGGAACAACCCAAGTCGAGGATGATAGGGAAATCTCAGCGCTGCTTGCATTAATGGTCATTGATTTTTCTTTATAACTTTTCCTTTATTCTCTTCTTGCCACTCAAAGTGCAATACCACGTACATAAAGTATTAATCCCATTGAAAATGTTAATATATTATGGTATAGTAAAAGAAATACTATGGGAAGATTTTTTTTTAAAAAAAACAGTAAACTGATAAGGAACCCGAGTTTTAGAGAACAAAGGAAACGTTTGTTATAGGTATCTTAGAAATTGTGTCTTAATGAGGATCTATCTCCTCTAACTCAGTCATAAAGAGATAGCTATTATTATCATCTTAGATCCCTTTTCCACGTCACTAGGGAATAACTTCTTTTATTTAATAGTATTTTGCTTACAAATAACTTAGTGGTGAGTATAACAGACATTTCTTATGTTTCTTGAGAAATATGATTTGCATGGTTTCCTAGTGTTCTGTCTTGTAAGTGGATGAATATTTATCTGAATAGTTATGTTCAAATTATAAATTGAGATGCCCACCACCCACACTCCAATCTATTTTAGTTTGGATAATTTTAAATGATATAATATTTTTTATTAACTTTTACAGAATTTTATACGATGTATTTTGATCTTATCCCTTTTCGAGTTCTTCCCCTACCTCCTTCTATATCTATCCCTCCTCCTACCTCCTTTCACTTTGTGACTGTGTTTTGTGTTTTTTCTCTTTTTCTCTCATAGTATCTGGGGCAAGTGGCTTTATGTCTTAGTGCTCTGGTTCTCATAGTTTCCCCCTGTTCCACAATATTCCCTGAACTTTAGGTATAGGGAATACATTGTAGGCATTAAACTGGGGATGGGTACTGCACAGCCAGTTGTTCTCTGCATTTGAACCAGTTGTGGCTTTCTGTAATGTGTCAATCTGCTTCAAAAAGAAGCTTATTTAAAGAGTGGCTAGAACTACATTTATTTGTGGACACAAATGATAAATATTTAGAATGTAATTAGAAGTAATATTGGTTTAGGAAAATGGCTGTATTAGATTCTCTGTGTCCCGTGACTTTACCATCTTTGGGAAGTTGGCTAAATTTACAGCACCAGACATGAACATCCTTCTATTTGAACATGCCTTAAGTCCACTAATGTAACAATTTGTTACCATCAGGATGTAAGTTCCATGACTGTGCCTTGAGGAATGTTTGCCAGGCTGTTCTTTGTTGTGATCCATACGGTATTACAGTTGAGTAGGGCTGTTGACTGCTTTTCCCCCTTGGAAGCTTGCTATCACCTGCTGACACTGTAAGAGCTGGTTCCCAGGAAGATGGTGTCCAGGTCACCACCTTCCCAACCCCCGTGTGTAGAAGGCTTAGTTGTCAATTTCTGGCTCTGTTGTGGGGCTGTGGGGCTGGAGCCCTTTATTTCCTCTCTGTTTTCTATCCACTGGAAGGAGAAGAGCTTTATTCCGCTGTGTGCCCCCCACCACTGTATACTGCTTCACCATGTGCCCAAAGGCATCATGCAACTGAAATTTCGAAAACTGTGTCTAAATAACTTGCCTCCCTGACTACCATGATCATCTCAGCTATATTCTCAAAATGATGGAAAGCTAACTCAATGTATTATTTCCAGTAATAGGTATTTAGGGAGTCTTTTGTGTGCAAAATAATATGTACAATGTATCCCTGAATATACCTGAATGTACTATCTCTGCCACCAAGGAGTTTTCATTCAACTGGGAGAGATTAAAAAAATGAACAGACAAGTATAATTCAGAGAGATAATAGTCATGCTGCAGTATGATTGCTCATATGACAGCCAGTAGGCAAAAAGTTTTAGATCCGGAGCAATAGGGTCGTAAGAAAGAATTCAGGCTCCTATTTCTAAGCTACCAGGGGAAAACAAGTTTTCCATTATAAAAGTTAACAACTGGAAACCATCCCAATTCAAGTGGGCCCAAGGAGAGTTTGAGGCTTTGAGAAAAAAATAGAAAGGAGGGGACAAGGGCCTTAGCTATCCACATGTCACGCAGAGTCCCGAGAGAGAGAACTGCAAACATCCCCAGTGGCCACTGAGATTGAGGGTAAGGAGACTTCAATCACTTCCACACCTTGGGGACTTTGTAATTAACATGAAAATAGCAAGAACGACAGAAGAGAACAACAAAAAATAGTTGATTTAGTATGCAAAATATGTTTGAGAATGTATGAAATCTCTGTCACAGCTGGACCAGCCCTGTATTTTCAAATGTGCTTTCCACTTGATTAGCAGGTAGGGTACGTTACTGGACCACCACATGACAAGTCTTGGTGTCTGTTGTTCACCTTCTTGTGTAAAAGTGTAGTTTATAATGGGCTAGAATGTTATGTTGGTTCAAGTACTTCAGAAATGGAATACAATCTGTGTCTTAGTTTGGGTTACTACTGCTTGGGTGAAAAACCATGACCAACAGCAACTTGGAGAGAAAAGGGTTTATTTGACTTAAATATTCTGTGTCATAGTCCATTGAAGAAATCCAAAGCAGGAACTCAAACTGAACATGAACATGAAGCTAGTAGTTGATGATGAGGTCATGGAGGATCGTTGCCTACTGGTTTGCTACTTATTAGAATTCAGGACCATCAGCCCAGGCATGGGACAACACACAATTGGCTGGGCCCTCCCCCATCAATCACTAATTAAGAAAGTGTCCTATAGGCACTTCTTCAGCTCCATTTTTAAGCAGTATTTTCTTAACTGAGGTAATATGCTCTCAGATGACTCTAACTTATGTCTGGTTAACATAAAACTTGTCATTGCATTCTGTGATGTTTTGAATAGAAATTGTTCCCTAGAAGCTCATGTATTTGAAGACTGTTCCCCAGCTGGCTAAACTATTGTGGGAGCATGTGAAATATTTGGTGATGTGACTGATCTGGAAGAACTGGGTCACTGGGGAAGGGGATTTGATGTTTATTGCTTATATTTGTTTCTTATCTGCCTGGATTTGAGATACCCTCTACCATGTCTACGCTCTACCATCTTCATGATGGACCATATTCCTTCAAACTGTGAACTAAAACAAACCTGTTCCCCCTGAGATGGCTTCTTTTGAGATATTCAGTCAACAAGAATGAAAAAAGCAGCTAAAACATGTGATAATACTATAACCCCTTGCAAAGTGAAAGAGGTTTCATGCAGTAATAGAGTTTGAATGACATTTAGAATAAAGCTGTCCTGCCATGATCAGATTGTAGACTGACCATTTCACAGCAACAGTGAATGGAGACATATGTTGTTGTGCATGTGTGAATAAATTCTACCCCTCTGATGATTACTTCAGTCACCATTTTACAATGATAACACTAGGGTGGAAAAATGGCAGAGGTTGGCTGACTGTAAATGAATGAGTCATTATGTACTAGTTATTCAGAGTTATTTTGGCTGTATATGCCCTTGGCTAAGTAATGGTATATGACACAAATGTCTTCATATATTATGTCCTATCATAGAGAACATTCCCAGGCATTTTGTTGTCAAACTTCAAATGCTTCCCTACATACCCATGATCAATAACCTAAATAGTTTTACCTTGCCCCTAAATCAATATTATTTCTTCTTCTTCTTCTTCTTCTTCTTCTTCTTCTTCTTCTTCTTCTTCTTCTTCTTCTTCTTCTTATTCTTATTCTTATTCTTGTCTTCTTCTTCCTTCCTCACCATATTTTCCCCCACCTCTCCTCACATTCCTTCCCCCATCTCCCTGACCCTCATCCACTCCTCCTCTGGTTCTGTTCAGGAAGGGGCAGGCCTCCCATGGATATCAAGAAAATGTGACTTATCAAGTTGCTGTAGGAATAAGCACTTCCTCTTGTATTAAGGCTGGGCAAGGCAACTCAGAAGAAGGAATATGTTCCCAAAAGCCAGCCAAAACATTAGAGACAGCCCTTGCTCCCACTGTTAGGAATCTAGCAAGTAAACCAAGATATATATCTTGTATATATCCATACATGTGTTGTGTCCCATATATATGTGTGTATCTCGTATATATGGCCTAGGTCAGTCCCATGCAGGCTCACTGTTTGCCAGTTCATACTCTATGTGCTCCTATGAGTCCAGAGAGTTGATTCTTGATATGGGATTCCCTTTTTTATGCTGTGAATAGGTTTTATTACCATTGGTTAGTGAATAAAGATATTTTGGCAATGGTGGGAAGTCCTAACAGATATATTGAGAGAAAGTAAGTAGAGTCAGAAAGATACCCTGTAGCTGCTAAAGAAGAAAGAAGGCAGCCACCAGCCAGAACCTTACCAGTAGGCTACACCCTGCTGGTGATTCCCAGATTATTAGAAATGGGTTAAGATGCAAGAGTTAGCTAGAAATATGCATAAGCTATTGGCCAGAGTGTTGTAATTTAATATAGTTTTTGTGTGATTATTTGCATCTGGGCAGCCAGGAAATGAATGAGCAGTCTGCCTACAGATTCTGTTTGTTTTATTGTGATGTCCTTACCCCTCTGGCTTGTACAATCTTTGCTCCCTCTTTCATCAAGATTCCCTGAGATAACTCAGTGGTCCAAAACAATGACATCTTGAAATCTGCAGGTAAATGGAACTAGGAAAAAAAAAATCTTTGGCTTTGGGGGAGCATAGGCAGTTTGGATGCTCAACTTGCTGAACCTGGATGGAGGTGGGCGGTCCTTGGACTTTCCACAGGTCGGGGAACCCTGATTGCTCTTCAAGCTGATGAGGGAGAGGGACTTGATCGGGGGAGGGGGAGGGAGGTGGGAGGCGGTAGCTGGGAGGGGGCAGAAATCCTTAATAAATAAATAAAATTTTAAAAGAAAAACAAAAAACAAACAAACAAAAAAAAAGTATTGTGCATTAAAAAAAAAATCCCTGAGCTCAGCCTAATGTTTGGCTGTGGGTATCTGCATCTGTTTCCATCAGTTACTGGATGAAGGCCCTCTGATGACAATTGGAATAGGGACCAATCTATGAATATAGTAGATTGGGCATCATTACAATTATTTCTCCAGTCATGTTTAGTTCCATTTTAGGACTCTGGACCATCCAGCCTGCTCTACAGTCAGTGTCAGGGGTAGGTTCACTCTATTGCCATAAATCTTAGGCTGGAACAGTCATTGGTTGACCACTCTCACAGTATCTGTACAATCCTACTCCAGCACATCCCATAGGGAGGGCAGACTATAAGTCAAAGGTTTTGTGGCTGGGCTAGTGTTCCAGTCCCTCTACTGGAAGTCTTGCCTGGTCACCGGAGATGGTCAGTTCAGGCTATGTCTCTGCTATTGCTAGGGTCATATTGCTTAGTTAAGCTATTGCTTAGCCGGGGTCATCCTTGTAGGTTCCTGGGAGTTTCCCTTCTATCAGCTTTCTACCTGATACCTAAATACCCCTCTTTCCAGTCATCTCTTTCAGTACTGTTCCCCTCCATCCACCCCC
Source organism: Microtus ochrogaster (assembly GCF_000317375.1). Taxonomy (NCBI): domain Eukaryota; kingdom Metazoa; phylum Chordata; class Mammalia; order Rodentia; family Cricetidae; genus Microtus; species Microtus ochrogaster. The sequence continues at coordinate 57,429,321 of NC_022012.1, forward strand.
AAACCTGATCCCTCATGTTCCCATTCCCCACCTCCAGTCTACCCATCAGATTTCCTCACTAATTATTCTTACCTCAGGCTATTTCCTATACAAAACACTGCCTGATGTACTGATCGAAACACCACCCTTCAGAAAAGTTACCTCTGCTTCCTCTTTTAGGACAGAAAGTAGAATCCACCAAGTAGGATTATAATGCAGTAGTCCTTTTGTTTTGGTATTCATCTTATGTGGTGTTGAAGCATCATGTACCAAATTTGCTCTTTTTCCTCCTCAGTTGTGTGTTGAGGAAAACAAGCCAATGATACAATGGTAGGTGACATAAGGGTCTGGGAAGATTGTATGATCTGTATGATATCTGTAATGTCCAGTCCTTTATATGCCATCTTTGTTTTATGATGGCTTGCTGTACCCAACAGTAAATAATATTGAAGTTCTTGTATGAGCTCTCCTTATCTGTTTCCACTGGAGCCCATTAGTACAGTAGTGATTCCATGTTGGAGACAGAACTGTTCTGCTGTTGAACATTAGAAGTCTCGGTTGTGGGTCTTCTATTGAGACAACGTTTTTGGTGTCTCCTATTGAGACAGCAAAATTTTGTTCGCTTTGAAATTATAGCATCATAAACTCTGTTCAGTCCATTTTATAGGGCTAGCTACTTGCATCATGCGCAACTCTGTAGCCAAGTACCTCTCTCTCTTGGGGCCCATTAAAAATTGATGATATTTCTTACATGTCATGGGCCCATAATAATTGATAATATTTCTTACATATTTTTTTAAAGTATTTATTTATTTATTATGTATACAATATTCTGTCTGTGTGTATGTCTGCAGGCCAGAAGAGGGCACCAGACCTCATTCCAGATGGTTGTGGGCCACCATGTGGTTGCCAGGAATTGAACTCAGGACCTTTGGAAGAGCAGGCAATGCTCTTAACCACTGAGCCATCTCTCCAGCCCCTCTTACATATTTTTAAGGATAAGTTCTATTCTCTAGTATTTAGTATCCAGTGACACCTACCTCTTCATAATGAGCCATATTATATAAAATAATAAATTCTACTCTGAGAGATAATATTGCAATATGCCCCTGATCTTGAAACCACAAAAAAGCACTAATGAGGTGAGCACGTGAATTTAGTCAAATTTATGTTTTACCACATAGGGTGCATTTATTTGGCCAGAGTATTCAAGACACAAGCCATATTTTAAATTTTTCTTCTTTTCTCCTCTTACTGTGATATGGCCATGCTTAAAGCAGGACAGTGTATTTTTTAGGATGCCTACACTGATGGTCCAAACAAACTATTTGATGTAAAAGACAGGAATGGTGGAATAGCTTTGGAGGCAAACATAAATACATACACCATTGATTGTTCTATTGAATGAGAGCATGCTTCTCTTTCCTGATAATCTGAGAAAACAGAGTGCATGGACACCAGTGAGTTACAGTTCTGTGCCCGAGGCTGTGTTAATCTGCTCTAGCAGGGATATCACACATCTGCACAGCAGTTTGAGGGCATGATTTATTTTCAGAGTACACTGTCATTTTCTGGGACCCACTTAGTTACTGTCACAGCACAGACAGGTGAATTAAATGGAATCACCATGGCAGGCACCATCTTTCAGGTGCTTACATGTATCACTTGTTTCTGCCATCTCTTCTGAGCTGCGATTTTTTATTTTATTCAGTTTTGTGATAGAGCACATAAGCCCGTTGGAGAGTCCTGGTGGTAATAGCTCCTACTCCTCAAAGAAATCAGAATGGAGTTTTTGCCATCTCTGAGGTATTTTATTCCAATAACATAATTGGGTAACAGACGAAACGGTTACTCCTTGGTTTCTTGCTAGGTCTTTACGTGGTTCCTATCTCTTTTTCCATACTCTCTAGTGAGGTAGCCACAGTCGCAATTCTCAACTATCAAACCTTATCTCTTCTGGTTTTGGAAATGCCTGAGCATTTTCCATTCTGAATAACCATGATTTTTGGTAATACTGCGAGAATTGTAATCATACGAACTCAATGTGGTGGTGTAGGTGTTTTTTGTATGTGAGATTGGGTTTTCATTCAGCAAGTGAAGCTCAGGTATCAAATTGGCCCATGTTCTCAAGCAGTTAGACTTGTGACATCTTACTGGGGCAGCCAAGCTCAGTTCTGAATGTTTGCTTTTGTTTTCCTTTGGTTATGTAGATTGAGGATTCCCTAGTTGATTGAGTATTTGGGTATTTGTTTTACCTCAGAACACTGTGCTCTGTGTACTGTCATAGTTCCTAATGGACCTGGCATCCTGATTGCCACCTGAATTTTGCCTCTCATTACCTTAATAGAGCCCACCTCATTTGTGCTGATTAAACATTGCCATCCACCCTCTGGTATGCAGCTCTGGTACGGCCATCACTGTTTCTTCATCAGAAAGCAACATCTTACATAGTTTCAAATGTGACTCCAGTGTGTAGCTGACTTAACATTATGTCAATGGGAAAGCCTAACAAATTTGCACTTATTGTTTTAGACTGGTTGTTTTTTTAAAATAGTCCCTGTTTCAAAACTCATCATGGAGCCAATTGATCAGTAGTGCCTATCTTGGATTGTGTTTAAATGTTTGTATATTTTGGTCATTTTGTTATTGTCAGCTACTTCGATTCAAGTTTCAAACAAATATAATCTATAAATATCTCTCTCTAGAACTTCTCTTCTATTCAGTTTTTTTCATAAGGAACATGTACACATTTACTTTTTAAATTCAAATATTTGATTATTTTAGTTAATTTTCTTCTATATTTAATTCCATATGATTTTTTTTTTACCATTTTATGTGCTAGCTGTCTTTCTGAAATTCAGGTCATTTTTAAATTAGAGTTATTTTATGGCATTCTTGATTTCATTGATAAAACTATTGAACAGGAAAGGCCCGAGAGCAGATGCCTGCAGTCTATCTCCTTCACAATGGTAAGACTCCATTAGTCAATATTTAGGGACCACAGTCACTCAAACGGCATCAATCCACATAATTGTTCTCTCATCCAGCTCACATTTCATGTTGTCTGCAAAGAATAATATGAGGGTTTGTCAAATGTGTTACTGAAACTGAGAGATGAAATGTTCATAGTGTATCCTTTGTTATTTTATTTATTTTATTTTTTTTAATTTATTTATTTATTAAGGATTTCTGCCTCCTCCCCGCCACCGCCTCCCATTTCCCTCCCCCTCCCCCGATCAAGTCCCTCTCCCTCATCAGCTTGAAGAGCAATCAGGGTTCCCTGACCCAACAATCCTAAAAGCTACTTTTGGATAGACGACTTGTTGAGAGTTTCGTTTAAATTATTTAGTTTACAAATCATATCATGAAAATCAGGACTGTCAAGGTGTTTATTTTACAAATGAAGAAACTATAAGTAAAGAGGTAAAGTAATTGTCTATAGTGTTATAATTCCTGAATAGTTCAGCTCCTGGATATTTCAGACTCTTAAGGATGCTGTCAGAATAGCAAGAGCATAAAAAATAAATTGGAGAAAAAAAATCAAACTAGCAAATTTTATGAAAATCATTTTTTGACCTTTATTTTTATTTTTCGTGAATGGGTGTTTTTCCTGCATGTATATTTGTGCACTGCATGTGTGAAGTATCAACAGAAGCCAGAGAGGGCAGTGGATACCCAGGTATTTGAATCACAGATGGTTGTGAGCTTCTATGTGATTGATAGGGATCCATCCCAGCTTCTCTGCAAGAGCACCAAGTGCTCTTAACTCCTGAGAAATCTCCTCAGTTCCTCTTTTTCTATATAATGGTTCTGTGCTGCTTACATACTTAATGATTTCATATTCTTAAAATCTTTTCAGAAGAAATACTTGACTTAGTGCTCATATTTAATTTAAGCCTTGAAAAGGATACCACTGAAGGAGAAAAAAATCTAGAGAGCTTCTTGAGATTGACTAGAAATTTCAGCTAAAATAAAATAGCACTCTCTCACAAATGTCACAATGCTACAAAGGTGAGCGCTGCTGAAACATGACATTTTGGTGATAACATTCTGTCCATTAAAAATTAGCATTTGCTGTCTCTGATACCATTTTATGAGGTATTTTAAAACAATTTTCTCCCTTATTCTATAATCTCCTTTTTAATATTACATATATAGTCAACAATATTATTTGTATGTTTCAAAATAATTGGCCTAGAGGAATTTTAATGCTTCATCATAAACAAATGATACATTTGAGATGATGACTAACAAGTATCCTCATCTGCTCAATGAACAATATATGTTATCAAATCATCATATTCTACCTCATAACCATGTGTGGTTCTCTATCAATAAATTGTTAAAGATAGTGAAAGTAAAAAGTGCAATATTATAATTTTTATGTATGATATTACATTGTTCAGTTCATTTAACTATTAGTGTAAACTACATTAATCTTATATTTATATATTTGTTGTGCATAATCAATGGTATAAACATTTTTAACATTTTCTAACTACTGAAAATGATATAGAGAGCATAATATGCTGATGATAAAGATGCTTTCAGCCTTCATGCGTTACTATTATAGATAATAGGCAGTTGCATTGATTTGATATGTGATCTCTGTCTCATCAATGGTTATATTACCCTAAAAAGTAAATACATTGATTTCTGCTCTTTTAATTAAACTAGACTGTTTTTGAGAAATTCAATATCCAAATGGAACTGCATGAATTTTTTCAAGATTTAATATTGATCTGTGGACAAATTATTCTGGAGAGTGTAATATATGACATTGAGGTTATTATGAGGGGATCTACAGTTCAGAAGTTGAGAGAAAGATAAATGTATTAATATTATGTTAAAGGAATGAAATATAGGAAAATAAAATTGAGCACTAACTTTAAAATTTTTATAGTAATCTCAAATTTAGAAAATCTAGATAATAGTGGAAATATGTAAGCTGAATCAGCAAACTTTATGAATAATTGTAAAAATAAGGGACACTGTGAACTGCTTAGTTCCCATAATGTTCCCAGAAGATTTTTCATGAAGTTTGGAAGTATATTCCATATTCTATTTATGGGGCATTTGGGGATAAACAGAAGTTAGCACTTCAGATGGCAACTTTCTATATTGCTACAGAGTATATTTATTTGCTTGAGACATCTGACTCCCAGATCATTTGTAAAGACTAGTGGTCCACCTGGGGAGAGACTATGAAGAGAGACTTTACAAGAGTAGCATAAATGTCTGGCAACTTTATTGCAATGTTTGTAACTCACATATCTCATAACTATGTAGCATCAAAAATTAACATCAAGGAAGAATATGAACAAGGGAAAAATAAATATCTTTTTAGGACATGACACTGGGTATTAGTGAACAACAGAGGAAGTTATTTTTATCGACATGACACTGGGTATTAGTGAACAACAGAGAAAGTTATTTTTATAGACTAGTAAGTGATAGCATTCCAAATGACTTAAATAGATGATAACTTGAGAAATAAATGAGACAAATGAATAATTTTAGAAAACAAACTATACATGTTTAAATTCTGTAAGTTTAAAATCAGTTGGAGATTGCAACTGTGTGTTCATAGAGGTGCCTTGAAATGTCTTGGTAAAAACATAAGAAGTAGCTTAATCTATGTCAGAGATTTGAAAACCATACAAGTAAGATAATTAAGAAATTTATTAGCATGAGTAAATCACAGTTTTTTAAAACAAGGTCTCTCTGTATTTCGCGGAATTGTCTTTAAATCATAATTTCAAATCATCCTCCTTCCTCAGCATCCGGAGTAAGGTGGGACCAGATGATGGAATGAAAGGAATATGTGTGCGCATGTGTGTGCTTGTGCATGTGTGTGTGTGTGTGTGAGAGAGAGAGAGAGTCAGAGAGAGAGAGAGAGAGAGAGAGAGAGAGAGATTGTATTAACTACCTAAGTTGAGCGGCTACTATGTGACATCATTTGCTTCACCACAGAATGCACAGTAATAGGGTGCAGTGGTTTTCCAGGCACTGCAGATGTACAGTACAAGGTGGGGGATCTTAATAAGAAACTTACCCATGGTCACATGTAGTATAAAGCTGTGCTTTAAAATCATAACTCTATAGACTATCACTCACAGCCAGGCATTGGTGCCACATGCCTTTAATCCTAGAGCTCAGGAGGCAGAGACAGGCAGATCGATGTGAGTTCAAGGTGAGCCTGGGCTACAGAGCTAGATCCAGGACAACCAAGGCAACACAGAGAAACCCTGTATCAAAAAAAAAAAAGTAAAAAGAATATCACTTACAATTAGCACCCTTCATGGACTGAGTTGCTGTAATCTTTGCCCCATTCCAAGAATAACTGAAAGAAAAATAATATTAGCATAAATTATGAACAGACTTCTTTACCTTGGTGAACTCTGACCAGCAAGGGAATTTTGAGACCCCCAATGCCTATAGAACACGCAAGGTTATACTCTAAATGTAAATCTCATTTTCCCTTCATGAAGCTTGGAGCAGGTGTACAGTTTTAGGTGTTACGGGTAGTTTCATATGGTTTTTTCCACCTACATTCTATCCCTTGCTTCGCCTTCTCCACACTTCTCATCACTCAGAACACCAGCTCCCCATCTCCCTGGACGGCAACTTGACCTTTCTTCAAAGTACATTTTAGACAGCACCTCCCTTTCCTGACAAAAGTTTTAAAAAAATCTCTTCTCTAAATACAGAACTAGTACTTTGTTCACTCTTTGCACAAACTGGGCATTAAAATTCAAGCATTTGCTAGATACATATAGTTTAATAAAGTGAACAAAACCACCATCTCTTAAATTAAGAAAATTACTTTCTAATGGAGGAATAGACATACAAGACCCATAAAAAAATAAAATGGAGTACACCATAATTAGATGCCTATTTAATTGTTTGTCAAATCAGGACCACTTTTCAAAGTGAAAGAGATAATTCCTAATTATACATTAGGGCAGCAGCAGACATTACTTGAAGCTCCCCAAAAAGTTCAACATATGATTGCCTTATAATGGACCTGTCTGTACACGTTGAATTCCATTCCAGACAGAGGTGTGACTAAGCCAAGGGTGGTACTGGAACAGTGAGCAGGGAAGTAGATGTGTTTGCTGTACACACAGACATGCATGATGGGCTTCTAGTCCTATTAAGCAATTCACCTATAGTTCTCTCAGAATTCATTCCTACAGGTGGTCCCTTCATACCTGCTTGTGGATTCACTGACTTTCCATCACGTAGAAGTGTTCTTTCTGCTGGTTTTAGTGATGTGTGGCAGGAATTTTCAAGTGTAATTTTACTGTCTGTTGTTGGGTGTCATGCAACCCAGGCTTGGATCAGCAAATGAATACTTGGTCAATTGTTTCCTACAGGCAAGGCACCCGTGGTCCACAGGAGAGTGTAAGTTCTCAGGGCGGTTTTTAGATTTATTTTGTTAGTCACATGCAACCGTTGTATTTTTTCTATGAAAATTCTGTCCTCTTTTGAATATTTCCCCTAAGATTCAAGCAGGAGGCTAATTATTTTCAAACCTCTTATCTGTGATTACTAAGTACAACTCCTAATCCTGGGAACTTTTCTGTGTCAACAGAAACAAGTAGGTACATATGAGAGACCAACACTTGGAACATTAACCATGTCTCAAAGTTTAGAAAGGAGAGGAAGCCACGCATGCACACAGTAGGCAGAAAGCCTCAAGAATACACATAGTACCAGCTGTTGAGAGTAAGTTCCCTGGACACCAAGCATATAGAATCAAGGATAAGATCTAGTATAATCCAATTAGAAAATACAGTGTGAAATATGGGATGGAGAGATCCATTTTTAGCATACATAGAAACTTACATTGGTGGGAGAAGAATGGTATGGTGGGATGGGGAAGGAGTGCCTTACCAAAGACTGCCTTTACAGACGGATTGAGACATAGCACCTTCCTGTCGAAAAGAAATCATAGGGTTTGGCTATTGTTGTCCTTAAAACATTGGACGCATGTCTATTACTTTTTTAACTTTGTTACAACAGGTAGCTGCCCACTCACGTAAGTGCTTTAAAAGCAGTATGTGTCTGACTTGATATTTGGTTAAGCCTTCAAAAATGCTAAACTCTTTGTCTAGAATAAGTTGTTTACCAAATATAGAGTTAAAATACTTCAGTACTTTTCATTGTTCTTACAGAATCTGGACAGTGGATAGAACTGCCTGCTTTTCCTGGACTCGGTCAACATTCCAGCTTTTGGATCCCCAGTGACCCCCAATGTCAACATGAAATAGACAATTACATCATCCCTTGTCACTCATTCAACCAAAAGGCTTAAGTTCCAGACCTGTAGCATACAACTGAGAGTCTTGAGATTGATCAAGGCAGTGAACTTTCTCCTCCCGCTTTATGCTTGATTGTGATTGCTCTGCTCTTAGTACAGGTGCTACTGTTTTTATTACCAATATGTGCTTCTCAAGAACAATTCTAGGCTTATGTCCCAGAGCCACCTCTGTTTCACCCTACATTTCCGATTTTCTAAACTATACAGGACATACAGATTCCTGAGCCTGGATGTATTTCCCCCTCTTATAGGACACTGGTAGCTGACTCCCCTCAACTTAAAAAAAAAGATAATAAAAAAGATCTTTGGTTTTCCTCTTTTGTCTGAAGAAATGATAATACCCTCCCTATTCAACTGACTACTACAAAAAAAAAAGAAAGAAAAGAAAAAGAAAAATGAAAAAAAAAAAAGAAAGACATCTCCAAGGTGTTCATGATTGCATGCCCCAGGGCAAATACAATCATTTGTGGGAGACTCTTGCTCTTATTGCAGGATTTCCAAGTTGGTTTCTTTGTCTATTTTTTTCTGATAAAGATGCTGTTTATTCCCCTGAGGATATCCAAGATTAAATTACTTATGAATGATCTGTTTCTAGTTCTGCCCATGATTATACACAATATCTGACTGTCAATAAACAAAGATTTCCTCAGTGAAATAAATAATTTTTAGCAACAGAACAATCACTGGTTTTCACCTGGATGGGGTCTCCTTTTTTTTTTGCCAAAACTTCACCTCATCCAGTTCTTCAGAAACCCTTATACAGATGTTTTGTGCAGCCAATAAGTATACTTATATTAAAAGGCCTCTGTAGTCCTCTAAAATCATAAACAGCCTCCAGGCCTGTGTTACTGCTCCTTCGGCTGTGCTGACAAGTGGAGATTATGGGTCTTTACAAATTGTAAAATCAAATTCCATTTACAGTATTTCCTGTATTAATTGTGTTATTACTAACTGTACTAATCAGACTTTTACTTTAAATAATTTCCTAATTGTTAGACAACCTTTTTTTTTATTTGCTTCCAATTTGATGATCCTGGTATTTATGCCTGGAAGACTGTTTCTTAGGATTATTCTCATCCAAAGAGATTTGTTACAGCTTTGATTTTGGGTTTCTATTGTAATACCTATTGTATTACAGTACTTATTGTAGCTTCTGTGGCAGCATCTACCACTGCTCTGGTACAGCAGAGTATACAGCTGATCATGTTAATAATATATCCAAAAATGTTCTTGTATACTTGTTCAACAAAAATATAAATAAATGGTAACAGGTAGGGTTAATGTTTTAATAGAAGCTATAATATACATGGACAATCAAATTCAAAATAAAAACGTAAAACTCAGGGTCTCTTGTCATGCTGCATATAAATGGATTTTGCCAAACAATGACACTGATTTTACTTGAAAACAGATTCAGGCACATGTTTAAAAAATTAAAACAGTTCTGACTTAGATGTTCATGATTTACATCATCAGATTTCTACGATCACACATGCTCACTTACAAATGTCTTCTCCAGAACTATGGTTTCCCCCCTCCTTTCTTCTATCCAATCTGTTTCTTCTAAAGATTTTAGGTTTTTTATTGTTAATCTGGGCATTACATATAGTAGGATTATTTTTTATCCGTGTTATTCTTTTTCCAGTCATCATCAAACATCTGAGTTATGCCTTGAGTGCTATGACCTGTGACACCTGCTTCGATATTTTTTTTTATTGAGACAAGGAAAAAAAAAAAGAATCCGCCTCCTCCCAGCCTCCCATTTCCCTCCCCCTCCTCCCACCCTTCTCCCCCTCCCCCAAGCTCCTCTCCCCCTCCCTCTCCAGTCCATAGAGCAGTCAGGATTCCCTGCCCTGTGGAAAGTCCAAGGTCCGCCCCCCCTCTGTCCATGTCTAGGAAGGTGAACATCCAAACTGGCTAGGCTCCCACAGAGCCAGAACATGAAGTAGGGTCAAAACCCCGTGCCATTGTCCTTGGCTTCTCATCAGCCCTCATTGTTCGCCATGTTCAGAAAAAGGGTAGGATGTCAGGAGCTGTACAGCCTAGCCTCAGATCAGCATATGACTACCTGTCCAGTGGGTTTTCTTGGAGTAAGACACCAGTGGAAAAGGACTCTCACTCGCCAAGGACCACTAGTCCACAGGGCAGATTAAAAATTTGGAAAATTCTTACAGCTTGCAGGCCTCTTTTCTTTCTCACTATATTGTTCATTCTTTGGGCAGTTTTTAGTTTGATTTTGTCAGTCACACATGCAACAGCTGTAATTTCCCCTGGAAATTCTTGAGTATTTTCTCCCAGTTTTCATAGGGTGCTAATGCTTCTCAAATCTCTTATCTGTAATTGGTAACTACAGCTTCTAATTCTTGAGACTTTTCTGAGGCAATTATATAAATATGAAAAAAATAACACTTAAAACATTAACCTGGTCTCACAGTTCTGGGAAAAAAAAGACATATATACACAAATTAAAAAAAAAAAAAAAGAAAAAGCTTCAGAGCATGCTCCAGTACTGAGGAGACTTAAGAGGTGGGTGAACCAGGCAGTAGGACCTCCACAGTAAGACAAATCCCTAGGCCCCTCCCGCAACTCCCTTGGCTTTTCTAGACAGCCAGCAGGGAGTTTCCTGTGGATAGGCTCCCACAAAATGCAACCCCATCCACTGGACCCCCAGCTACTAGCGACACTCCACCTATGAGCTATGAGTTTGAGGCCTTCCTGATCTATAGGAGCTAGTTCCAGGATGAGCACCAAAGCTACACTGAGAAACCACGTTTCAAACAAACAAGCATAACAAAATAAAAAGCATAAAGGAAAACAATCAGTCAGTCATAAAAATTACAATATATTTCTTTATATATGATGCATTTCTTAAAAGTAAAAAAGAAGAACCAATACTAGAGCTGTTTATGTAACCCTGCTGGTTTTTTTTTTTATCTTTGTTTAAGTATAAATAAAAATGGTTCAAGCTATTTGGGGTCACTTGAGTGCAATCCACATGGTTTTTAAAGTTTCTCCTTGTGCCAAAACTACTTCCCTATTTCAGGATGTAAACCTGAGCCGAGGCTAGACCTTGACAGTCTGTGCATTTGTTCATTTAAAATTTTTATTTTTTTTAAATCAAAATTAATCACCATGCTTATTATCGAATTCCTCAGTCATGTAAAGCTTACTTGCTATCAATTAACTAAATGCAGAAGAGGCAGAAGTGAGCTAGAACAAGATGTCAACTGGTGGAGGGGGAGTAATTCAAGGAGGAGTTGGCCAGATATACTAAACATAAGAAAACTATGATAAAGTAACTCCATTATTTCAGAGCCTTAATAGACCCCCAAAAGCCCTTACAAAATGAATTGTTCTTGAGTGGGAGGGTGAGTGACTGTATGTTCTATTGCAGTAGGAGGAAACCTAGACTCTGTGACAAAGTGAAAGGGGATCTTCCACTAACTTCATAGCCATGACCATCACAGAGTGTTGGAAAGGAGGTTAATGGTAGATAATGGGGCCATGTCAGAGGAGAAGCAGGTGGCAAGTGAAGTTTGAGGTGTCAACCCACCAGGGAGCAACTCTCTGATGGGTGAATCTTGTTTAGGCAAGGCCATGGGACTACAGACCCCAGGATGTCTTTTGGGTTTGCTGTGCCTTTACATGTTTGCTGCTGCTGTGGGTGTGGAGACATCTCCACTCCCTGTATGTAGAGTGATTATCTCATGGAGACATCCCATTCTACTGGGCATTTTTATCTATGGATTGTCAAGAAGACAAACTCTTCCTAAGCTGTACTGTCTAAATTGATAATAATAATGATGGCCTATACAGAATTTTGATAAACAAAATTAAATACAAGAATATATTTCACAGCCAGGGCCTGTGAGCTTCACCTAAGGAGCTGCATAAACTGTAGTAAGTTAATGATTAACAACTGAGTCCGGTATCCAGCTAGTTTAAATTCCTTTAACCTTACTGTTGGGAGATGTGTTAGCAGATTTCAGAGTTCCTCACACCTGAAACAAAGCTTCGGAAGTAGCAAACTTAGATGAATATATTTTTGTTAAATAGCTTTGAGGTGAAAAACCCAAGAAGACAGTCTAAAATTTTAGAAAGGCACATAGTTGAACACAGAACTCATTAAGGTCAGGGAACAAGAACAAAGTAGCCTTTTATCGTTGGCTGCCCTACCTTTCTTGCTAGTTGATGACCAAAGGTGATGATTAATTATTTATGCCCATTTCTGCCCTCAAACTCCTGATATTAAAACAAACAAACAAACAAACAAAAAACTATTAATGAGTGGGTATGTACCCTAAAGATTTAAAATAGGTCTGGTGAAGTCTTTTTCAGATGTAAAAGTTTAAGATTACCTTTCAAGATATGTAAAAAGTAACTTTGTGATGGCAAAATGCAGCTTGCCAGTAAAAGACCTAAAACTGAGAAGAGTCCTTTGCTTGCCCACACAGTTAATCTATAACATGTTGCTTGGTTGTAAATGTATGTGGGTTCTTGGGATAATTTGTTTTTCACTTGTAATATATAAAATGTTTAATCATATAAGGGAGATGAAAAACATGTTTTTACCTGTATAATGTGGGAAGTCCTTCTGTATATGTGTTGCTTTTATTGGCTGATGGATAAAGAAGCCGCTTTTGGCCAATGGCTTAACAGAATATAGCCAGGCTGAAAGAAATATATAGAGAAGGCAGAGTCAGTGAGGAGCCATGTAGCCCCACTGGAGACAGACTCCGGGGATGGAATTTTACATACGTGGTGATACACAGATTACTGGAGATGGGTTAGTTTAGGATATGAGAGTTAGCCAGTAATACACTTAACTATTGGCCAAACAGTATTGCAATTGATAGCGATTTCTGTCTGATTATTTCAAGAGTGTGGGCAGCCGGGAAACAAACAACCTCCCCCGACTACACCTGTATTCATTATAATCATTCACTTAAAAAAATGCTATCACATTGTAATTCCTATAATGCCTGAAAACCTTGGCTGGAGTATGCAAGCTATAGAACAAAGTATACAGTAGAGAAAGAACATAGAAAGAACACAAGACAGCAGAAAATAAGGAAGTCATCAAGAGAGTGTGTGAGTGTCTTTTTCTGTAGATCCCCTCAGATAGAAAAGTCTTAGTCTACGCCGATTCTGTGGACTCCATTCAAAGCCTTGTATGGCTGGAGGCTAGCTCCCCAGACAGCAGTAGGTAAACAAAGACACAAGATTCTGGGTTTACATCAAGACTGAGCAATTTATATTTTGCTTTTGTTACTTACACGTTGTTTCACTAGCTAATAGACATAGCACTGCAAGTGGAGCTCGATCAACAGTCTGTGACCCCTTATTTGAATCCTTCCTTCAAGCAGTTCCTGTAAGCATCATCTTTTACCCCCTTCTCTGAGTTATTTTCTCAGATCTTATTTTGTCCTGGAGCACATTCTTCCCAGGTGCTTGAGAAAGAAACTGAAGATCATTTTGGACCCCAACAAGGGTCTGCTCTCCCCACAGCTTCCCTGTGAGCCCCAAAAGAACATCCTCCTATTTATAACATCCTGTCTTTTCTCCATGACTGTGGAATAAGACTGCCTTTGGATTCCACAGACATCCATGCTAAAAAAAAAAAAAGAAAAAGACAAAAAAAAAGCCTAATAGAAAGCCAGTCACTAGCGAGATGACTCAGCCAGGTGAAATGAGCGAACCCTGCCAATAGCTGCTGTACGTTCATTAACTTATGATCAACTGTAAAATTATGTTGCTTTGCAAACTGGTTTTACAATGACTTTAGTTTGAATTCTGAATATAGAGTCTCTTAAGCCTTATAGTGTACTATAGCTCTTTAATAATGCAGATGATTCTAGTTTGGATCTGGAGTATCTCAACCTTGACCCTGTAGACCAGCCATGAGAAATATGTTTGTATTAGTCAAGGGATAGCAGAAGCGTATTGACTTTACTACACACTGAATAGCCAAATGCACAGGTGACACCTATGAAAGGAACACGATCAGCTGCAGGGAATGGAGCAGCAGCTGCCAGTGAGCTGACCAGTGCTGTAACTGACAGAAGACATATGTTTAGTCATCTAGTGTCCTGGGTAAGAGAGGGTAGCTCAGATAGACTTTATTACAGACTTTATAAGAAACTTTATTACGTTGTTGAACTTGGGAAAGAAACTATACCCTTGTCTTTCAGCGTTCTCCTTTATAAAATTTCAATATTGTTAGTGCCTAGATCATGGAGACATTATCAACAGTAAGTTAGATAAAGCATATAAACTTCCCAATTCAGAGAAAACAATTCTTGAATACTTCTCTGAAAATGAGCATTGCTGCCATTAAGGGTACTAGGTGTGCAAGACTTGTCTTAGCATAAAAAAGGGACAAATCAAAGTGAAGAACATATGACCAAGGACTATATTAATGAACCAATTTACCTGCCAAGTTTCTGTACTTATTCACATCATTTACTAAATCTTAAGAATGTAAAATGCTGTTATTCTTTGTATCTTTTTTATTGTAAGGGAGAAATATTACACTGGGCCTTGTGGCAAAAAGGACTATTACAGAATAACAAGTGAAGAAAATTGCATTAAATGGTACTACAATGGAAAAACAACAATTTCTGGGTTGAAGAAGATAAAAATGTCTTTTTAGTATATTCTTTTACTTCTAGAATTCTCTCTCTTTTGGAAGTTACAAATCTCACATGTAGTGACTTTAGTAGAAGTCCTGGTTTGTTTCATTATTGCTGTTTGTTCAATTACTAGTTTTAACTTAATTTAGAGAGGAAAGGAGATACAGCAAATTTTAAGTTAATTAATATTTTCAAATTGCCCATGTTAAAAGGGTATGCATACAAATAATTACTTTTGGAAATATAGAAATAAATATTCTTTTGAAGAATAAAGATTTATATCTCAACAAATCTACTTAGTGGAAGCACGGGATTAGAGTTCAAATATTATGTAATAAAAGTTATTCACCACCTTGGATTTTGGAGCCACTACTATGTTGGCCCCTCTATTTTAACCATGTTAGAGTAAATCTCATTGCAGCACAAACATATGAATAACCAGAGGTCTGTTTAGAGGCAGCTGATGGTTTTATTACTGCAACTATATCGCTACTAAGCAACTTCCAGTCCAGGAACAGTGATAAAGGAAAGACTATCTCAAGGAGTTTGTGGTAATTGGATTTGAGCTGTTTCTAGATGCACAATTACAAAAAAAAAGCAGTAAAAAGCAATCATGAAATAGTCAAGCAAGTGATGAAAACTGCCATTTCCACGTAAGTAGGAGAAGTGGCAGTCTTTATGCATGAGTTTCTGGGCCCAACTGCTTCATCAGTACCATTCAGATACAAATTCCGCAAGCACCAGTACAAATTTTTGATGATAGGATGTTGTGGATAGTGATGTTGTGAGTCACTAAAATCACAATGGCATCAGCAGGGTATGCTGTTGGCTGTAGGCAAACTTTGCAGGAAGCAATAATCTTGAACAAGCATTTTTCAAGCTACATATAGCGCAGCTCTAGGCTAACCCACTCTAAAATTAAGTGTTTTCATCAAGAGAACAAAAAAATAGATTCAGATCGGAGATAAGGGAGCAAGTTAGCCATATGAAAACATTATGCAATCTACTTGAAAAATTGCTATAGTCAACCTGCAATGGTAGGAATTTAGAAAAAGCAGAGGAAAAGAAAGGTCACCTGAGAGTGTAGAACTGAACATATTTGCTCTGGTAATAGAAAACCTCTTCTGATCACCCACGGGAGGTCTATTCAAATCATCAAACCCAGCACCACCTGAAGTTATTTCTCACTGGTTGGCATCTCTCCTGTAAGTTTCTAGTTCTTGGCTTGTGGTGTAAACAGGTTTGGCTAAAAGGGAGTGGGGAACTCATTCAGCAATCCCCAGTTCTTAATTAACAGACTTCCTCTGAGGATGGCTGGTCTTTTGTTACCATGTCGATTAAAACCATCAAAATGAGCTCAGTATTACACTGCAGCTGTTTTGTTGGCTTGAGTTACTTTGCTAAAATGCCAGGTGAAGATTTGAGGTGAAAGAATCCTGCCATGCATTTTATTTGCTTAGTGCAAACTATGCATAATTAATAGACTAGGTATCCATATCATATGTGTTTATGGAAAAAAAAAACACTTCCAGCTAGAGTCAGAATTAATTATGTGTCATTAATCAGATCAGCATCACCTGGCAGCAAGTAAGAAATGCAAACTCTCAAGGCCACCTCAAGAATTAGCAAGATTCTCCTCATATTTTATTATTTTTTTTCTTAAAAATATATTTATGAACTAGAGAGATGGCTTAGTAGTTAAGATCTTTGGCTGTTCTTCTAGGGGACCCAGGTTCAATTCCCACAAGTCACATATGCACGTGGTGCAGATACATATATGCAGACAAAATACTCATAGACATAAAAACATAGAGAAACATTTTTCAAAGTTATGTTTACAATCTCATCAGCACATAAAAGCAAGACCTTAAGTGGTACCAGCAATGTTTGTTTCAATACATGAATACATTGTGTAATTTTTAAACCAGCTTAAATATATGTCTCTTCAAACACTTGTAAATTTTGTGGTTAAAAACTTCAGGAAAGTCTAGTTACAAGGGCTGGTAATTCCAGATAATTGGGGAATGAAGATGTATAATCACAAATCCAAGGCTATCCTGGTCAACTTAATAAAGCCCTAAATAAAGAGAAAGAAAAATAGCAATATTAATTAAAATTTTAATTATAAATTAGAGCAGTAAACACCTTTCTAGCTTCAGCTTCAACTTCTCAGATCCGTTGTTTTCAGAATCCACTTATGAACAATATCACCTTGTAATTATGTTCTGATTTATTTAAACACAAAAGTTTCTACTTCCATTCATTCAGTCATGAATTGCAGAATTGCATTCTTTTTAATATTTGAGCAGTAATCTAACATGTATGAATGTCAGATTTTCCTCATTCTTTCATCAGATGGTAGACACTTAGGTGGCTTATAATTGTGATTGCTGTAAGTAATCATGCAAGGAACCTAGGAGTGCAGAAATCCTTTGAACATGTTGATCTCATTTCTTTCTTTTGTTTTATTAATTTTTAAATTTCTTTTACATACTAACCATAGTTTCCCCTTTCTCTTTTCCTCCAATTTTCTTCTCTCCATCACCCTTCTAACTCCATATCCACGCATATTCTGTCTCCATTCAGAAAGGGCTAAACCTCCCAAAGGAGTTAATAAAGCATGGCCTATCAAGTTGAGGCAGGGCAATTAATATGGGTGTAGTTGCATTTTTCTACATGTTGACATTTAGTTATGCCAGTACCACATGTTGAGAATGCTTTCTTTATTTCCATTGTGTATTTTTGGCTTCTTTGTCAAAAATAAGTTGTTCATAGGTGGTGTGGGAGGTCCTTTTGTCTATGTGTTTCTTTTATTGGTTAATGAATAATGAAACCATCTTGGCCTGTGATAGGGCAAAAGAACAGAGCTAAATGGGGAAAACTAAAGTGAATGCTGTTAGAAAGGAAGGCGAAGTCTGGGAGAAGCCACAGAGCTGCCACTGGAGACAGATGTGCTGAAACTTTGCTGGTAGTCCACAACCTCATGGTGACACACAGATTAATAGAAATTGGTCAAATTAATATGCAAGAGTTAGCCAATAAGAAGCTAGAGCTAGTTGGCAAAACAGTGATTTAATTAATATTATTTCGGGGCTAAGCAGCTGGGAACCAACAAGCGGCCTCCTACAACACCTATGTGTGTGGATATATGTCAGGATCTTAGATTCAATTCCATTGAGCCACATTTCTGATTTATGCCAATACCAAACTGTTTTTATTACTATAGCTCTATAGTAGAGCTTTATGTCAGGGATGGTCTTACTTTCAAAATTTCCTTTATTTTGTACAGTATTGGTTTAGCAATCCTGATTTTTTGTTTTTCCCATATGAAGGTGAGTTTTGTTCTTTCCAGGTCAGTGAAGAATCGTGCTGGGATTTTGATAGGGATTGCACTGACTGTAGATTGCTTTAGGTAAGATTGCCATTTTTATCTGTTAATCCTATTGATTCATGAGCATTGGAGATCTTTCCATTTTCTGTATCTTCTCCAATCTAAATATGCTTGAAAATGACTTCTGAAAGCACATCTGTATGAGTACAAAGTATAGTAAGTCTGAAAACTACCCACATATTCTTTTCCATACACAGTAGCATTTTAAAGCCCCTAGAATAGTCTGAAATAAAAAAACATTCTATTTCATTTATTACCAAATATATCAGATCACCTATTGTACATGTCTATATGTATAAGGCAATATATAATATATATGATATATATACATTCATATATGTATATATGAATGATTAATTTTCAATTTATTGGGAATGAAAGCTATGAGAGTAAGCTTGAATAAGAGAAAGGATTGTGATCATTTGAGCAAAGGGAAAAATCTTGATTGTTGGCAATGTGAGTATAGGTAATAGGTTTATATTGCATAGTTCTTTACAGAATAAGCTAGAGACAGCTTTATGCTTTGGTTTTGTGGTACAGAATACAGAGCATAGTGGATAATTGGTATGTGTGTTTTGTGTGTGTATGTGTATTTAATATTTTGTTGTTTTGTTGACCCATGGTTAAGAGTTACTCCTCCAGGAAATTCATGAGTATTTAAGTCTGCATGGAAAAACATTCTTGAAAAACTATTTGCTTAGTTAGAACATATTAGAAATGAAACAAATGCATATTGAGATTTAGCAAATGGAAAGAGCATCAGGTGTTGTTAGCCAGGCCTGGCATTAGTTCTGCATTGGGTACATCCGAGTGACATTGAAATAATCTTCTTGTTTATTTAGATGATACTTCCATAAATAAAATGTAGTCCATGGCTTATAGAGATAATAAGGTAGAGTTCTTGGTCCAAGTTTGTCTAGTTTAGAAGGCTTACCAGTGATAATGTTTATCCTTCTTTCTCATTGAGGATATAATAGACTCTTATGCCATCAGCTGTGCAAGGCTACTTTGTTTAGTGTCAAAGAATTAGAGGCAAGCTATGCACTTGTTACTTGTGCATAGCTATGACCAAAGCATTCCAGAGAACAATAAGGGAGAATTTCTTTTTTTTTAGCCTTGACTTCAGAGTTCTGAGTTCATAATTTCCTACTCCCATCTGTTTGGTCAAAAATTGTGTTGGAACCAGAATGTGGCAGAGCCTGGTTTTACTTATTACTTTGTGGCAAAATAGAGAGAGGTGCATGGGGCAAGGTACTGTCCATAAGGACTTAGTTCTGGTAACCAACTTCCTTTGGTTAGCACCAACTTCTTTTACCATTGTTGATGTTGTTGTTGTGGATTTGTGTGTGTGTGTGTGTGTGTGTGTGTGTGTATATGAGAGAGGGGCGTTTGAGCTTGTGGTCTATGTGTTTGTGGGCATCCATGCATTTGCAGTGGTTACAAGAGCACACTGGGTGTTTTGCTTCACTTCCTTGTATCTATTCTTTTGAGACAAGGTCTCTCACTGACCCTGAAAGTAGGCTAGTATTCAACAAACTCCAGCGATCCTCCTGCTTCTGCTCCCCACATTGCTGAGGTTACAGGCCTGCCTATCTTCTTTCTCTAATGTGGGTGCCAGGGGTGGAAACGCTGGTTTTCACGTTTCTGAAAGAAGTACCCTAACCCTCTGGTCCATTTCTGCAATTCCAGATCTCACTTCTTAAGAGTTTATACAACCTCTGAAAATTTTGTCACCAGATAGGGACCAAACAATATTAGCGTGTGAAGTTCATAGTCAAACCATAATAGGTTAGTACTGGCTATGTGTTCTTCAGCCAGGCACATCTGGATAGATTTCTCTTATAATTTTTAATAGTTTATTGGAATACAAATCTTTTTTTTTATTAAGAAAGAAAAAAAAATTTTCCGCCTCCTCCCAGCCTCCCACTCCTCCCACTCTCCCCCCCCTAACTTCCCCCCCTCCACAAATCTTATAGGACAGAAAAGTTTTGTTTTCAGATGAATACATGAAAAGATAATACTTGTTGCTTCCTTTTTAGCTAAAAGCGAGCATCTTTAAAAATTACATCAGGTTTCAAAGAACCATCTCCATTTTCAAATTTGCACCATTTCCATCATCTTTTCACTTTGAATACTGATATTTAAGTATTCCTAGTTAGAAATGTGTATAGCAGAAACAAGCAGAGGATTCAAAACTCTTTGAATCTTTTTTTACCTATATCTCAACCACTCTTTTTTCATATGTGGGCTTCAGCTGTCTTTCAAATGCTATTTTATTTGTATATTGTGTTTACGTATATATACATATATATACATTATTATAGACAGTATGAATGCATTATACTTTATTTTGCTTGTCAGCATTATGATACAGTTTGTTTTGCTTGCTAGCAAGTGTGAAAGCTGCTGTGCTCTTTAGTATGCATCCATTTGCTTATTTACCTGACCCCACCAATCCCCTATTGACTACTCAGATTTTTACTACTTACAAGGACACAAGAGAAATACACTGATACTTAGTTCAAGTAAACGACCTACAAATGAGGTAGCAGGAAAAGCTCCTTGCAGCAGACTTGTTAAGATCTGCATATCAGTTCTCTATTGGGTTGTTAATGACATTTGTTCTCTGAAATCAATCTGAGCTGTCAGATGTATATGAGAGCACATTCTAACATTCATAAACATTTTATAATTCAGGTTCATTCTTTTAGCTGCAATTCACTCTTCTCTTATTGCTAGCAGAATTACTGACTTTAAATATATTTAGCACATATATGTAGATATACAGATACAGATGTATATATGTGTATTTTTCCCTTGTATATAATGCCTGTCCTCATTTTTCCTTATCCATTTTTTTCGGAGATATGAAAATTTTCATATCAATAAAATATTTTATATATAATTTATAAATAAAATTTTGTACCTTGACTTCAAATGCCTTTGTTTTGTAATTGTGCATAACACACACATACACACAGACATACAAACTTATTCATTCATTCATTCATTCATCCATTCTGGGGGCATATGAATCATGTACAACCAGAGATCAGAGGGCTCAGATTCGCTCCTTCTATCATTTGTGTTCCAGGACCACATTCAGGTCTTTGGGTTTTACCTCTGATTCATCTTGTCGACCATGACTTACAGTTTTAAATAGCTTCATTCATTTTTCACTAATTCCATATCTGGGCTTTGTGATATGCTTATATGCTATATTCCTCTGTGATTTCTTATGGCATTTTAGGGAATCTTTTCAAATATAAGCAGTCTTTTACTTTATTTTTCCAAATGCTATCAAATTTTATTAATATAATTTTTGAATGAATGCATCACACTCCCACTGATACAAATGCACTGCCAGTGAGCAGAGGTAGGGGTATAGGCACTCAGGTGGGAATCACTGCAGGTACTATAACCACAGAACTTTACTCTGAAAATAGGCATACTTTTTTGTAAACAGATAGTCCGTTTCATCATTAACAATGTCAAAGAGCAGCTGCAATCCCCACAGAAATAATTGTAATGTGGGATGATAATAATTGGAGTGGAGAAGTTGGGGCTTATTCGAAGAGAAAGCTATGTGAAGGAATGCCTACTACAAGCTCAGAAATAAGAGGTGTGACTGTCCTGCAGGCTTAGGAGTCACAGAAAGCCAGACATTTAGGAGGAAGAATTGGTGAGATAAACAATAAATTTAATATGGATACTAAATGAAGAAAACTGTCTCAGAGGATATTCACAGTTGACTCACGTCCTCAACAGACAATGGTAATATTTACCAAGAAGGAGAAGCAAAGAGAAGCAGGGAGGACAAACAAACAAACAAAAACAACAAATACAACTTTGACTCTAACAAATTTGTGTTGTCTGAGACAGTCAATCGAACCTTCCCATCCATCTTAAGTCCAGGAAAGAAAAAAGCGAAATATATTATGTATTTTTGCATGATTATACATACTTCACGAAAGCAGATACGATTTCACCGTGTGAATGTCAGATCGAGGAACATGGAAATGCTGTGATACTGAAGAACATGCAATCTTCAGAGCATAAATGGTCATTTTTGAAGAAGCTTCTATTTCTGTTGATTGGATGGATGAGAATCCAGATTTTATGGGCTTGAAAAAGCATGGGATGTTAAAAATGGATATGTTAGAATATAAACAATTGTGTAAAAATTTGTCTCTAAAAAAGACACATATGCAGTGCCAAATAAAATTCCTGTTTTCTTTATATATTCCTGACAGCATTATACCACCATTTATAATGAGGCTTTAGAGCTTAACCTTTGTGGAATCTTTAGAGGATTAGGAAAGATCTGGTCTGCCATGATTTGAGAAAGGAAAAGGGTCACACTACTATCATAAGTGTGTCATCTATTTAGTAAAGATAAAGCTTCTTAAAAATTCACAGTACAAGCACCATTACACTGTGAGGCATCCCTTCGTTAGAGCTCATCTTTCCCTTTGATTTGCAAACTAAATTTCTATATAGACTATGTCTCTCAGCTATGTTCTTTTTCCTTCCATTGATGATAACCTTTCACACAGTAACAAGTCTATGATTACTGATGTATTGAGAAGAAGGAAACTTTTTAAATATATTTATCCACCATTAGGCCCACATTTGCTTTCTAACTCCTCTCTAAAACCAGTGAGCCACTCACAGTGGTCCTCACATTCATGGACGATAAAAGTGATGCTCCAAATGGTCAGAGAAGAAGACAAGGCCAGTAATGGAGCCTGAATCAGTACATCCTTCCTAACCTAATGATTATTTTCCATATGCCAAGTCATACACCATGGGTCTGACTTATATTCCACTGTCCACATGAGTCATTCCAATAAGGAGAGAAAAGATTGGGGTGAACTGATAAATCTAAAACGTAGGTGTAACCAGGTGAGTGATGCTGTCCAGAAAAATCTGAAAAGTAGTCTCATGAGTGGACGAGAAATAAGAGCCTCTTATTTGCATGCTTTGTGGCATTTATTTTAAATGAGAGAATGCTTATTCAAATTTAGAAAATAATATATTATAAATATGTGTTCTACCTTACTTTTAATTTTTTAAATTTTATTTATTTATTTATTTAAGATTTCTGCCTCCTCCCCGCCACTGCCTCCCATTTCCCTCCCCCTCCCCCAACCAAGTCCCCCTCCCTCCTCAGCCCAAAGAGCAATCAGGGTTCCCTGCCCTGTGGGAAGTCCAAGAACTGCCCACCTCCATCCAGGTCTAGTAAGGTGAGCATCCAAACTGCCTAGGCACCCACTAAGCCAGTATGTGCAGTAGGATCAAAAACCCATTGCCATTGTTCTTGAGTTCTCAGTAGTCCTGATTTTCCACTATGTTAAGCGAGTCCGGTTTTATCCCATGCTTTTTCAGACCCAGGCCAGCTGGCCTTGGTGAGTTTCAGTAGAACATCCCCATTGTCTCAGTGTGTGGGTGCACCCCTCGCGGTCCTGAGTTCCTTGCTCGTGCTCTCTCTCCTTCTGCTCCTGATTTGGACCTTGAGAATTATGTCCGGTGCTCCAATGTGGGTCTCTGTCTCTGTCTCCTTCCATCGCCTGATGAAGGTTAATTTTTTATAAACGTTTTCATTTTATCATTTACCTAAAACTTCAAGGACCTAATTTTAATACTACTTGGGGATAATAACATATAGGAAAGAAGCCTGAGGGAAAAATAAACTATTAGTATAATATTAAACGAACACAGAGGGGTGTCACATCCCTGTGAAAAGATAAATTCCCAGAAATGTACTCTGCATAACTCCTCACTACAGACTGCCGGTCTGCCAGACTCACCCAGCTTTTTCTCACTGCACCCAACATTGTTGTCTACAAAGTTCATCCTTGAAAATTATGAAATCACATTACAAAAACATCATAAAATTGTAATTTATTTATTTTGTGTGTGTCCATGCGTAC
>NC_022012.1:57460442-57469753 GCF_000317375.1 Microtus ochrogaster
CCGGGTTGGGGAGGGGTGCTGGGGGGCTGGGTCGTGCAAAAGAGAGACAGCCCTGCAGCAGGAGCTGGGGGAAGGGGGTTTGTGCTCTCTTCTGGGACACTCTACCCCGGGATAGCACACACTCACCCGTCCAGATGGGATATAAAATTGTAATTTAAAAATGAATTCACACCTTTGTATTGGGCTGTCTTCTTTGTTGTGTCTTTAGCCACATGCAGCCTGATGGTCCCAGACTGAACATACCTGGTGCTTTGCAGACAACATGACAATTACAAAAATCTTATTTGGATCCAAGAACTGGATTCTTTTCATATTTTGCAGTTCCACATATTACTAGCAGAATTCAGATTTTTGTTTGAATTATTTTGCTGCTGCTCTTTCTTTTGTTGTCTTTTTGGTGAAGTATGCTGAGGCAGTAAGATATCAATATTATAAAACTAGCATGCTAAAAATCAGATTCAGAATTTCTGTTTTATATAATTCCATTCCTCAAACTACTTTTTAATTCAGTGTTTGTGATAGTAAGAGATTTCACATTCTGATACAAAAACATTTTTACTTTAAAAAAAATCTTCAGAATAATGTCGAAATATTACACTTTGACTGAAAAGTATATCTACTCATTAAAGTGATTTATTTGGTGCAGTATGTTCAATTGATAAGAAAGCTTGCCTAATTACTACTCCTGGAGAAAAAACATGGTGATCCTAAATTATGTATTTTGCTTTCTATCTGGAAAATTTCCTAATCTTACTTTTGCTTCTTTTAAATTCAAACATCATCAAAACTGTCACGCATCTTCACTTTACAGTCTGACATGGTCTCTGGTTAAGGTTGATTTTCAGTGAAATTTCAGACAAAAATAAAATGTCTTGGACAAATGACACAATCTATATTATGTAGGGTATATTAAAAATGACTTCAAAAAGACGATTTTCTTCTTTCAGTGGATCTTGATGTCAATATATCTTTGCATCAAAAGCACATCTAAAATTCTAACAGTCAGTTCACAGTGGACTCTTGAACTCTGTAGAAATTTTCATTTTGTTTGTATCAAGGCTTTTGCTGCAATTCTTTATTATAAAGCATAGGCTAAAGCAACAATGCATTCCAGTAATAACTTTCTGCTTACAGCACGGACCTAGTTGTTCTAGAATAATATCTCAGAGTGTTTAATAGTTCTATAAAAAGTTGCCACAACGATATCTCCATCCTTAAAAGGACAGTTCTAAAAAACTGGGTATCATTGCATTATGAGACCATCCAGAACACTCCTCCCCAAATCAGAAACCAAGGAATGTTCTTATATATTTATGTTTTGACCCATTAATCCATCTACCTTCTCTTTATTCCTGGGGATTAGTCAACAGAGAATTTCTTGCCCTCCTAGCTATGGCTCCCTTTGGTAGTTTTGAAGATCTTAAGTTCACTGAACATGTAGAATCTTACTTCAATTTCTATGTTACTAGAAGGAGAGTAGTTATATGTGCTTTTGTATATACAGCTCTGCTGGAGCCCATTGAGGATAGAGTGTTATGTCATTTCAGTAGCTTGCACTAAGGACTAAGAGTAGTACTCAATAACAAGTCAATATTTCTCTGACTGGAGCTGAGCCAAATAATGCTTTTTGTACATAACTAAACAAGTCACAAACGAAGAATGTGAGGAATAAATTGCTATGATTACTCAAAGAAAATTACATGCTGGCCATAGCCAGACCTGAGAGTTCCTTAAGACCACTTCCTTCTAAGAGCTGTCCTCAGCAATTTCCATACATTGCTCCTTTGTATTGATTTCTCTAAAACATGAACTCAAATGATGTTTCAGAAGGTTAACATATTAGGCTACTCAAATGAATACATGTGACTTTGTTTCTCAGATACATTATGCCAAAGCAGAAGGAACTTGTTAATAGAACCAGACTGTGGGGAGGAAACAGACTAGCTGATGTAACACATTCACATGGCTACTACAGTAAGTAAATCCATCGGCAGGGAGAAGGAAGAGTCCATATGATGTATATTTAGCAGAATGTGTTAAAACCTTTCGCTGTAATGAACTATATTTGCTTTACTATTTCCAGCAGACTCCAGCATCAGCCTCTTAGCAACAAAGTGAACCTCTAACCTTCATTTCTGTAAAGTACTATGGACATCCATTTGCTCCAACACATGACTCCTACAGAACGGGTCTGATTGAATTGCTCAATATCCAATAAGCATTCATAAGAAGTATGAAAGTTCCAGGCATGGTGGCTCACACTTGCCATCTCAATACTTTAGTGGCTTAGGAAATACAACCTGCTATGCGTCTGAGGTCAGTCTGGACTATATAGAACATTCCAGATAGCCAGGACTAAGTAAAAATAAAACCTGTATGAAAAATGATCAAAAAGGCGATGTGGACACTCATACCTTGATTGCTGAGGCTGGCACATTGCTGGGAATTAAGGGTAAGCAATAGTTCCACAGTTAATGTAGGACAGCTTGGGCTATCATGTAAGACCCAGTTGCCAAGTACAGGATGAATGAATGAGCCAATTGACAAATAGGTAAAACAGTAGGAAATTTAGTGAGTATTGCTAGGATTCCTGCCGTGTCAACATGTCTATTCTCATATAAATCTTCACTATTTTTTAATGTCATGGCCTCACCAAAGGCATTATTACGTGTGAAAAAGTGATTACAAAAGGTGATGAAGTATAAACTTCCCAGTGATTCAAGATATTGGAATAGCCAAGGATTTTTTTCCAATAATACCCTAGTGCGGGATATAAACCCAGAAACAGACTAAGATTACACCAATCTAAAAGGCTTCTGTAGAAGAAAGGAAGATAGTAGAGAGACTATGGATAGAATAGGAGAAAATATTTGCAAAGCCCATGTAGCCCAGGGGTTAATTTCTAAATATATAAAATCTCAAAACCAAAAGTTATTGGTAGACTTCTATATGAACTCCATCTTGATTTAAGGATATGTATATCCTGAAATCCATCCATTTCTTTTAGAGATTTTCCAGTTTGGCATAGCACGGTATTTTAACACATGTCATTAAGATACACACATGGAGGTGGATGTCTAGGGTAGCTGCTGGACAGGAGGGGCAGGTGGACAGACTCAGGACACGAGGTCCTCAGGCAGATTTTTTGGGCGGGTAGAAGTTGAGGCAGAAATCTGGGGTCATTCTCTGGATAGACATTCTTTTTTTCTTCAGAAAATAGAACTGTAGTCTTTCAGGTAAGAAAGTCTATGGAGACCCTAGGTCCTTAGTCTATATAAGATATTTTACTCCCTCTCCTGTAAAACCATAAGTCATGAGACTTACAAAACTTAGAAGGAACAATACAAAAGCATCAAATATGTGATAACTAGTGCCAGGTCTTGAGTTCAATTTTAAATTCCAGAGAAGCTTCATGTAACAGGAAAGAAAATTTTAGAATCGAATTGCATAGATCAAATGCCCTTTGATTGTCACCCTGCTGTGTCCTTTAACTATGCTCTTGTTTGTCACCTTGTCTCACTCATTTCCTTTGCCATCAGGAGTTTCCAAGACAATGTAGCTCAGAGGAGCTTCATAATTATTGAATTAGGAAACTCATGTTACCTACCTGACCTGTAGAAGTATGCAATAAATACAAATCAAAAATAATAATTATTAATATCTTACCCCTGGGGAATTATGTAGATCTGATCATTTGTAGCATGAGGCTGTTTTTTGAATATTTTTAAAAACACCTGCTTGAAGAATAGATTGCTATCAAATAAGTAAGTTTTATTTATTTTTTTCGAGACAGGGTTTCTCTGTGGTTTTGGAGCCTGACCTGGAACTAGCTCTTGTAGACCAGGCTGGTCTCGAACTCACAGAGATCCGCCTGCCTCTGCCTCCCAAGTGCTGGGATTAAAGGTGTGCGCCACCACCGCCCAGCCAAATAAGTAAGTTTTAGAAACTACACTTGATAGATTCAAAGTGTTACTTGGAAGTACTCCATTTGATATTCTCATTTAATTTGATCATATTATCAGTGGTTGCTATTGATTTCCTTGGACTTCTGTAGTTCACTATTTATTTGTAATTTAAGGAAAATAGAGAAGGAAGAGAAACTGAGACAGTAGTGGAAGCCAAAGTTTCCAGTTTTGTAACCACTAAGAAGTATAAACTCAAAGAAAAATAGCTCTGTTAGGAGAGAATGCCTTCTTGGGTCTTGGAGAATTTAAGCAAGACGCCTGCTTCTTTGAGACAGGCAGAAAAATAGAAGCACAGATTGAAAGCAGAGATATCACTATCTATAAAAGAATTTCCTTTCAAATCTTCTTACATAAGTTGACTGATGGTGCTTTCTGACTCAAACTTAGGTCAACAACATGGAAGAACAATTTTAGTGTATTATGTATTCACAAGATCCCTTTGGAGTAAAGCAATTTTTAAATATGTATATAACTATTGTTTCTGGTTTGTTTAAAATAGTATATATCTTGAATATTCTAATAATTGGGATTTATATTTTCTGGATGTGTATGTCTGGTCCATATCAATAAGAAATGAGGTTTGGTGATTTTATTTCCTTTAGCCAACATGATAAGCAAAAAATAATATCAATGCCTGACTTCTGGAAGAGGAAGATATTACAACTATAGCATATAATTTCCTCATACAGGTTTCATATCTAAATGTAAAATGGCAGGATTCTGCCTGTTTGCTCAAGGAAGGGAGGCACTGCAGTCAAATAGGCACTCTGTTTTTCTCACATGCCCCAAGCTACCTCCCAGTATACTTTACTTATTACATTCCTGCCAGTATGAATGACAACGTTCTTATTGCATCCTTTATTGCCACAGATCTCTCCATTTAAACACCATGCTATTACCTCTTCCTACAGGGCACCTGCCTGCCCTATATATACAGGCATATTATTTGTCATTCAATCACATTTTCGATCACATGCAACTTGACCTTTGAAGCCTTTTTTAATATTTTCACGAAGAAATGATGCAATGCTTTTAAAGTGCCTCTTAGCTCTACATCGGTACTTTAATAGGACATTTTATTCAACAAGTTGTGCATATATGATGTGCCGTGCCAGTACCACAGTGGGAAGAATGGATGCCTAGGCAAAGCAATGAAAAGTGCTTGTAAGATGAATAAAGTTAAATCTTAGATAATAAGAATGAATTAGAGGGGGAAAGTAAAAAAAAAAAAAACAGGTGATATAAAATAAGAAGATGTTTGGATATGATTAGGGATATTCATGAAGAAGACTTAGTTGTATTAAGAAAGCAAGCATACAATCATCTTGAAGAAGCATGTTCAGCCAAAAGAAGAATGAAAGCAAAGAGCCAGTTTGGACATGTGCTTGATGCATAATGCAGCTTGGTTAGGGTTGACTAAGCAAGTGGGAAAGAAACACTACATGAAATCACAGAAATGAGGCATGGGGAGTGGGGTGTGGGGAAGGAGACCAGATTGCAAGGAAGGGCAAGCTGACTGTATAGGCTTTTATAACATCTGACTTCTCAGTGTTATAGAGCAAGGCTTTTAAAGAGCCTTGGCAACCACAGAGGCCAGGTAGTTTAATAAGGATAACACCGCAGGGACACCAAGGTGAAGGCTCTGGACACATTCTGAAGGTATACGCTGCAGAGTTTACTAAAAGATTAGAAGTCAGGTGGCGGGGGGGGGGGGACATCTGACTTTAGTGTCTGTGCTCTGGACAGTTGGAAGCACCTGCTATTGATTGAAATAGAGAAGGCTATGAAGGAGCAGGCAGTCATTACAGTTTAGATACGCACAGTTTGAGATTGTTGCCCTTTCCACTAATCTGTTGAATATAGGCTAGGTGCTTCAGAGAGCAATTGGGCCAAGGGGAAAAATTGGGAATTATAAACACTTAAATGGCTAAAAAGCAATAAACAAGAGGGTATGCTTTCTCTAAGGAGTGAGTCCCAAAGGATAGCGTTGGAGAGAACTATAACATATAAAAGTAGTTAACCATATGAAACGGGAAAATGCAATGAGGAACATAGAGACTTAAAAATAAAGAGAAAATCAGGGGCATTGGTACCCTGAAGCCCAGTCAGGATGATGCATATGGAAGAGGGAGGGACCAGCTGTGTCAATGCTGCTAAGCGCAAATCAGAAATCAATACTGACCATAAACCACGTGCTCTAGTATAAAGGATATAACTTTATACTTATTTCGCTGAATTAGTGTAAACACAGGCCTTGTTAGAGGATGTATAAGAGAAACAGCACTGAAGTGAGTACAGTCAATTCTTCTGAGTAGTTTTGCTCTAAGGAAATGAAAGGAGCAAAAACTAATCATTTGGGAGAGGGATGGATCAAATAGGTGTATGTATACCCATATATAAATGCATGCAAACACACATATGTGCATAAATATTATATATGAAACATCAACGAGATATCATTTCCATATGATTATGAAAAATAAAATTGGTGATACAAAGACAAAAGGAAAAATCCCGCACAGCTCCCAGGACTAGGCATAATTATGGGTAATAAGGAAACGAAGAAGGGACAGATAGACAGACTCAGAGAAAGAAGTCTGGGTTCTGATGGACTGGGCTCTTGGATAGAGAAGCTGTAGCACCATGGAATGTCAGTATGTTTGTTACATAGAGTTGAACAAGGAAGTGGGGCTATTACATATAAAAAAAACAAGGAGAAATATTTATGTTATGAACTAGATTAAGAAGACAGATTAACCTATTCTCAATATAATCAACTCTAGCTTGCAGGGCAAGCTCCAGGCTGTAAAGGTCTGGTGGACAAAAGCTATGTTGGATATTTTCTGGACACACTATTAACATTTATGAGTGAATGAAGGCTGTCCCATTTTCCTTTAAGCTTCAATGTCCCTACTTCCAACTGAAGAGGGCAGTGAAACCTTCCGTCTTCACTCTAGATCTGAGGCTATGGTTGTTGACATGGCTGTGCCCATGTCAACAGCACACATTCACTCATGCCCTCACATACTCAGGACTTCCTCCATTTCCTACAGCAAAGTGGATCTCTATGAGCTTAACATCAGCCTTGTCTACAGAGTTTCAGTCCAGTGAGGGCTACATAGTGAGACTCTGTCTCAAAAATTATACATCAAAAAAAGTATGAATACCAATTACCTTCTTAACTTTAAATAAGTACTTTGGTTTATCACTAAGTTAAAGAATTTTCAATCTTGGATCTGAACAAATTCACTTATTTCTCTTACAGAATGCATAAAGGTCATTCTTGACAGGTTGTCACATGCAAAAGTCCTGGGACAAGAATTTACATATGTTGAAGCATTTTAAACAGCTTCTTATAACCATCTACAATGGGATCTAATGCCTCCTTCTGGCATAAAGTTGTATATCCTTATAACACACTCATATACAAAAATAATGTTTAGAAAAAGAAAATGCATTTAAAAAGCAAGGTTGGGCGGGGGTGGCACACACCTTTGATCTAAGCACTCAGGATACTGAGGCAGGCAGATCTTTGTGAGTTTAAAGCCAGCCTGGTCTGCAGAGTGAATTACAGGACAGCTAAAACTACACAGAGAAACCATGTCTTGGGAAAAAGAAAAAAGCTTGATGTCAAGGTCATTTGTAGCAAGAAAGTTCAAAACATATTGTCACTATCAGGTTAAACCTGGGAAACAACATACGTAACATTGGGCTTTGCTTATACTCCCACTGCAACCTTGGGAAAGGAAGAAGCAGTGTGTGTTTTCCGAATTGTGAAATGACACTTTATCAGCAGCATCTCCTATAGGATGATGAGAAGACGGGTGCCAGTTCGGTATACACACATCACTATACCCAACATTTACAAAGTGCCCCAAAGTTTTAAATGTTATTTTATTTGTAATTACTTATAAAAGAAATGGCATATGAAAAAAATTAATGATTTTTCAGACTGTAAAATTAGTGTGAGAAATTGCTTAAAGGAAATTTAAAGCCAGATGTAATTGTATCTACTTACAAAACCCTGAAAGGTTGAAACATAACGACTGCCAAAAGGTCAAGGTAAGCCTCCACAGACTACACTGTGAGTTGCTGGGTCAAACAGACAAACAAAAAACAAAAAATAAAAAAGAAGGAATAAAAGAACATTTAAAACATTAAGAATTTAATGCATATGTTTTAAGATAAAGTTTAGCATTTTGAAAGGTTATACACTTTCTAAATTGACCTACAGATCAAATGAACTCTCTATAAAATAACATCAGAGCATCAGAGGATGTCCTAGCTTGCTTTCTATTGCTGTGTTAAAGATCATGACCAGAAGCAACTTGGGGAAGAGATGGATCATTTGTCTAACATTTATGGATCATAGTTGAGCATTGGGAAAGTAAGGGCAGTACTTCAAATGGGTGCAGAAACAGAAACCATGAAGGTAATCTGCTTGTTGGCTTGCTCTCCACAGCTTATCCACTTGTTCTTTTACAAATTCAAAACCACCTTCCTCAGAGTGGCACTTTGCCTCATAGACGATTGTGCCTATACACACCATTAATCAAAAAGAAAAAAAGAAGAACCTTCCCAGTCTTGATACAGATCGTTTTGGTGAAAGCATATACTCTATTGAGGTTCCCTCTTCCCAGATGGCTCTTGATCTCGTCAAGTTGCCTAAAACCTAACCAGCATAAGTTACTTCTTATAGCCAGAATATTGACTTACTAGGAAATGGACATAGATATACAAAGGATCAAAATTATCATTGTGGACTTACAAAAAATTTAAGCTGAAATTCTGGACAATATATGAAACACTATAATG
The DNA here is from genome assembly GCF_000317375.1 of Microtus ochrogaster. NCBI lineage: Eukaryota > Metazoa > Chordata > Mammalia > Rodentia > Cricetidae > Microtus > Microtus ochrogaster. Next base: position 57,469,223 of record NC_022012.1, read on the forward strand.
CTGTATTACTTGAGATAGTTTTACATTGGCAAAAAAACCTTGTAGAACAGAAAACTCAATATAACAGATAATCTCTACATAGCTTGATGTAGGAGATGAAGATTTCTATGGAATTGAAAGAAAATGGCTGCTACATTAAATAATAGAGGTCACTAGGAAATTTCAACATGGGAAAATGAATCAGTTCTGAATGTTATATTCAAAACCAAAACATTCAGGCCGAAATCCAGTATAAATGAAACTTAGTTAGAAATTTGAGAGCTAATTAGCCTTTTCTGGATGCCATAGAAAAATATTTTAAGAATTTAGATAAGTAAAGCTATTTTACACACAGAACAAAGATGTTCTAACATAAAGAAAAATCCTGCAAATAACGAAAGCTTAACTACGTATAACCCCAGCAGCATAGACATTAAGGGCATCATTGAATAAATGGGACCTCTTGAGACTGAGAAGCTTCTGTAACGCAAAGGACACTGTCACTAAGACAAAAAGGCAACCCACTGACTGGGAGAAGATCTTCACCAACCC
>NC_022012.1:57470857-57478130 GCF_000317375.1 Microtus ochrogaster
CTTTGTGGGAGCCTAGGCAGTTTGGATGCTCACCTTACTAGACCTGGATGGAGGTAGGTGGTCCTTGGACTTCCCACAGGGCAGGGAACCCTAATTGCTCTTTGGGCTGATGAGGGAGGGGGACTTGATTGGGGAAGGGGAGGGAAATGGGAAACGGTTGTGGGGAGGAGGCAGAAATCTTAAATAAATAAATAATAAAAAAAGAAAAAAAATCCTGGTAGTAGCATTTATACTAAACCAGTGGTTTTCAATTGATGTGGAAGGTCCTTTTGTCAATGTGTTGATTTTATTTGTTAATGAATAAAGAAACTCCCTTGGCCTGTTGATAGGGCAAAACAGGTAGGTGCTGAAAACTAAACTGAATGCTGGGAGAAAGAAGGGTGGAGTAAGAGAGAGATGCCATGGAGCCACCGCCAGAGTCAGGCATGCCGAAACTTTGCTAGTAAGCCACTGCCACAAGGCAATACACAGATTAATGAAGATGGGTTAAATTAAAATGTAAGAGCTAATTGATAAGAAGTTAGAGCTAATAGGCCAAGCAGTGTTTTAAATAATATAGTTTCTGTGTGATTATTTTGAGTCTAAGCTTGCCGGGCGGCTGGGAACTAAATAAGTGTCGACCTTACTATACTCAGCCTGTGCGCTGTGACTTCTTCATGGGTTGCATATGATATAATTACATTGTAATTCATAACAGTAGCCAAATTACAGTTACAAAGGATACTAAAATAACTTTATGATTGGGGGTCACAAAAACATAAGGAACTATATTAAAGAGCCTTGGCAATAGGATGAGTGAGAACCACTACATTAGACTATTGAACTGGTAAAGACGTAAATGGAAGGGAGCCAATTATATTTACATGGCAGTGATTGCTTTATGATAACCAAGGAGGTATATGGCACCATTTTTGTGTGATTTTATGAATGTATGTTCTCTGTTGCTATAGTTACTATTTAAAAAGATATCATCAGAGAATAAGTGGAGAATGCCTTTAATTCAACACTGGGCATGTAGAAGCAGTAGATCTCTGTGTATGTATTCAAGGACAGTCAGTGCTACATGATAAGTTTTTATCTCAAAACAAAACAAAGCAAAATAAAGCCTAAATGATGCAAACATATTAGTATAAGGTGAAAAGTCATTTACTAATAGTACTGGGTATTATAAGATATGTTGACCTAGATGGAAAAATTTTTCATTGTGATCAAGTAAAAGCTAAAATTTTGTGAAAGTTTGAATACTTAATAGAATGTACAATTTTTAATGTTGGCACTGATTACAGTAATAAAGATGATGTAAGTGATTATTTTAATGAGTAAGAAAATGTCTAGCTGCTCTGCAAATGGATCAGAATGTGAAAATCACAGATTCATCAGTAAGGTTCTAGTAATAACATTGAACATTTCTTGATTTCCTCTTTAGAGAAATATGTTAAGCAAGAGAACTATATAATTCAGCACTCATGAAACCCTAGGCATGAGAAAGGATCTGCCTCAATGTGGAATGGGAAGCCAAGTCTTAGAGAGGAAAAGTAATCCTTCCCATTGTTGTGTCTAGGTATTGGAGGAAGGCATCACACCTAGAATTTATGTTTTTGGTAGGCAACAGGAGTCAGAATAAACTTATTAATAAAAGCATACTCTAATTTTCAAGTCAGGCTAGGCAATTGATATTGATAAAGAAAAAACTGTCTGAAATATCTAGGCTTCAGGCTTAAGAGGGAATTTAGGGACCTGTTCTTATTGAGACAATATTTGTACATCTTCACAGTAATTCAGCACATGTACATAATGCATGCTAATCAAATTATGGTTTTAAGTATTTCCATCTCTTCAAACATTAATCATTTTACTGCTGGTGATATTGCACTCTTCAATCATTTTTAAATGGCTCATAGAATGCTTAATCCTGTAGGTACACTGTTGTCTTTGAGGATTTATTTTTCTGATGCTGGTAATAGAATTTAGGATCTTTTGCATGCATGTTTATATAGGCAAGCACTGTATCACCAAGCTTCGTCCCTAGCTCCATGAAGTATTTTTTGTGTCTGTTATTGAGTTCTTTTCTCTTTTCTTTCTGAAAATCTCAGTAATGCATTGTTCCACTGTGTTCTTATATGAGACTGACTTATTAATTTCCACAAAGGAGTAAGAAGATGCTGTGTTTCTCTTTCTGTATGTAACATAATTTACCTCAACAAAATGATCTCTAGTTCTATACAAGATGTGACTTCATTCTTTTCTTAAATATTATATGTACATGTAATATTTATTATATATCATTGTATGTTCCTTTTCATTGTAAGCACTGAGTAGGTATCATTGTTTAGTGCATGTGAATAGTGGTTCAATAAACACGGGGTGCAAGAATGTTTGGGTATAACAATGTCATCATCTTTTATTATATACCCAATATTGGCATTCTAGAATCTTAATGTAGTTCTGTGTATTAGTGTTTTGAGAAAATTTCTGTATTACTTTCCATAGTGGATGTATAATTTACATTTCCATTGACAGCACCTGGGAATTTTCCTTTTCATATCCTAAGTATTTATTGTTATTTTGATGATTAATATTTATTGACTATTTGACAGGCTCTATGATCACTTTGAGACAAGCCCTTATGCATACCTATGTAGTATCTAATTATGCTGCTGCCCAAGAGGAAAGGAACAGAGTGTTCTGATGATCTCAGAGTTTGGTACTGACTACCAGCATTGGTTGCATCATAGGGTTTGGTGAGTATGATTTACTCTAGATGGGAAGTAGTACTTTAGCCAAGTAGTTGAGTGTGTACTTATCATGTTTGAGTACACATTTAAAATGTATAATGCCCTGGGTTTGATATTCAGTTTCACAATAAATTGGCAAATAAAAATATAAAGAGCAATATTGATCTTGTTAGTAGATTAAATATGGTGAATATGAACAGCATTTCTTATATCACTCCTCTGTTGTGCATTCTATGTTGCTCTTAGTCACAAATTCTCAAATGTCTGTTCAACATTCTTCTGTAGGAAGTGAGAATTCAATGCAAGTGCAGTAAGATCAATTTAAAAATAGTCACATTAATTTGTATCTCTTATGGATTCTATCTTTAAGTAAACACTGCTTATGTTGTAAAGCATATGCCATATTTGCTTCAACAAAATACAGGGCTTGAATATAAAAGTAAGTGAGTGGAACCCCAAATTTATATGGGGATTTTTAGAAACATCAAAGTAAATTATATTGCATATAAGAAAAGTATTCTAAACTTGCTCATTCTGCATTATTTTCATTTGTAATCATAAGCAAAGGAAGCTTGTTCTCTTCATTTCTGACACCTATTTTCTGTTCATATTTATTCCTGAAAGTTTGCTTCATCATAGCCTCACAGGATTACACAAATTCAAAGGGCTAAAACAAGAAATGCATAATTTTAAATACGGCCTTGCTCTCCCTTGTGGTGAATGATCTGCACATTTTCATTAGAATCTGGCTAACAAAGTTCTGTGCAGGGAGCAGTGAAGAGGAAGGATGATGTGGGACAATGGTTTTACCCTGTAAGTATTTGTTTCTTGTACTTGTTTAATAAAATGATGTTTGGCCAGTAGACAGGCAGGATGTATAGGTGGGGTAACCAGGCAGGAAGTAGAGACAGGCAATGAAAATAGGAAACTTCTGGGAAGAGGAAAGAAGCAGTCTGCAGCCATCATCCAGATGCAGAGGAAACAAGATGAGATTGCCTCACTGAAAAAGGTACCAAGCCATGTTGCTAGCATAGACAAGAATAATGGGCTAACTTAAAATGTAAGAAAAAGTTAATAAAAAGTCTGAGCTAATAGGCCAACCAGTTTATACTTAATGTAGACCTCTGTGTGTTTCTTTGGGACTTCATGGCTGTCAACCAGGTGGGAAGTAGTCCTTGGACCATGACTGATAAAGACCATGCATGCTGTAAGAAAAAAACATTTAAGAAGCCTAGACTTAAGGCAGGTTTGCCTCATTCCTTTTTCTTTTCTTCTTTTGTTTTTCCAAGACAAGTTTTCTCTATATAACAGTCCTGGCTGAACTGGAACTCATTCTGCAGATCAGGTTGGCCTTGGACTGACAGGTATCCACCTGCATCTGCCTCCCACGTGCTGGGATTAAAGGTATGCATCACTACCTCCTGACTCATTTCCTTTTTTAGTGCCTCTGATAGTTACTCACAATATCTCATTTTATACCTTCCCTTCCCATTTTATAGTTGCTACTTCATAAAACTTCTAACAGTGTTTTTACTCATCCCACTGACAGGTCTTTTCTTCTACACCTATTCTCTCTCAACAGCGATAGTAACTCTACTTTCTGCCTGTCCTTGGAACATATCTAGCAAAATTATTGAGAAATAATTTATATGGGAAAACAGAACTCAGTCATATGTGCATAATTTATTTCTTAACCAGTCAAAATATACTTAACACTCTACTTTCTCCACATTCTTATGTGATATACTTTATAGCATTCTGAAAGAATGGGAAGCTCTAGGTTTGGAATCTGATTATATCACCTTCATTTTCAGATGGTTTTATTGGGGGCAGGAGATTAAACAAGCTCTCAAACTGTATTCCAAACTTGTATAGGTCTCTGTGTAGTCCTGGCTGTCACTAAAATCATAACTTTCCACCTGCCTCAGTATTACATAGTGCTGGGGTTAGAAGGATGACTCACCGAGCTCTGATCATCATCTTAAATATGTAAATGAACATATTTAAGAGTATCTGTAGCTGTCTCCACCTAGCTATTGGTCATTTAGCTTTTATTACACCAGTCACAGCAATACACAGTGAACACCTATCTCACAATAGCAGAGTTAACTAGAGAAAGTTAATAACTTCTTTCTAAACAATTCCCATGGGTCTAATAGAAAGAAAATGTGGTTGAACTTCCGAAAGGTATTTCATAATACACAAAGAGGTCTAGAAACTCCAACTTAAGATAAAAGTGTGCTAAGTAAAAGAAACACTGGGGCCAGGCACCAGATATGATGCGTTAGGAACATTAATTGAGCCTCAGTCATAAAAAAGAAACTTGAAGGAATGATGACCCTCTGTAGGTTCATATAGTTGAATGCTTAGTCTTCAGTTGGTAGAACTAATTAGAAAGAATTAGAAGGTATGGCTTTATTGTAGGACATGTGATACTTGGAGTGGGTTTTGAGATTTCAAAGCTCATGCCTTTCCTAATTAGCATTCTCTCCCACTTTTTCTCTCTGTGTCTCTGTCTTTTCTCTCTTTTCCTCTCCCTCCTTTTTCCACCCTCCCCCTTCTTCTCTCCCTCTCTCTAAGCCACATGGATTTAGAATGATAAAGGATCTAACCATACAACTTTCACACACATGAAGAGGACCTAGATTAGCCTCATGAAGGCTCCCTAGCTTTCAGTCCAGAATATCTGAGCTCTCACAAGCTCAGGTCAGCTGTCTCTGTCTCATGACCTTCACTGCCCCCTCCCCCTGCCCGGTTTGTACAATCCTTCAATCCTTCAACCCTTTCTTAAATAGGACTCCTGGAGCTCAGCCCAGTGCTTGACTGTGAATCTCTGCATCTGCTTTCATCAGTTACTAGATGAAGGCTCTCTGATGACAATTAGGGTAGCTTGGTCTGTTTAAGGGGGTTCCTATCAATAGGCTTAGGACCTCATCTGACACTTGAGCTGGCTTTTGGGAATGTATTCCCCATGCTGGGTTGCTTTGCCTAGCCTTATTACAGGGTGAGGTAGAAGGGAGGCAGGGGGAGGGAATGGGAGGAGAAGAGGGAGAGGAAATTGTGATCAGGATATTAAATAAATGAAAAAATTAAATGATAAAAAGAGAATGATTAAGGACATACATTCTCAGCCACTGCTTCAGCTTCATGCCTCGTGGCTTGTTGCCAAACTTCAATACATAGTTGTCATGAACTCACCTTCCTAAACTGTACGACTTTCCACAGTAAACATTTTCTTTTATGTTTCCTTGGTCTTGGTGTTTTGTCAGAACAATAACTAAGACAATGACCTTGAGGAAGAAACAGATTATTTTTAGTAGATTTGTAGGCAACAGCAATATAATACATGTTTTTTATACAAGACCTATAACGATTTTCACACAGATCCATAATAAACATTTTTTATATCTCTAGGTTACTGAAATATAAAATAAGTAGGTTGAAATTATAGTGAAAGTTGAAAACATCTCCAAAATTTCCAATGATGATAGGACATTTAGTGGGCTAAATTTTTAGTCTTTAAAATTTCAGTTAAATATTCAGGCCTTTAACAATTTTATTTAAAGGTGTCAAATTATAAGTTTCACAATGTTCTAAGGCTTTGATATTTCCTGCGTGAGAAATTTAACACAAATTCTTCACAAGTATTGTCTTGATTTTAAAGATATCTAAATAAGGTGCCATCCTCCCAAACTATGTCTTTACAGCAGAAGGATAAACAGAAATGTTCTGTACTGAAGAGGAGGAGATGTGGGAAGGATACAAATAAAACTTTTTGTGTATTAGGAATTGTTTAAATATATTCATTAAACCTTAAAGAGAAAGTTTTATGAAAGAAAAAAGAATAGATGTTTCAATATATGTTTGAAAATGTACTTCAGTGTTTAATAGATTTTTTTAAAGCAAATGAAACATCTCATGATAATGTCTAAACAGATTTTTTTAGTTCCATTTACTTTAGAGAATTCAATATAATTTCATCTGAAAAACAAACAATCAAAATAACCAAAAATCTAGAAAGTTGATGAAGCATGTTCAATAATTAATAGATAATTCATGGATTAAGTACTGAGTTTTGGACAAAGCATCCCTTCAAGGAAGTGTAGAACAAAAAAAAAAGTAGCTAGGGGACTTCTATGACAAGGCTGTGGGATGCAGGCTCTTCCCTCTGAAATCTGTTTTTTAAAGACACATATTTTAGTTCAATACAGTTATGTGTTTATTTTCTAAGAAAGAAAGATCAAACTAAAAACAGAAAACGGAAATTTTTAGAAAGAGCAGCAAGTATTAGGTAGAAGGAATAAAGACAAAAATCCAAAAATGACAACAACAAAAACAGGCAAGGAATACAATCTACAGAGGTGGATTGAAAGGAATGTAAATGAGGCAGGAACAGTCTAAGATCTGAGGTGCCTCTGAGAAACCCACAAAACCATTAATGGTGATCTGAGGAACTCTTTCAGTCTATATCACCACATATGGGAATTTTTTTGAGGCACCGATACTCTTTTTTTTTTTCAATTTTTTTTTATTATTTT
>NC_022012.1:57478252-57483499 GCF_000317375.1 Microtus ochrogaster
TCCCCTCTCTCCTCTCCTCCCATTTTCTCCCCCCACTTCCCTTCTACCCATCCCTCCTTGCAATCTACTCCTCTATTTCCATTCAGAAAGGGCAAGACCTCCCATGAGGGCATTAACAAAGCATGACACAAGTTGAGTCAGGATCAAGCTCCTCCCCCTGCCTCAAGGTTGGGCAAGGCAAACAAAGTTGGGGTTTGGATTCCTAAAAACCAGCTCAAGGACATGTCCTAATCCCACTGCTAGGAGCCCCACAAAGAGACCAAGCTAAACAACTGTCATAGTCGTGGAGAGGGCCTAGGTGAGTCCCATGCAAGTTCCTTAGTTTTCTGTTCAGAGTCCCTGAGCTCCCGGGAACTCAGGTCAGCTGTCTTTGTCTTGAGACCTTGACACCCCCTACTCCTACTCATATCAATCCTTCTTCTCTCTCTTCAACAGGGCTCCTGGAGCTCAGCCCAGTGCTTAGCTGCACTACTCTACATCTGTTTCCATCAGTTACTGAATGCTCTGTGATGACAATTAGAATAGTCACCAATCTGATTACAGGGGAGATCAGTTCAGGCAGCCTCTCCACTGTTGCTGGGAGTCTTAGCCGGGGTCATTCTTTTGGATTTCTGAGGGATTCCCTGGTACCAGGTTTCTGTTTAACTCCAAAGTGCCCCTATCAATAGAATATCCATTTATGAATGAGTACATACCATGTTTGTCTTTCTGCATCTGGGTTATCTAACTCAGGCTGAGTTTTTTCTAGTTCCACCTATTTACCTGAAAATTTCATGAGGTCATTGCTTTTATACTGTTGAGTAATACTCCATTGCGTAAATGTGCCACATTTTCTTTATCCATTCTTCAGTTGAGGGGCATCTAGGTTGTTTCCCAGCTATTACAAATAATGCTGCTATGAACACAATTGAGCAAGTTTCCTTGTGTTATGGGTTGAGCATCTTTTGGGTATATGCCAAAGATTGGTATAGATGGGTCTTGAGGTAGATTGATTCTAAACTTTCCAATGAACTGCCATACCAATTTCCAAAGTGACTGTACAGGTTTGCACTCCCACCAGCAATAGAGAAGTGTTCCCCTTTCTCCACATCCTCTCTAACAAAGGCTGTCATTATTGTTTTTGATTTTAGTTATTCTGATAGATATAAGATGACATCTCAGAATCATTTTGATTTGTGTTTCCTGGATGGTTAAGGATGTTGAATAATTCTTTAAGTGTATCTCGGCCATCTGAGATTCTCCTATTGAGAATTCTCTGCTTAAATCTGTACCACAGTTTTTAATTGGATCATTTGATATGTTGATGTCTAGTTTCTTAAGCTCTTTACTATTTTAGGGATCAGCCCTCTGCCAGATGTGGGGTTGGTGAAGATCTTTTCCCATTCTATAGGCTGCTGTTTTGTGTTACAGAAGCTTGTTAGTTTTAGGAGGTCCCATTTATTAATTGTTGATCTCAATGTTTATCTTGCTGGTGTTATATTCAGGAAGTTGTCTCCTGGAGGCACAAATATTCTTGGGTCATGCTTCAAAACTGCTGAGTGAGACTTCGGGACATGAGGCACAGAAGTCTGTGTTTGATTAGCTCTCTGTTTCTGGAGAACATTAATTTTAATTATCATTTTTATTTATTGCCCATGGAGCTGTATACTGATGATACTCACCAGATGAGTTTCTGTGATGCAATTCAGACTGCACTCAAATATTCTCACATGATCCCCCGCAGCAGCACAGGGCACAGGCAAATTATATTTTTCTTTCTGAAAACAAATCCCTGCTCCATGGTTTCAAAAGAACTTCCAGATTTCTCTTCTTTAGCCAAGTTGAAAATTAGTGGTGGTGAGAATATCTACCAAATTTGAGAGCTTTCAAACATTAACAGTCCTCATCATTGGGCATCTGAATGCTGGCTTATTTTACTTTTGTGAGATAGAGTGGGTGTATTCAATCAAATACCCTAGAACCCTAGGAATCTCCCCTCACAGTCCAGGCTAGCTTTTTACATATTATTCTTTTGCCTCAAATTTCTGATACTGACTGGGATTATGTTAATGGCCAACATATCCTTGTAAGTGATTTAAGACAAAAATAGTTACAGTTTTTAAACACAGGCTTATGAATCTGTGGTTCTTAATATACTTAAAAGTTCTTGCAATATTCAGCCTAAATAGTAGATTTATAGCCCTCTTAACTGTTCTATAAGCCAAGTACCCTAACTGCATTCTAAAATATTTCCTAAGCAAAATTTTTAGGACATGATTCTTCCCTATGCATAATTTTTTGTTTGGTTTTGATTTTGTTTGCCTTATTTTGCATATAATTCTGTTCTTTCTCTCAGTTTAGTGACAGCTATCCCAGGGACATCTAAGAATTTTCTGTTTAAAATGGTCATAGAAATGCTGGTTAAGGGGGAAATATTTTTTTTTTGTTTCTATATTCCCACTGTGATGGTTTGAATAAAAGTGACTTCCTTGACTCCTAGCTTTGAATGTTTGGCCATTATGGAGTAGCACTATTTAAGAGGATTAGGAGGTATGGCCTGTCTGAAGTAGGTATGGCTTTGTTGGAGGAGGTATATCTTTGGGAGTCAGCTTTTGAGTTTCTGAAGCCCACCAGGTCCATTGGCTCTATCACTTTTTTTCTGCCTGTAGATCTGAATGTAGAACTCTCAACTTCTTTAGCATCATGTTTGCCTGCTTGCTGCCAGGCAAGCTCCCTGCCATGATGAGCCCCAATTAAATGTTTTTCTTTATAAAAGTTTCCATAGTCATGTTGTCTCTTCACAGCAATAGAATACAGGCTAAGACACTTAGTTCCTCATGTGTGCACTGATCACTGCTTACCTAAGATTATTTTTCCTTCTGTAGGCACAGCTTAGACACTAGGAATTCAACAATTTTATTCAACAAAAATATGTTACTCAAATGTAATACCTTGTTTGCTAACCTCTTTGCCAACATAATTTTCACAGAATAGTACAGTCCTGCAGATTTCTAGCATCTTACAGTGTTTCTCTTGGTTAATTTTACTAGTTAACCATTAAGTAAGTGTTTAAGTGACAAAACTCTTAAAAGTATCAATATATACATGAATTAAAGCAAAGAAAACTTGGTTTTAGCTTGCTTTCTATTATTGTGATAAAGTAACCAAGGCTACAGTTATTTTGGTAGAGGAAAGAATAAGCTAAAACACATGCTTTTATATTTTCTAAATTAGTTGTTTTTTGGAGAGACATATCCCTTATGTGTGATTCACTCATGTCATGTGCCTGTTTAGGGCTGTTCATCATTCTTCATGATTCCATATTTTATGTACACTCTAGTTTTCAGAGAGATACACTTTTCATGTCTGATTCACTCATGATTTAGTCTTATGTAGGGCTGTTCCTCAGTCTTCTCATTTGGGGAAACATAAGGAACCTTTCCTAATTCTTAGAGAATTTCACTAATTGCTCTGCATAACTTTAAATAGATGAAGAATCTGACTTCAAGACTGAGACAATATACATAAATTATTTAAGATCAAAAGAATACTGTATGTGTGTGTGACAGGATAATTGTGAGAAATTTGTGTGTCATATATACACAATGTGTTTTTCTGACTATTGCAATGTTCTTCTCTGTTGTGATGATATTTTTTTTTACTCTTTAAATTTTCTTGGATCAGAAATTTGAGTTTATAATTATGGGCAATTCAAATTTAAGGGGACTTTGAGATTTTATAATTCTTTCCCTCTGCTACATAGGTAAATAAAATCTCAGGAAAATATTTGTTAAATCCAAGAAGTCAAAAAAAGCCCCAGAATTCAGGATTTTTGGTCCTAATTCTGTGATGTTTGCCTGATGTTTCTTACTGAATGAGTACTAAGTATCTTCCTAATAAAAATAGACAATGGGATACTAGATTATTTATCTATTGTTGATTCTACACATAAGACAAATTAAAATTACATGACAAATTCAACACTACCTTTATAGCTGGTCACACTTAAGACATCAAGTTTCAAATCATATATAGATATAGATATCCAGCTTCAAACTCCAGATGTCCCAAGTATATCATCAGCTACATTCATTAAATCATCGAGGAAACAATCATAACTTGTATGTTGCAGTACCAATTCTTGATAGCTTTTTAATGACAATTATCAGAATGATTTGATTGGTAGGGTTGTGTTGTCAACTTGAGAAAATTCAGAACCCCCTGAGTATACATTTTTTGTGCATTCATGACAGAGATTATCTTCATTACGTTAATGTGGTAAATTCCATGTTAACTGTGGACAGGACCTTTCCCTGGGGAACAAGGGCAAGCCTATGATGTGGGATTCTTTTCTGTATGCTGTGAATACCATTGGTGAATAAAGAAACTGCCTTGACCTGTTGATAGGGCAGAACTTAGGTAGTCAGGAAAAACTAAACTGAATGCTGGCAGAAAGAAGGAGGAATAGAGAGAAGCCATGTAGCCCCACTGAAGCTGGATGGAACTTTACCCAGTAATCCACAGACACATGGCAGTACACAGATTACTAGAAATGGGTTAAATTGATATGTAAGAGTTAGCCAATAAGAAGCTAGAACTAATGGACTAAACAGTGATTCAGTGATTTAATTAATACAGTTTCTGTGTGATTATTTCAGGGCTGAGCAGCCAGGAACTAACCAGCAGCATCCCTATAACAATCCTAGACTACATAAAATGTAGGAATTGATTGATCAGAATGTGTTCCTCACATTCTGCTTTTTAACTGTAATGTAATGTGGTCAGTTCCTTCAATAGCCGCCCTTCCTGGACTGTAACTTGACAACTGAGCCAGAATAAATTACGTGACCTCTAAGTTGCTTTTGTCATAGTATTTTATAAAAGCAACAATAAGAGAAACTCACAGAATTGCCAATATAAACCATCAAATATCCAGATTTATGGTATTGTATAAACTACAAAATCAGATATTTCATACAACGTACATTGGATAGGTTGTAGACAATATCTGAAAGAGAATTTAGATGCATATTATACAATCAAAGACTGAGTAAGAAAACCAAAGCATTTGTGCATAGGGAGCAGAATGAATTTACAGTAGTATGTGCTATCATTAGGTTCTAATAATTAGGTACTTGTTGTATAGTAACAAAAAAGGACTTTAAGAAACACATAGGTTCCTCTTTTTGGGTCTGGCTTACCTCACTCAGGATAGTGTTTTCTATTTCCATCCATTTGTACGCAAACTTCAAGAAGTTCTTGTTTTTT
>NC_022012.1:57484529-57485780 GCF_000317375.1 Microtus ochrogaster
GTGGGGGGCGGTGGCGGGGAGGAGGCGGAAATCCTCAATAAATAAATAAATTAAGAAAAAAAAAAGAAACACATAGGTTGTAGGATATTTGTATACTGTGTGAAGATTTATTGTTGTGATGGTTTAATACAACCTGGACAGCCAATGTGTAGGCTAGAGAGGTTTGGTGAGACTTCTCGGCAAAGAGAGAAACTCAGGGGGATGGATGTGGGTACCTGGACATACCAATGAGACACAGAAAAGTTGTATGTACAGATGGAGGAGGGATAAAAAGCCAAATGGCAGAACATAGATTAATAAAATCAGGTTAATTTAAGCTATAAGAGACAGTTGGGAACAAGCTGAACCCAAATATTATATTATTTTATAATAATAATAATAATGTTTCTGTGTAATTATTGGGGAACTGAAAGACCAACTACAGTTGGTGCCCAATGACTGTACATATTTACAAATAGGGCCCGAGAATGCAAAAAAAAAAAACCCAAAAAACAAAAGAGTTCCAAACATGGAGCTGATTATATCTTCCTAGTAACCACAGTCTTTCATGCAGTCTCACTGCTTGTGGCATATAGAGGCTTAGCTCTTTTAAGAAGCTCTGCTGTTCAGCCTAGCATTTGAGTAGTCAGTGTGCTACTTGGAACTAGGCTCAGCAAATTTCCAGACTTTGCCTGGGTAAATGCACCTCCCGACAAATGCCCATGGGCATAAGACTTGGCTTTCATGGACCTTAGGGGAGCAGTGAAACCTTGTGGTGGATGGCCTAGCTGTTTACATTTTGACTTATATGATCTTAGAAATATAACAGATACAGAAAAAAAAAACTAGGTCAAGTCCAAAAAAAAAATCTCTTAACAGGTACAGCATGCTTGAAAATATGCTTTTGTGCTAAAGAAAGTGAGCAAAGTTAGTAATAGAAAAAATAGTTTAAAAACAATAAAAAAATCTTTAAAGAAAGAGTATAGTCATATCAAAAGAATAAGCCATGTAAGGATGGAAATTGCACAGGGCATTTGGATCCTGTATGGTGCTTTGTTGACTACAAATTTATTAAATGAACATAAAATGACAGTTGCTAAGAGATATTGGATTCTGGGGAAAAAAACTACTAGATTAAACCAGTCTATATATTTTAAGAAATATATTAACTTTAGAAAGGAACCTAGATGCCCTTCAATGGAAGAATGGATGAAGAAAGTGTGGAACATCTACACATTAGAGTACTACGCTGCGGTAAAAAACAATGACTTC
>NC_022012.1:57486336-57499196 GCF_000317375.1 Microtus ochrogaster
GGAAACTTGTTTTTTTTTTCCTTTTCTCAATAAAAAAAATACATTGAATAAAAAAAAAGAAAGGAAGTCAGAAAATGTGTTGCATTGCGGGAGAGGTTATACCTTTGTTTCCACAGTAAACAAAATGCTATGGATTCCTTCACAGTTATTAAAGACCAGATTTGACTGGAGAAACTTCCTGAAAATTTTGACTGTAGACATGAAGAAAAATCAAGAAAAACTACAAAATATGTGACATATAAACTGATTCCTCTACTTTGGAAATAGCTCTGAGACTGGATAAGCATGATAAATATTAATATCTACAGAGTTCTCATGACTTATTATTACATGTTATGCTCTTGTGTGATATGGATGGAGATTTAATTACAGTTTGGTTTTACAGTCTAAACAGATTTATAAAGTTGATATATGTTTCCTGCTCAAACACAGAACAGAAAATAATTTTAGCTAATTTGTGCATACTGTAATTCCATACTTATTTTAAAGCAGATATGTATGTTACCTTTAAAATTTGTGTGTTTTAAGAAAAAGAAAAACAGACACCAAGTAGCACTGATGATTCACCTACTCAGAATGCCTCTGTTGCAGTTTTATTCAACAATCTGCATCTAGGAGAACTTCAAAGCTGCTACCTGAGTGGGTTCTGCCTTACAGACTGCTCTCTCCAGGATTTCAGATAAACCCTGGACTTTCCCTTTACAGAGAGACTAAACAACAAATGATACAGCTAGCTCTCCATGAACATGACCATTATCTCATTTTTCTGAGGGTTCCCTAAAGACGCTGTCACCCTAGAAAAGAGGGAGTAATATAAAAACACAATGCCCATATTTCCAAGAGGAGGGGTGGGTGGTTTTTTTTTGGGGGGGGGGGTTTCAAGACAGGGTTTCTCTGTGGTTTTGGAGCCTGTCCTGTAACTAGCTCTTGTAGACCAGGCTGGTCTCGAACTCACAGAGATCAGCCTGCCTCTGCTTCCCGAGTGCTGGGATTAAAGGCGTGCGATGGATTATAGATATTATATCATCATTTAGTGGGATTAGTTGTAAGTTGCTATGGGTCATTGTCAGTGTGAAGACTAATTGAAGGAGGTTAGATTCAGGCATCTTCTAAATAGATCAGAGAGGACATACAGACTGGAGGAGAGGTTAAAAAAAGCCACATGGCAGAACATAGATAATAAAAACAGGTTAATTTAAGTTATAAGAACAAGTCTAAGCTAAAGGTCATGATTTAGTAATTAATAATACATCTCTGTGTCATTATTTGGAGGCTGCAATCCAAAAAAGTCTGATATAAAAGTCTCACTATTCTCAATGTTTTTAAATATAAAATACAGTTTTTGAGTTATAAATCTCTGTGATAAACTTTCTAAAAATAAGATAACTATAAGATTATCCTCATCAGGAGTAGCATAAATATATTTTACAGTAAGAATAAATAATGTTAGCCAGATGGTGGTGGCTCATGCCTTTAATCCAGGCTCTCGGGAGATAGAAGCAGGTAGTTCTCTGTGAGTTCAAGGCCAGCCTGTTCTATAAGAGCTACTTCCAGGGCAGGCTCCAAAGCTACAGAAAAACCCTATCTCAAAAGACAAAGAAAACAAAACAAAAAGAAGAATAAGTAATGCTATGGTTATAGTGTTTTTCTTTTTTCTAGTCATAAAGAGAAACATAAAAATACATTGCTTTGTGTACTAAATAAGAGTTCGTTTAACAACAGCTACAACCATTGACTAAAACACAAGGACAACCATTTCCTTTTTTTGGTGTGTGTGTGTGTGTGTGTGTGTGTGTGTGTGTGAAACTCATGTAAGATGTAATGGAAAGAAAATTAGCTTTTTTCCTAATAGCTAATAAGAGTACCAGTTTCAAAAAAGAAGCTTTTTTTGGCAATGCTTTTGAAAAGAAAGTAGGTATTAATATAATTTGTCATTAACCACTTGATAGTATTAAGAACTCGCTGTTAAATATAAAGAATATTTTAAGCACATTATTTAAATGATTCAATAAAATTTTTATTTTAGAGTCTCAAATGAATAGAAATGTGAATATCTCCATACCAAATGAACTACATTTTACCTTGAAAATAATGTCTTAATTAGTATCTTAGCACTTTTGGTGCAAGAATAATACATTAAAGTACTACCATGGTGTAATAGTACTAAAAAAAATCCATGTCAAGGAAAGAAGAATGGCTTAGTATGTAAACTACTTGCCCATTAGACATGAGGACCTGAATTCAGATTCCCTAAATTTATGTGAGAAGTTGAGAATGGTGGTACAATCCTGTAGTCCATGTGATGGTGAGATGGGAGGTGGTTACAGGAGGATCCTCAATGTTTATGGGCCTATTAGCAATAGGCCAGTGAAACAGTCTTCAAAAAAATGGCAGAGGATTTCTGAGAATAAACACCTAAGACTGTATTCTGACCTCGTGTGTGCATCTTCATGTGCACAGACTGGCAGCCTTCCTACATTAACACACATGTTCACAAATGCACTTAAAAATGCAGTGCTTTCCCCCCTCTCATCAAAATAGTGTCTAGTTTAGAAATAAATTTGGACACTGAAGACAAAATTAAAAAGTACTTACATCTTGATTAAATACTGCAAACTATTAGGTGAGTACAAAATTAATTGTAGGTTTTGCATTGTTATAATTTGTCATTTAATATTGGAATATATTCTTATTAAATGCTGCTGTGATTCATCATTTTAATGTACATTTCTCTTTATTCTGTTAATGACTCTTTACTTGTAGTACATTTTATAGTCATTTAATACTATGGAATGATACTGGGAAAAAAACAAACTAGAGAAATGCATGAATTGTAAATGGACCATAAATAAGTGCACAAGTCATAATGTCAACAAGACTTTTGGCCCAGGAAATGCTGATTAACACAGAGTGCAGTGGTTTACGATATTTCACAAAGGAGGTGAGAGCTCTGAGGATGAGGAACATGGAAGTCAGTCATCAGAAGTTGATAATGACTAATTAAGAGCAATGATTAAGGCTGATTCCCTTACAATTACATAGGGATTTACCAAATAACTCAATGAGGGCATTTTAATAATCATCATTTGAAGCAAACTAAAAAGATGAGAGAGCTCAATATTTATGCACTTCATGAGTTGATCATTTTTTTAGATTGTCATTTCAACTGTCATTTTCTTTTATCTATGTAACAACAATGAGCTAATTCTCAGTCACATTGTAATGTATAATGAAGAGTGGATTGTTTAGGACTGATGTCAACTCAGTGGTTGTACTGAGAAGTTCTTCAGTACCCCCAAAGCCAAACTTGCCCATTCTTCAAATGTCATAGTCACTGGTTGTCTGACTGCCTATCTGATCCACTAAAAGTCTGGAAAGCATGCAAAACTAATCATAAGGTATACAAAAACAGAAATTGCCCAAATCTCTACAACATTCATCTACAATTATAATAATCAATACTTCAAAAGTTGAATGAATTTGGTTATGAAGTTGTTCTAGCTGCCATGTTCACCTGATCTCTTACCAATGAGATGCTATTCTCCTTCAAGCATCTCTACACTTTGTACAGGGATAGAGCTTCCATAGCCAACAGAATAAAGAAGATGCTTTTAAAGAGTTCACTAAAAACCAAAGTACATGTCGGGGTTCTTTTTGGAACTACAGGAATAATACGTATTCTTCTTGGCAAAATACCTTGATTGTAATGATTCATATTTTGCTTGATGCAGGTGTGTTTTAGCCTAGTTATAATAATTCAAATTTCATGGCCTGAAGCTGTCATTCTCTTCTCACTAACTTAATAGTTTTTAACCAAGAAAATTATATATGTGTGTGATTAATCTTGATCTTCAACATGATTGGATTGAGAGGAACCTTGGAGATAGAAAAGGAAATGTCTATGTATATTTGGAAAGATATTACTAGAAAGGATGGACTGAGAGGATAGTATTGCCTGGAATGTGGAAAGGAATATCAACTCAACAGGGACTTAGAGAAAGCTTGCTAGTATGAGCTTTATTTCTGCTTTATGACTACATTTTAATCACAAGCACTTGTTGAATAATCACTTCAGGGTTTTGAGAAATGAGTATTTATCTTCAGAAATATGAAGAAATGGGGATTTACATCTCAGTTAATTAACTAATACCAATTTTTAAACTTTTACTAACTTACACATATTCCCTGAGCTTTGCTAGTAGACATATGTTTTTGAAAGAAGTAACTATATATTATAATAGCTGTTTGTTCCCTTGTGAGAATTCTCACATTGCATCTACAGCTTCATATGTTTCACTTGAAGTACATGTGGAAACCAGGTAACCAGAAAGGCATTGCCATGGTTTGAGTGAGAAATATCCCTTAGGCTCACTCGAACAAGTGGTCCCCAGTTGATTGTGTTATTTAGGGGATGATAGCACCCTCAAGATGTGCAGCCTTGCCAGAATGATTACAACATGGAGTGTAGGCTTTGAATGTTTATGGCCTTGCCCCTCTGCTGGTTTGCATGTAGTTAAAAATACAATCTCTCAGTTTCGTATTCTAAGTACCTACTGTCATGTTTTCCCAGCCATTACGCACGCTCCCTCTAGAAACATAACACAAAATAAAATCTTCTTTCTATATGTTTCTTCTCATCATGTTTGTTTGATCACACAACAGAAGTGTAGCTAATAAAAGGTCCATTGGCCATAGTGGCACATCAAGGAAAATAGTGTAGTAGAATACAAATGAAAGTAAACTGGAGAAAATACTGGGTACAGACAAGTCTATGTCTAAGCAGAATGGGTATAGATGGAAACAAATTGTTGCATGGGAAATTCCTCTTGGGTTTGCTAGGTTTTATAGTGCTATGCAGGCAGATTGGGGAGCAAAGACATAAATGGTCTTATCCATTGCTAAATCCTGTGTGATACAACACTGACCTGTCAAGAAAGATTATCCCATTTATGCTATAGTACCATGATGGTTATGGGCGGGGGTAACCAATGTTTTCTCCAAAGGAGAGATGATGTGGGATTTCCCTCTGTATGCTGTGATTACTAGGTAGCTGAGAATCAGAAGTGAACTTCCTCCTCCAACAAATTGGCACCTACATTGTCACTACATTTTTTTCCCCTCTGAATTTACTTTGCTTGCTGGCAGCATGCTGCTGTGGCTCTTTTAAGAGAGGTTTTCCTTATTCGGCAGTAGCAAAAGAAAAAAGCTATGCCTTTTGAAATGCTGGCTTTCTAGGGCATGCTGTTAGCATGACCTCTGGCTCTTTCAGGAGACCGAGCATTTGAATGGGGTTTCTGAGCAACATGCTATGTTTTGCTTGGTGGCAACATGGATTGGCTGTGTGCCTAGAGATGGGGTATTGCACATGGCTCTGGGAAGTAGGGAGTAGCTCTGCCAGGCTAGGCTGGGTGAGGCAATCAGGAAGTAGTGTATTTCCCCTAGCAATGGTGCTGCTTAAGTTTTTAAGAAGCACTAGCATTTTAAGAAGTAAAGAATTACAGATATACAATTGGACAGATTCAGACATAAAAGACCTCTAAATGGGTCACAGTGCTGGGTAAATGTACATAGGCTTGGAAAGAGAAGAAAAAGATTAAAAAATAAAACAAAGTCTATAAAGAGTACAGATAGTCATAGATTAAAGAAAATAATAATAAACCACATAAAGATGGAAAATTCACAGAGAGTCTGGATTATAAATATTATTGTGTTTCTTTAAATTTTTTGATTGTGAAGGAGCTAAGCACAGAGAGACATTTTATTGTATGGGTCCCTAAGCTGAACCAACATATATATCTTAAAGGTATCTTGATTTTGAAATATGGATCTAAGGATATGTTGCTTTGGAAAAGACATTATTCTTTGTTTCCACAGAGGATGAGAACCTGTGGAATCCTTCCAGACTAATGTGGTTGGATGGACCAAGATCCCCTGAAAGGTTGCCTTCAACACCCCTCAAAAAATTACTTTGCCCAATAAACAGGAAGAAGTTTGGACAGAACTATACCCACATTCCAAAATATTGCCTATAAATGTTTCCTTACTTTTAAAGGGGTATATGCTATAGAGATTTGTATTGGTATGGATCCTGCTTTATTGATACAAATTTAAGGTCAATTTTGTCATTATATATATATATATATATATATATATATATATATATATATAACATGCTCTTGATTAACATATTGTAATTGTGAGTTCAAGGCCAGCCTGGGCTACAAGAGCTAGTTCTAGGACAGACTGCAAAGCTACAGAAAAACCTTGTCTTGAACAATCAAAAAAAAGAAATATAAATAATCATCTATAATAGTCAAACTTGTAATCATGTTAGTTAGGTTTTCTAAATATATAGAGATATATTTCAATCATTTAGGCTTTCTTCAAACCTTTCAAAGACCTATGAAATATGTAATTTGAAATGTTTTAAAAATTTAGGACTTTTCATGACAGTGAGACACATATGTTTCTAGTAGCACCAATCTACTTCAAGAGGAAAATGGCCATCGAAGAAGCTCCTTATGGAGTTTGCTAGCCATTTGGTCAAGTTCTTGCCTGAATTGCTTGATGAGTTCATGCAGGACCCACAGAGAATTTACTGCTAAACTTACCTAAAGGTGAGATGTTCCTTTGGGTTTTCTGCTTCATGAAAGAATTGGCTAGACATTCTGCAGGACACAGAAGAAGATGACTGAAAACAGCCAATATAGGTGGAACTGTCTTTGAAATTTCCTGCTTCATGTAAAAGTGAACCATCCACTATGGGCCTGTAGACTGAAGATGGATGCTCCAGCGGTACAGAAGAACTTTGGGTGACTGTCTAGGCAGCAAAGTGTCTCTGTCAATTCTAGAGTTTTGGAAGTTGCTTACAATGTACTTCCTGTTTACTTAGGTAAATATTATAACCTTCTGGAGTCTTTGATGGAGTTAAATAATAGAAAGTAGATATAGTTTTTGTTAAGTATTATACAAGATAAAGTATATAAATATTGTAACTGCAATTCTTATTGATACCTGTTTTGCTGTATATAATTTTATTATGTTAAAGTTAAAACCTTCCTTTTTATTTAAACAGAAAAGTGGAGGTGATTACCATTAATGAATAAAGAAAGTGCTTTGAACCTATAGTAGGGGAGAACTTAGATTAGAGAGGAAAACTAAATGAATGCTGGGAGAAAAAAAATGCAGAGTCAAAGAGAAGCCATGAAGCTGCTGGAGATAGATGCTGGGAACTTTACCCAGTAAACCACAGCCACATGCCAATATACAGATAAATAGAAATGGGTTAAATTAATATAAGAGTTATCCAATAAGAGCTAATGGGTCAAGCAGTGATTAAATTAATATAGTTTCTGTATGATTATTTTTGGTCTAAACTAGCAGGGCATCCAGGAACCAATAATTGGCCTCCCTCCAACAGAGAGAATCCATACCTTGTACTCTAAATCTGGTCAGACTTCTAGAAATTCACATGTTATAAGGCCTAGAATGGAACCTGTGTCTTGCTAAATTCTCATGTTGTCAAATACCCTTCTAAAATTTTATTATCATAACCACAGATTTGTGCTTCTCTCAACCTTGGCCATAGAAACTTCCTTATGTAGTGGTCAATGGTCAATGTAGACTCTTAACTTGTAAAAGTGCTGAAAATAAGTGACTTGGAGTGCTCAGTCTTAAACAGAAAACCTCTATCAATCCCCTTTCCCCAAAACAAAAGCTTGAGGAACACTGGGAATGAGAAGAGAGAAAGAATATAATAGTTGGGGAATGAGGAAAAATCTCCTTACACTGCAATCATGAGCGCAAAGGAGTGAAAATTCCTGAAATTGTAGAAGGGGAATTCATGAGACTCTACACCTAAGCTGCTATGGGAGTGAGTGCCACTTTTTTTTATTGGGATGTAGCCATTGATAGGTTTCTCATGCTCCCATGGAAACTCCCTACCAATGTGCATGTGGCCATCTTTAATTGTACTCAAAGGGTTATATTAAACAAAAAGAAGAGATCAAGAGATTGAAATGAGGATTTATTGGGAGGTGTTCTGGGTGAATTAAGAAGCTAGAGTTAGGGATAGCTATGTTAAAATGCATTATATAAATGTATGTTATTCTCATATAAAAATAAAAATATTATACAATTATAAAAGTTTAAGGACACAAATGCCTTTGCTCTCGTTTAAACATTATAGGATATGCATACATGTTGAATATTACCTGGTATCTCATCAGTGTGTATCATTTTTTGAATAAAAATAAATAATTGAACACAGAAATATAGCTCTATAATGTATTTGTTTATATTCAGTGTTGATACTAGAAGGGAAAAACCTTTATATTAATCAGAAAAATTCCAAATGAGTTGGGTGGTGGTGGTGCACCTTTCATCCCAGCATTCAGGAGGCAGAGGCAGGCAGATCTCTGTGAGTTCAAGGCCAGCCTGGTCTACAAGAGCTACTTCCCTGACAATCACTAAATCTACACAGTGAAACACTGTCTCAAAAAAGAACAAAACAAAACAAAAAAAACCAAATGAATTATTATGCAAACACATTTTAACTTTCTCCTTTTCATTGTGTGAAGTGTTGATAGTTTTTCTGCAGATTAA
This sequence comes from Microtus ochrogaster, assembly GCF_000317375.1. NCBI lineage: Eukaryota > Metazoa > Chordata > Mammalia > Rodentia > Cricetidae > Microtus > Microtus ochrogaster. The sequence continues at coordinate 57,494,941 of NC_022012.1, forward strand.
TTTTTATTTTGCCAATATAATTGAAATTAGTGGTTTGAATAAAACAATGAAAAATAAACTTTACTTTCTCCATTTCAATGTATTATAACCAGTGTTCTCACAGTAAAATTTCCAAGAGGTTGAAGTGCATGATTATTCAATAAAAATATTCATGAAATCCTATAAAAATAAACACAACTGTTTTCAACTTTTGAATTGCATATACCATCAGATGCTTTTAAACAAAATCCATGTTAAGTTCAACATTAAGCTGAGCTTGTAGCAGTTCTATTATCATATTTATACACTTTAGGGTTTATTATTTTTACTAAGATCACAGAATCTACTACTTGTACTGCTTCAAAGAAAGGTACCCAGGCTATTATCTGTAGACATAATGAATAATTGGAAGAAAGAGGTGACCTATGAATCGTATGTTCAGGTTCATTCCCCAATTTAACTTCCTCTTATTTATTTGTAAAAGACTTGAACAGGCTGTTCATCCTTTTGATAGTCTGGCACAGTGACTAGACAGATGGACTGTTGCCAAATGACTTGAGTGTAAATCCTAACACCACTATTTTCTAGTTGAAATAAGCACTGAGAGATTTTCTTAACCCTTACTCAGTTTCCCATCTGAAAAATTATGACAATAAAACTATCCATCTCTTTTTATTGCTCGTAAAGATGAATATCTAATACATATAAACTCTGTCTGTCCTGATGTTCTCTTCTCTTGAATCAGAAAAATAATTTAGCAGACTTTCCAAAATACTATAATGGAAACAAAATTGTTCACAGCCTGGGGAAATGGCTCAGTTGGTAAAGTGTACCACAGCATCTGTGGCAGAGTTCTTTTTCTAAATCTACATAAAAACCAGGTGTAATGAATGTGTGCTTATAACCTCCACACTGGAGAGGCAAAACCAGGAATAACCTTAGGGCTTGTTGGCCAGCTAGACCAGTGAAACTGACAAGTTCCAGTAGACTAATCTCCAGAAATAAGATGGATAAAAATTGAGGAAGAAAACATGCTCACTTTGTCCTTGCAAAACCATTCATCACTTCGACATTTGATGCCCTCTATCAGAAATATGTCAACTTCTACTGAACTCAGTCATTGAATGCCTTACTTTATGAGCCCTAATTGGATAACTACTATAGAGAAAAATCAAACAGCTAGGACAATTAGCTTCACTTTTAATGCATAAGGGCAAAGCTTCAATATTTGCATAACATTGACAGAAATTCTATAATGTTTTTCAAGTAATCTCTCTCTTCCTCTAGCTATGAGCTCCTGAAAAGGTTTTCCTCCTTATTTGTGAAGTTTTTCTTATTGACTCATGACAAATAATGTGTCAAAATTGATAGTAAGGGTTAACATGTAAAGCAAGTGAAGGAATAATTTTAATCCTATTGAATCTAATGTTATAATAACTTGTTTTGCATTATGTTCCCCCTTTCAAATGTTTAATGTCCAAGATTCATGATTATTATGTTTTATAAGATAGTATCCCATGGTGTATTGAAATTAAAAATAAAATTATATTTCACTTTAGACAATTTCAGAGACATTGTACAAGGTGACTGACATGTTCTCCATTAATTTAGTGGATGAATATGACATAGCTTCTTAGGGAGAAAAATTAAAATTATATGTATTGCAAGGCCCAAAATAATGGCTTTCCTTTTAGTTCCTTTGTTCCATTCCCTTTGACTTACATGTGTGGTAGCTAGACAACCAGAATGTCAATAACATCAGTCTTAAAGATTGAATAGTGATTTAAAATTTAAGTACAGCATATCACTTACACAAAGCTTGACACAAAGAGACCTTTAAGTTAATATTGCATATTAGTTATATCCTGCTGTTATGATCAAGTACCCTGGCCAAGGTACCTTACAGAGAAAAGAGCTTCTTTGGAATTAGGGTTCCAGAAGGGTAAGAGTTTATCTTGACAGAAAAGGAGAGCTCAGATTCTCAACAGTAAGTATGAAGCAGAGTCAGCAGGGAGTGGGATGTTCCTATAAACACTGAGTACCACACTTGGTGATGTAGTTTTTCCAGCAAGGTTCTACCTCTCAAAGGTTCCATAACTTCCACAAACAGTGTCACTGAGGACCAAGTATTCAAATATCTGAATCAATGCAAGATGCTTCTCATTCAAACATTCAAACACTATTCCAACCCTAAGTCCCCATAGGTTTGCCATGCTATGCAAAATGCATAGAGTCCAACTTTAAAAAATAATTTCCATGTCTTTCTTAGTTTTAATATTATATAAAAGTCCAAAGCTCAAAATCTCTTCAAAGACTCAAGATGATTTTTAATTATAACCCCATTTGTTGTAAACGACAAAGTAAATTTCAGACTTTTCCATACTATCAAGATAATGGTGTATAGAATATACATTAAAAATATATCAAAAATGGAGGAATAGAGAAATAGTGAGAAAATAGTGGCCCAAATTAATATAAGAATACAGAAGGGGCAAGCACCAAATTCTGTAACTCATTCAGTGTAGCTTAGATAGCTTTGCCTCTCCAGATTTGCTCCCTGAAACATACATATCTATCTTGGGCCAGTTCTACTTCTGTACAGCTATCCTTGGTAAATGTCTCCTGCCTGCAGCATCCTTTCTCAGCTTCATGCAATTGCTTCTAAGGACGTTCATGCAGAGAATTCACTGCAACTTGGGACCTAATCTCAATGTTCTCTGAAATCATAGAGGTGGAATAAAAAACCCCTTTCTCTTGCATCATTTTGACTCTAGTGCACACAAGGACAATATTGTCAATGTTGGCTGCCAGCTTGAGATCAATCTTCAGTCCCCTGAACCACAAAACCAAATGTTTGCAATTGCTTTCTAGGAGCTTATATGGGTGGGATCTTTCCCTGATGAAAGTTTTCCAGTGCAGAGCAGGCCTCTCCTTAACAATTAAAGCCCCTCTTCTACCACTTGGCTTGGCTATAACACTAAGCTTACTAGTAATCTCTCTCTCTAAATTTTACATTTTTGTGTATCATTTTTGTTGTACTTGGCTGTTGTTCCTGCATCATGGGACCCCCAAACAATACTACTACAGAGCTGGTATCTAATGCAAATATACGGGGGTTTATTAATTACAAGTTAGCTAACTCAAGCCATAATCTGACACTCCAGCACAGTGGGTGGGGGAGAATCCCCCAATACTTCAGGGTAAGGGGATTTTAAAGGAAAAACTGCAAGGCAGGGTGGCACAAGCCATGGTGTTTTGAGAGTAGGTAAATGTATATAACTTTTGAATTCATTGGTTAGGGTATAGAGGAATTTTAAAATAGTGATTGTCAGCAGAAAAGTATTTCAAACAGTGATTCATCAGATACCTACAAGAGCTTTTGAAGCAAGTAGGTGTTGTTTGGACACCCTGGTGGGTCAGTTTGACCAGGACTGGCACAGTTTTTTTTGGGAATAGTTATGACTTTGTTGGGCTGCATTCACCCACCCTAGTTAAGTCCTACTAAAATGGAGTTCTTTCTCAAAAGGGAGTTTGTTCTGCTCCCCCTAATCTTTCTTCTTCCGATGAGAGTCCAATCATGAGTCTCAGTCTTGTTTTAAATTACCCAATTTTATCAAAGCCACCAGTGATATACAAGCCCTCAAATGCTGTGCCTGCATTACAGGAGCCCCAAACAAGACAACCACAGAGAGTTTGTTCTGCTCCTTCATGGTCTTTTTCATTGTAGGCCTACATAAGCATTATAAATGATAAGCATACCACAGACTCAACCATATGGATTTTGAAAGTTCTTCCAACATAGGCATTTGTACATTACTTTTTAGATTTAGCTTCATGTAGGACTTGGGAAGAAATCAGCCAAATATCACATGAATGGCCTCTAGCCCAGCTACTATTAAATTCTTTGATTCCTTCTGAATAGTTCACATTACTTTCAGTGCTACAGTCTTCCCGGATCCAATAGAATGACCCATTAAGCTTGACATACAGCATTTAACCATTTTCTAGCCTAAAGTTCCAAAGTCCTCCACATTACTCCCAAACAACATGGTCAGGTTCTTCACAGCAACACTCCCACTCCAGGTATCAAGTCCTCTCTTAGATTAGTTTTTCTAGTGATAAATAGAATAACCAGAAGAAAAATTGAGAACATGGTGGTTTAAATAAGAGTGGCCACAATAGGCTCATATGTTTGAATGCTTGGTCCATAGTTGGTAGAAAGTTTGGAAGAATTAGTATGTGAGATCTTGTTGGAGTACGTATGGTCTAGTTGGAGG
>NC_022012.1:57499296-57512527 GCF_000317375.1 Microtus ochrogaster
TAGCTCTGTAGACCAGGCTGGTCTCAAACTCACAGAGATCCGCCTGCCTCTGCCTCCCGAGTGCTGGGATTAAAGGCGTGCGCCACCACCGCCCGGCTGGAGGAGGTGTTCTGATGAGCTTTGAGAACCCATGCCAGGCCCAGTATGTCTCTTTGCCTATCTGCACGTGGATCAGCATAACAGCTTTCAGTTACTGCCTCAGAACCATGATTTTCTCCTTCTCCATTATTATCCTGAACTAATCCTCTAAAAATACAAAGACGCCTCCAATTACATATTATCTTTTATAAAAGTTGCCTTTGTCATCTGGTGGTGGTAACACACACCTTTAATTTCAGCACTCAGGAGGCAGAGGCAGGTGGATCTCTGTGAGGTCAAAGCCAACCTGGTCTACAACAACTAGTTCCAGGAAAGGATCCACAGCCCCTGTCTCAAAACAAAATGTATAAATAAATAAACTAGAAAAGCAATTACCTTTGTCCTGGTGACTTCCCAGAGCAATAGAATAGTAGCTAAGACAGAGAGAAAAGTGTTTAGTTGGTTGACATATTAGTGTTCATGAACTGGCATTACTCAGGCAGGAACCTAGAGGAAAGAATTGAAGCAGAGGCTACAGAGGGATGCTGTTTACGACCTTTCTTCTACTGGATTGCTCAGTTTTCTTTCTTATACTACTCAGGATCAACTCTCCCGGGGTGGCATTACTCATGGGGACCTAGGCCCAACTACTTGAATTATCAATCAAGAAAATGCCACACAAACTTGCCCACAGACAAATCTGAGGAATCACATCCATCAATTGAGATTTCTTTTCTCAGATATGTCTAGATTTTTGTTAAGTCAACAAACACTAATCAGCAATATTCATTATAAAGACCCAAGTTTCAAAGCAGTTAAAGTGTGACAAATTGACCAGGTAGCACATAACCAACTTGATAAGGCATAAAGTCCTTGTACTCTAAATCAAATTTTCTCTGAATGTTCCTAAGAGTGAACATTTTCAGCTTTGTCCCTAAGCAGTTATTAAGAGCTTTAGTAAAAAAGGAAAACCATTTTGAACATTTTATAGATTACACAAAATGCCAGAAAATACCACATATAATAAATTAAAAGGAGAGGTGTTTCAATTTAACACAATAACTTCTGTTAAGGGAATTTTGGTTTTTATTTCTCTCAGTAATGAAGACATACATTTTTAGTTTCAATGAATATAATGATTTGTTTTCACTTACCATGAGACACAGAAAATGCTGGATTCTCCTGTGCTTGCAGTAAGTTTTAAAGCACAAAGCTGACAAATTTTAACAAGATGAATCAACTGGTTGGCTTTTTTCCTTTGAGCAGTGCATTCTGGGAATTATTGCTTTGTCTCCTTGAGTGATATGAGAAGAGTTACATCTCTAGTAGTGCAGTTGTCTGATGCTACTTTAAGGTGAATTTTGACACTTTTCAGTGAAATTCAATGCCCTTTTCTTTTTGAATCATTCTGATCTCCATGTAACTTTTTTCCTTACAGCATGTTTTTTTTGTGTGTGTGTCAATGAAAAGAATTTTAAGATTTCAAAAATATTGTCTTGTATAATATGCCTGTCCAGTTTGATATTCTGCATTTTAAGTGAAAAACTAGACATTTCCTGAATGAAATTATTTGTACTTTAAGAAGGATCACAATCACTTTCAATTTCATCTTGGAGAAATGGAAAAAAACTTGTTTTTTGTAAAGTCCTTGGGGTTCAAGATGATATGCAAATCAAAAGTGAAGAAAAGCATCAGGCAGTCTTCTCTGTTAGCAGTGGTTCACACAGTGGTGTCCCCAGTTGTTGACCCTATTTCCATGGTGAATCATGTACAAGAGTTTGGAATGTATATTTGGGAAAATTGGTTTTGAATCTTGGCACCACGGTCCACGTACAATGTAAACTCACTTGTTTTCAGTACATTTATCATAAGCTACACCATGAATCACCTATGATGCTTAAGGAACTCAGGACTTCAGTGATGCATACAGAGTAAAATAAAAATACATTCACTGGCGTACTCACAGTCCTTAATAATCACCTGAAAATAGAATTTTAAACTATACATTCAACTTTACCTCAGCTTCTCCTCAGCTTCTACACATTGATAAGTTAAAATTTACTCATGTCTGAGATCTCAGTTGAAACAATCTATGTTTTTGTTTGTTTGCTTTGTTTTGTTTACCAAGCTAGATTAGGGTAATGATTAGGTACTCCCACAATGGTCTATAGTTTTTTGAAAGATCATTAGGATTCTAGTTAATTGTACAGTCAATCTCTTTTATAGCACTTTCAGGCATCACAAAACTCTCTGGTTAGTTGAGTGGTCTATTAGTCATGAGTAGAGCATTCAGAACTGCTAATGGATGTTTTTGGAATTAGTGAACTTGAAGACTGACCACAAGGACTCTACTTTTCATTCATTTGCTCAAAGGCTGTAGAGCAATGACTAAATGACTTAAGTTTTTACTCTCTACTTGTATATCCTGTTCTTTTATCTCATCTCTTCTACCAAGTGTTGAAATTCCTTTTTTAAATCTCCCTTGAGTAAGTAAACAGATGCAGTAGTATATTAAGGTGCATTAAGGTAAAACTTTATGAAATAGTAAATGAACAGCTGCATGTCCCTACATTTTTCTCTCCAATTGCTGCTCCTTGGAATTCTTGCCATAACTCCATGTTTTCAGGGACCAGCATAACTGAAAATATGCAAAGAGCATGACATATCGGTCAAAACTTTTTTCACTTCTTCCACTTCTAAATCTTAAAAGTGAAGAGGAGCTTTCTGTATTACCAGGCCCACCTCTCCCTATCTACTTGAATGTATGTGTAGGCCACAAACACCCTCTAGGCAGTCATAATCTGAGATATTGGCTAGTAAATTTAAATCAATTCTATGAACATCCTTAGTGTCAGCATCCCCTATAATCTTATTTTAATCATTGATTAGGAAATATTTTTCTAGACTCATGCATTCTCTGAGATTCTTTAGCCCTGTTTGTAAACCATGCAGCTCTTTGTCTCGAAAGTGTAAAGTAGCTGGAGGTAAAAAGGTAGATTCTTTTAACTGTACACTCGGTAGCTAAGTTATAGACCATCATGAAAACCCCAGCTAACATAAGTAGGAATGCCAATATTGTCATAAATGTTATAATTTCTTTTGTGTATTATGGATCCATTTTCTTGTTTTGGCTACATTTAAACTCCCTATGTAGCTCACATCCAGGGAGATTATCAGCCATTAAAACTTCATTTTCCTCGTTGGAATTCAGGAAAGAATGCAAGTTCTTTTCCTTGATGAACATGACCAGTTTCAGTAGCAATGAACATTAATAGAATCAGCAGAAAGTGAGAACACTGCATTTTAGAGACTATATAAATTTTCCTAGATACACCAAATTACTGTCATAATACATTGATGCTAAATGTCAATGAGGTTCAGTGTGTTATTTCCATACACAGATTGTGAATTGATAACATTCAGCTCCGTTCCTATTCACCCCACCTCACCTTTCCCAATACCTAATAATGATCAGTTAAATTTATTTTCTATGAAAGAGAACATGAGGTCATTTTCTTCGTCTGGCTTATTTCACTTAATATGTGGTCTTCCAGTTCCACACATTTTGCTGAAAGTGATGCAATATCATTTTTCTATAAATATATACATAAAGACCAAGCAACACATTTTTTTAAGAACAGTAAGCGTATGTGTCCTTTACTCAAACCTTTCTGTAGATTTGTTACCAGTTTGGGACAAGGAAAAATTAATGCTTAGATAAGTTAGAAATGCCTAGGACAAAATCAATCTTGTCATATTCCTATCAACTATTTGCACGTATGCTTAACAAGTTAGTTCTCTGCACTTCAGCTTCCTCCTCTGTTCACTAGGAATGATGGAAGTACCACTTTCATAGGGTTATTCTGATGACTTGAATTGATACTCTGGTTTGACTAGTACCTTGAATCTGATAAGTTCAATGTATCATCGTTGATGTTATTCAATTGTTTGTCTTCTTTTTATTTTTTCCTTTTTTAAAAAATAGATTGTTTTCTCATATAATATATCCTGATTACAGTTGCCTTTCCTTATATTCCTCCCAGTTCTTTCCCACCTTCCCTCCTCTCTGGATCCACTCCCTTTCTGTCATTAGAAAAGAACAGGCTTCTAAGAGATAACAACCAAACATGACAAAATAAAATATAACAAGGTAAAGCGAAAACCATGACATTGAGGGGGACAAAGCAAGCCAACAGAAGGAAAAAAAAAAACCTCAAGAGCAGGCACAAAAAAGATATCCTCTTGTTCAAATGCATAGGAGTCCCATAAAAATGTTAATTTGAAAGCATAATATATATACAGAGGACCTGGTACAGACCCATGTAAACCCTGTGTTTGCTGCTTTAATTTTTGTGAGCTCATATGATATTTGGTTATTTGATTCGGAGGGCTTGTTCTCCTGGTGTCCTCTTCCACCTCTGGCGCTTACACTCTTTGTGCCTTCTCTTCAGCAGGGTTCTCTGAGCACAGAGGGGAGAGGTTTGATGGAGATATCCCATTTTAGAGCTGTGTGTTGCAAGGACTCTTTCTTCCTTCAGTGTCTGCCTGTGAGTCTCTACATCTGTTCCTGTCTGCTGCAGGGGGAATCTTCTCTGATGATGAATAAGTAAGGGTCTGACGTGAGTATAACAGAAAATCATTAGGAGTCATTTTATTGATCTCTCTTTTATTAAATACCATAGTGTTTAGTTTTATTCCCAGCCTCTGGGCTCTCTAGTCCCTGGTTCCTTGTCACCAAGCAATGTCAGGTATGGGTTCCTTCTCACGGAGTGGGCCTCAGGTCAAATCAGACATTGGTTAGCTATTCCCACAGTTTCTGTGTCACTTTTGCTCTACCATATCTTATTGTAAGGACAGATTGTGTGACAAGGATTCTATGACAGGGTTGGATTTTATATTCTTCTTTTTGTAGCCTGTAGAGTAGTTCCTGCACCCTACACCAAAGAACATAGACTGTAGGAATAAATCTACTTTATTTCACATTTCCAGGGTGATCTATGAGTAGCCCCCTAGTCCTTTCCTCTAAAACTAACCTATTTGAGTCATTTATTTAATGATTAATATCCAAATATAAATGAATACATACTATATTTATCATTCTGGGTCTAGGTTACCTCACTCAGGAATTGTATACTTTCTTCCCCCGAAGAGTTGAGTAGCTATGTGCTCAGAGTACCATCAGTAATGTAATCTTATAAGTGTAAGGGGATTGCATGTTAATAGTCTACCTTCACAGCAGTCACAGAAGAAAGTGAACTACAAGATATCAAAGTACTGAGACTATCCATATAAAACAATTATTTTTTTTGAAAAGTAATAACAATTTATCGGAGAGATGAACTAGATAGAGCCATGAGTACATAAAGATAAATCTTCAGTGATGCTATTTCATATCTAAGATTCCGACAGGAAATACATAGTTGGCATCTGGAGAACACAATTCCATAGACTTTTTACATTGTACTTGTCACTAATTTTAATTTTGATGAATAACTTCTGAAAGAACTATAGCAACCATGAAGATTCCATATGTTAGATATACTCAATGACTCTGCTGACTAAAAGTAGTTAGCCAATGATAGTCATACCATAACTGAAGTCTTGTTACAATAATTACAGAGAGATTAAGATTAGAACAGATGGTCATGCTCTGTTACCTAAATTCTATAGAGTTTAATAATTAAACCCTGAATTTAAAGGTACAGATTATATCAGATCAGATAACTTAAGCAATATAAAGATAAAAGAGAACCATAAACTGAAAAAATAATGGAATAAATTTATTTTTGTAAGGTAGATTCTGACGCCGGAATGATAATATTGAAGTTTAGGGATGAAACTCACCATTTCAATAGATTATCTTTGATTAGTAGATAAATCTAGTCTTATGATTGAAATTTATACACAAATATATGTCAGGAATCAGCCTTGACAAAAACACCTCTTCCCAGGGTAGGGGTGTGGGGATTTAGAAATATAAGTAAAGAATACAAAGACTTGAAAAATAATAAAACAGAAACCATAGAATAGTACCAGCAGGGCATTCCAGTGAATACTGAAATCATCCATGGTTAATTTTCCATATGCTTTTATACCTCAATACAAAAGACAGAAGAAAGAAACAAAAGACTTTTCTATTGTGATACAAAGGATAACAGTAAATTGCTTTAACATTTTGAGGCATCAAGTCATTAACATTCTGTTGTTTACACAGTGAAGCCGCTCTAGATCAAGTATCCTAAAGGCAGCTACTCCCTAGACAACCTTATATTACAAAAGAAGGAACAGAAATACACTTGTATATCCTGACCATCAGTCAGGATAGAATAGATCTACTTGTATGAGCCATCGTAATGTCAAAAGAACTGAGTAATCACGTCCTGAGTGAGGGCGTGTAGCTACACTTGTCAACCATTTCAAGCAACCTCCAAATTCTCTGACCATCAGACAAGGTGGAAATATTTTTGGGCCTCCACAAATGTATTGATGATTTCTAGGGAAAAGAGAATATTCCACCAATATATTGCTAGCATTTTAGGTTCTAGTGTTTTGTTATATTTGGTTTTATCATGAGGAAACCAGAAATAAAAATCACAAGAACTCCGCCATTTTGTCTCCATTTCCTCATGGAAAACCAATCATCGAGGCAAAAGAAGTAGAGATAATGGTGGAAGTAATCTAGGAGTGAGAAAAGAAAAGACTTAAAATTTGGCCCAGGAATCTTTTGAATAAACAAGCTAGCCTTTTCAGCATTGGTTTTTAATTTTTTTGAAGATTCCTATGCAGGTAGGGTTTACATAAATTTATTTTGTTTATCTAATAATCACCACAAAAATTTAAATAGACTACAATTATTTTTTTCACTTTACCTTCTGGATTTACAATTTAAGGCGTCTTTCCTTTTTAAATAAGTCATCTATATCTTCAACTAAAAGCTACTCTATGTCTGATTTCTAATCTTTGAAATTTGGGATCTGAAAAGCTTCTCTTCATTCTGAGCTATCTTTCTCAATAGAAGAGACTGTAATGGCATCCTTAAAAACGTTGTTTTATTTCTTGGAATTCTGTTTGAGGGTTCTCCATGTCTCAAAGATAGATCCAGCTCTCATAATCTATCTTGTTTCATGTAACTCTTTTCGATACTGTTAACTTGCAGTCCTACCACAAAATTCTTTGTGTTCTCAACTAAGGATCTTTTTTTTTTTTCGAGATAGGGTTTCTCTGTAGCTTTGGACCTGTTCTGGAACTCCCTTTGTAGACCAGGCTGGCCTCGAACTCACAGAGCTCTGCCTGCCTCTGCCTCCCGAGTGCTGGGATTACAGGCCCAAGTTGACTATTCAAATACCATAGTTAAAGAACTGCAGAATGGTTTTATAGTCTAACCTGGCATGTCTTGATCTTTTACACTTGTTTCAAATTCTGCTTTCAAGCACAAACATTCATTTTTATTCTAGAATACACAAAACCCCACTGCCTTTTTAAAGATCTGCCTGGATCTCTGCTCACCCATGTTGTGTCACTATTTCTGGAGATATGTTAACAAACACCTACTCACTCCAATTAGGGAACTAACCATAAGCCAAAGTATGGATAGCACCAAAGTCTAATTTGGTGAACAAATGAACTTCATTTCAATTAATGAAATATGAGTGCGAGCCTATTTGCAGGAACAGAAATGACTCGAAGACAGCTTCATCACCATAGCCTACACCAGCATGGGTGATGAAAGTTGGAGTCCTTTAACAAATTGCTTAGCCTGCAAGCGGTTCAACCATTTGGAAAACATCTTTAGCATCTTCTAAACAGCTTACTAGTTTTGTTTCTGCTTTTTCCAGGCTTCTGTTCTGGTCTGAGCCTCTTCTAGGCAGTTTGTCTGAGGGTATCTTTTAGCAGTTCTTACTGCTTGTGAATGCTTGGAAATGAGGGGGCCTAATGAATCTGACTGGTTTCAGGGACTTCCTGAAGTTATTTTGAGTTGCTTACTTCCTGGACCTTAATGAAGTTTCCCTGAAGATTGGAAGGTTTCACTTCTTTGAACAGTAGTTCTCAACCTGTGGGTCTGGACCCCCTTGACAAACCTCAGTCTTCAAAAATATTTACATTATAACCCATAACAGTAGAAAAAATACAGTTATGAAGTAGCAATGAAAATAATTTTTGGTAGGGAGGGTCAATACAACACGAGGAGCTTTATTAAAGCACTGTAGCTTTGGGAAGGTTGAGAACCACTTGTTTACAACTTCCTGGTGTTTTTACCTCTCTGTATAAATTCTGCCTAAAGGACATGTGGGGAAATTGTGTAATTCTATTTTGTAAAACAAAACTAACAATAAACAAGTCCTCTAGATTAAAAATACATATGTTGCTTTACTTTCCCTTTAACAACATAAATCCTAGGGACATTTCCTGAAGAAACTGCTACATAACACAGATGCAAGGGTTCACTGACTTCACTTTCTCTCTTCCCAGGTAGTGAAGGATTCAAATTTGACAGTGGTTTAGAAACACTTTTATAGTAGTGTCTGTCTCCAATGCCCTACAGTTTCTATCTACTGCTTGGCTTCAGAGCTTTAAGTTTTTGATATGACAGCATCATCTTCCTTAGTAGTGATTTATTTTATTAGTTATTCATTCTCATGTAACAAGCCACCCCAAAGTTTAGTATCTAAGAAAAAACTTGTTTAATTTGTACAGCCAGACAAATCTTGAAGGACTCTCGCAGCTACTGTTTTTCAGGCATGTGAACTTTAACTGAAGTGGATATTTCCAAGGCGCTTCAGTTACTAAGTCTACTTTAATTGAAGTGGATATTTCCAAGGCGCTTCAGGTACTAAGTCTAAGCTGGTGCTCACTGTTGGCTGTAGATCTGTGTTTTTATTATGTGGTCTCTTGTCCTCCAATAGCCACAGACCGCTTCTCATAATGAGTGGTTCATTCCAAATAATGATAAGCAGTAATTTACAGTCTCTAAGAAACTAGCATTATCACCCAACACATTTTTTTTTTGCCTTATTTGCTTGTCAATTCAAATCTCAAAGTTCCAGATAACAAAGTAGAGAAATAGTCAACATAAGAAGTAAAGAAGCCCGAACAGTATGGATTGGGAGTCATGACTCATTCAAGGGATGTTGCTATCAAACAATCTAGAGTTTTATTATAGTGATAATATTTGAACACTATATATATATATATCCTTAGATTCTAGATCTGTTGTAAATCTCTGAGAACACCACCAAAAATAAAGAAAAAGATTAATAAAATGGGTACTGAGTCCAGAATGTAATGCATATTACTGAAGAGAAAGTGTAAATGAAAGACCCTAATTCTGTAGTAATCACATACTGGAAAGGTGTCTATCATAAGAACATATAAGCCATGAAAGTTCTTGACTATATCAAATAAAAATTTAAAATGCCAGTATAAGATTTGAGCTTAGTTTATATTCATAAGCCCCAAGTCAGTTTGCTCTGTGAATAATTGAACTGATTTACTTTAGAAACATAAATTTTGTGTTTAATTGAACATATAATTAATGCAGTTAACTGAACACATTTTATACATTATAATCATTTTATACATTTTATATATGTAAGCATTGCTCTACAGATAATTTTATAAAGAAGTGTACAAAGACTACTTTCTTTGCAAGTTCTGGTAGTCTTTTCATATATATCCATACTTTCTTACAGGTCTCTTTTTTCTTTAGTAGTTTCTTGTTTACAAATTACTTACTAATTTTGTTCTTTTTCATTTAAAGCAATTTAAAGATATTTTCCATGCACATCAAACACATTATTGATTCACTCAATATGAAGTAAATTAGTATTATTGATTTTTGTTTGCATTTTGTTTGATGTGCCTTTTTTCTGAAAGTAATTTAGAATGGCTTGCAGGTTTATTTTGATTGATGGATTTTCACCATCATGTTCCTTGCCTCCTTCTTTCTTGCCTCCTTTCTCTCTCCTTCCTTCCTTCCTTCCTTCCTTCCTTCCTTCCTTCCTTCCTTCCTTCCTTCTTCCCTCACTCCCTTCCCTCTCCTCCATTTCCCTCCCCTTCCCTTCCCTTCTCTGCTCTCTCTGACAGGGCTTCTCTGTGTATTAGCTCTGGCTATTCTGGAGCTCTTATCTTTAAACAATGTCAAAATTAGACACCAGACATATGAAGAATATTTTGATACTTGCTTAATATCAGGAACAGAACGTCACTCTCCTGTTGGATTTTATCTAGCCTGACCTGAAGTGAGTTTGGCTTCATCCTCTGCATTTCTGTCAGACGTGTAGCTAACAAGAAGTGTTCATCTGTTTCTAATGTTATTCATTATTATCTTTTTAAACATTACATTTCCTGAAGTACTATGCATACTCAATTGAAAGGGCTCAAAAGTTATGTGGCCAATGAACTAAGGTTTTCATGTTCTTACCACTTCTGTAAATTGTGAAAAAATAAGTAGAACTTACACACATGAATCATCATAATTTAAATCAGAGCTTGCTCTTAATACAAATTTAAAGTCATTGTCTTTTGGTGATATTGTTAAAATGGCAAGGATTCCGGGCCTATCAGACAAATTTTATAAATTATATAAGAATGTTTTTTTTAATTTTTCAAATGGACAGTGCCATGTTTAAAATCAAGGATACTTTCATTTGATGACAATTATATCTTATTCAGCAGTTTATCTGATAAAAATGTCCCCAAAGATATTTAAAGATTCAGTGTCTGAGGCTTGAAGGTAGAAGATATCAAAAAAGAGAAACACAAAACCAAATAAAACCCATCCTTTTCAAATATATTTTTTGTCACAAAGAATGAACTAAGATTCTTACTAATCTATGCTTGTGACTGAGATACTGTGTTGTCTTTATTCTAATATGCTCATAATGTGTGATTAGGACTAAAATTAAAATATTACCTGATACAGAGACTGATATGAATGCATGTGATATAGAGGTATGCAAAGAAAATGAATATATACAAAATGAATCAGATTTATAGCATTCCAAGCAGTAGATTGTGGATTCCATAGGAAACGCCATTGTCATGCTGGTTAAAATAGCCTAGATTCTAACAGCTTGTCTATATTTACCATTCTTAAATGTTCATATGAACCAACCAATGCAAGTATTATCATTAAATAAGAGAGAATGTATCCTTTTTGTGTTTTTCCCAATATGTTCCCAATGTGGTCAGAAAAAATTACATGAAACACTAAGGTTTGTTAAGTATTCAGTTTTCTTATAAATAGTTTAATAAAAGTTCAGCCAGGCAATCTTGTTAGCATGGTAATACAGTTTTGGTGGTTTGTTCATATATAGATTTTACTGAAAAACTATGTACTGGTGTGCAGATATTTGGAAACCTGCACAAAAGTTCTCAGATATAAGAGGCTCTGAACGATCAGCCTTTTCATGCTTTCTAACTCACATTGCCTTTTGTAAGGAGCAAAGTAACAAAATACCTCATCAAAAGTTGCCACCCCCTGATGATTCATCAAATATTGTTCGAGGGATTAAATATTCCACACTCCACTGAGATTTCAAAGGATGCAGTTTTCAAACCCTCTGTATCTTCTTCCCACATGAATACCCTCAGTGGGGTGTTTCAGAGAATAACATTTGTTTTAGATTTCCTGGGGTTTCTAAAGCCATCAGTGACCCCTGGTTCTACAAATCCAGCATTTTGCCCACAGAAATCTTTTGCTTCTTCCTTACTGAGAGATTGATGCATTTGCTGCCTAGTACTCTCATCTTCTCTTTTTCTAGTGAATGGACCCTGGGGAATATTGATCCATCAGACAGCATGTCTAATTATACTCTTTTAACAGTATAGTTTTTAAAATGCATCCTCTAGGCTTCTTCTTTTTATTTGCAGTTTTGTCTATATCATGTTTTACTACATCTCTAGCTATCCTGAAATTCTCAGAGTGCCATGGGACTGCATTCGGAGTAAGAGAAATTATGCTTTCAGATTAATAAAAGGTCTTAATGTTTCATGTACCCTCATAAAACAAGCTCAGTTTCTATCATGATGAGTTTACTCTTTTTTTCAAACAATTTGCATTTTCCTTTGTTAGTCAACAATCACAGACCCTGATGAGTTTACTCTTTAAGTAGAACTATAAAATGAACAAATCCCAAATGAAGAAAAATAAATAAAATATTTTTCTTACTTCGTTAACTTTTGGGCTTTATATTATTAAAAATTATAAAAAACTAAAATATAAAAAATAATGCATATTTCAAGGCAAGATATAAACACATTAAATATTAAATATATATTTGGGTCTAGTCATGCAGTGTGTCTCACTGTGTCTCAAGGCATTCCACTACCTCAGCTCATCATTTCTCTTCTAGTTTTGCATTTATTTATCTCAATAAATTTAGATGCAGATATTTGGAAATATTTCCAAAGGTTTTTAATAAGGAGTTGTGCATTCATGTAGGGTGCCCAAAACTTTAGGGGAATATTACTCTTCTCTTTAGGTAATAACCTAAATAACCAAATAACCTACACATTTATAAGGCCTGGAGACTTATTAAAGTGGAAGCCTCAAGTCCACCAAAGGAAGTGATGGGTAGAATTTTCAGAGGAGTAGAGCAAAATGAATCATTTAGTCATCAACAAAGCACTGGATGAATAGACAGCCAATGGGAAACTAGGCTAAAAAAAGAAAATTATTTGATTTTAGTTCACTATTATATATGCATGGAAGCTGGTGTAAAACCATACAACATTTGTAAATGTTAGAGTCACGGAGGACACTCACTGGCAATCTCCAATTTACAGGCTTCCACTGGTTACTCATTGGAAGAAACTGGGGTAGAGAGGAAGGCGCTATCTTGTGTTATACATGGACACAAAATTTTAGCTTAGCATGGCCCATTTTATTTTATTTTATTCTTTTTTTTCCTCCCAGCCTCCCATTTCCCTCCCCCTCCTTCCACCCTTCCTCCCCTCCTCCCACCCTTCTCCCCCTCCCCCCACTCCTCTCCCCCTCCCTTTCCAGTCCAATAGGCAGTCAGGGTTCCCTGCCCTGTGGTAAGTCCTAGGTCCTCCCACCTCTGTCCATATTTAGGAAGGTGAACATCCAAACTGGCTAGGCTCCCACAAAGCCAGCACATTACGTAGGATCAAAACCCCGTGCCATTGTCCT
>NC_022012.1:57513792-57553673 GCF_000317375.1 Microtus ochrogaster
TAAAAAACTCCAATGATAGCCTTTGCTGGAGAGGCTGTGGAGGAAGGGGTACCCTCATCCATTGCTGGTGGGAATGCAATCTTGTGCAACCACTTTGGCCCATTTTATTAATAGAAGCTTATACCTCAAGGAACTGAGGAATGAAATCCAGGTAAAGGCCCATTGTTTTTGAGGAGAGGTGAAGAAACAAATCATTTGTTGTTAAACAAAAGAAGTATTCATTCTGTTTCCTTCTAAGAGGGAAAGAATGTTCATGAGAACTCCATTCCATATGCCCTGCACAGAATGCTTCAGAATGAACATCAAGGAAACATTTGGCTTATGAATTATAGTAGTTTTGACCAAATGAACCAGGAAATAATAGTTTCTACTTATATCATTTTTTTCCTTATGTAAAATCCTGTGATGTATGCCAGTGGGAAAAATAAAACCAACTATAGAGACAATTCTCTGTGGTTCATACAGGAGGGTCCTACTAAAAGCTAAGGTTTGATCAGTAATGTTGAGGATCAGCTTCAGGTATTTGACAAAGTTCCAGCACTAAGCACTAGCATTTCTAAATGGGAGGAACCAAAAGATTTTGTGGCAAAACAGGATATATGAAAACAAAAGTTTCCAAAACTAACTCAATAAACTATTAAATTGACTTTATCTACTCCACTAATACTTGGGCAAAGAAGAAAATACACATACCCACACATACATACACATACAGAGATAGAGATAGAGAGAGCACAATCAAGAATAAACATCATTAAAATAAATGAGTTAAAAAACAGATACAGAAAACTGTGATCTTTAATAAGCTATGACCAGTGAGCTAAGAGATGTAATGGAAATTATGTAAGACATCTATAAAAAAAGAGGAAGTTTCCAGAAATGGTCAGATATGGAAGAAACTGTCAAGAAGAATTGCTACAAATATGATAAAAGATGTCAGAGTTGAATTATTCTTTTGATAGAATTATCATTGTGGAATAAAAGCTTAGTAATATGACAATTGAAGCTGAAACCACAAAAGAGAAATCAAGTTTTAGAATACAAGACTAGAATATACAAAACATGTGAGACAACATGAAATGATCTAACATAATGCTAGGTGAGATCCTAGAAGAAGAAAATGAAGGAAAAAAGAAGGAAGAGAGGGAGGGGGAGAAGGAGAAGTAATGAAATAACAAAGAATATGAAAGATAATAGTACTGCCAAAAATAATAAAAGACAGAAGAATAATATGTAAGAGAAAGAAAGAACACAATCACATAAATGTAGATCCAGATGTAAACATAAAAGTAGACACAAGAAAAATTGCTAAGAAAGAAAATTTTGATGGAGAAAAGTTAAACTGAAGTTATGTGACTTGGTCTGACAAAGCATTCCTCAAGAGCCATAGTAATGAGAAACTCACTTTCAGCTTGTTGGACAGAAGATTCTAAGAGACTCCCTAAACAATATAAGCTGTTACCGTTTTCTTGGATTGTCTCCCAAAGGTGGATGGTAATGCCTATTGCTGGAAGACACTATGCACTTTGGACACAGGACCCAGATGATCCTAGCTGGGTATGATCTGAAAACCTTTTCCCTGAGGACTAGCTTTCCTTGTATCTGAGGATACCACATAATCTTACAATGGAGGGAAGCAACCAGCAGTCCCACCCAGCTGTGAGCTATGAACTACAGCAATGACCGACATGGCACTATTACCCTAATATTGCAATAATTGCATGAATACTTTGGTGGTAACAAGCACTTCTATAATCAGATTGAGGACCTGATCAATAAGATGCAAGTAATGTCTGGTACAGGAAACAAAACAAACTACCTAGGGCTAGTAAGGTCATGGATCTTAGAAGAGAATCTACTACTACTGCTCTACTAAACCAGCTTAATCATCAGCTACATTGTAAATATTGATTCTTACATCCACAGATAAGAATAGATCTCATCCCTTATTACAGAATCTCTGTTTGCCACTGAGAGACCATTACATAATCGACAACCAAACCAGAATGCAGAGAAAAAGTGACTGTGGGGTGCACAACACAAATTTTCTAAAATTCAAGTATCTTGCAGAATCGGAAGGAGAAAGATAAAAAGAGTCAGAGGAACAAGAAATTTGATGTTTGATTTCACCTCCTAGAAATGAAAAGGAAGCTACACCCATTAAGTCTCATCATTGTGACTGCCTATGCAGCAAGAATGATGCCAATAGTCATGCTAACAAGGAAGGGAAACTTTATGGGGCTTCAACACTAAACAAAGAACTACAGGCAAACAAGATAGCTGAGAGTGGAAGAAGTTCTCTTCCCAAGGGAGAAGCCTCCAAATGCTTATCTAATATTAAGTACTAAGTCTTGAAAACATGTCCATACAGTAACATTATCTGGACTGAGCAGGCTGTATTTACATATATTTAGATATGCACATGTATATGTAATACTATATCTACATGTATATTATACATACATACACATATATATGTGACAACAGTTAAAGAAATATAGGGCATTTCATACCCTTTTCAGCTCTTCTACTTTTCCCATTTACACCCCTTGGGTATGGTGGAACTGGGAATAGTCGGAGGGAGGAAACATGGTCTGAAATGATGTAATTAAATATTTAAGGAAGATTGAGAATGCTAACTTATAAATGCGCTTACTTCATTGTCTGATACTTCCCAGGTTATATGCCCTCAGGAGTCCGACATTTTAAAGGTTTGACCCCAAGAATGATGTTACTGATGTGTTAGAAACTCTAGGAGGTAGGGACAAATTTAAGGTGAATATGCTCCTGGGGAGGGGCACACTCTTGAGAGGTTTAGGCCACCCAGGCTTCATTTGCTTCCTACTAACTCACAAGAAGTACCTGCCCTCTGTCAAAATTGTGCAGCAAACTTGTACAAACTTTGAGTTGATTCTCCAGAGAATGAAGTAAACATATCTTTTCTTTTATAAGCTTATTATCTCAGACAATGTTTACAGTCACCCAAAGCTGACGAACAGAACAAGCCAGGTCCTCAGAGACAAGCTTTCATTCTCTGCAGGTGTCTTAGTTAGGGTTTCGATAGCTGTGAAGTAGCTGTGTAGCATCATGGCCACAGTAACTCTTATAGAGGAAAATGTTTAATTCGGGCTGGTTTACAGTTTCAGAGATTTAATCCATTATCATCATGGCAGGAGGTAAAGCAGCACACAGGCAGACATGGTGCTGGAGAGGAGCTGAGAGTTCTACATCTGGATAGCCGGTAAAAGTTAGGGAATGCCACTCTGGGCTTAGCATGAGAGTCTGAGACCTCAAAGTCCACCCCCAGTACACACTTCCTCCAATCATGCCATACCTATGCCCCAAAGGCCACACCTCCTAATAGTGCCACTCCTTATGAGCCTATGGGCTCTATTTTCTTTCAAATCACCAGAATAGAAAACCATAAACAGTTTTCATACAATATTAGTTATGGGAATCTGGTCTGTGGCATGAAGATGCAGTAAAAATCCGTCCAAATAAAATACAGAAAAATAATAAGCAAATAAAAAACAAATAAAAGATCATTTTGTTTTGTTTGTCAACTTGATACAGTGTAGAGTTTCTGGGACTAGCACCTCAAGTGAGAAGACACCTCCTTCAGATTGTCCTGTAGGCAAGTCTGTAGAGGAATTTCCTAATTAATGATTAATGTGAGAGGGCCCAGCTCCTTGCAGAGCAGGGCTTCCTGAGTGATGTAAGAAAGCAGGATGAGCAAAAAATATGCAAGCAAGCAAGCAAGCAAGCAGCATTACTTCATATCTTCTCCTTCTGCTCTGACTTTACTTAGTGATAGACTATGATCTGAGAGTTGTAAGAAAAAGTAAACATTTTTATCTGTTGATCATGGTGTTTTTTTTTCCATAGTGATAGAAACTCTAACATAGCCTAGTAAATTTAGTTATTTTTATTCAGTTCTAAAAGGATTTATTTTCATCCTGTTCTCTACTGGCACAGTATCTGATCTATTAATGGTTCACGGTATTGTGTGTGAATAAATTAAATAATAATTAATTCCAGGTATTTAGCAAAGTAATTATCTTCTAAATCTATCTTTTCTTTTAATGAGACAATTCTAAATCCCCTCCTATAGCCATTATACTATCTTGTTAACCATAGTTCAGGAACTCTTCAATAAAATCCCAGATTTTAGTCCTCTTGATTCACTCACCAGGACTTG
This sequence comes from Microtus ochrogaster, assembly GCF_000317375.1. Lineage (NCBI taxonomy): Eukaryota > Metazoa > Chordata > Mammalia > Rodentia > Cricetidae > Microtus > Microtus ochrogaster. Next base: position 57,517,991 of record NC_022012.1, read on the forward strand.
GTGCCTACTGATCAATTTCTCTCTAGCGACCTTCTTCTATTGCTTCTCTGGACTCTGGAACCTGTGGTGCTTCTACACCTGTAACGTGCAGGAGTCTACTGAGCCATGTGAAGATTAAATGAGTGCTCAGTTACTCCATATATGATCCACTATTCCTTTACTTGTCTCAGATTGTAACCAAACAATTGGATTTTTTTTGGTGAACCCCACTAAAAACTAAGCAAGAAGCCTATTATAAAATCTTAAAAATTCTGGAGTAGATTATTGCCATTTATTATTAGCAAAGTAGGTACATGCAATCTACTAAATACAGACAATGCAGATAAAATTTTTGACTATATTTTATATGTCTGCATAATGCCCCTTACTCTTTTGTGAAGACAGCACTAGTAAACTAACCCAAATAACATTTTGTTTTCTTTCAGACTTAGCTCTAAAGACATATGACTTTAGGGGACATAGTTTCAATAAAGTTTATGGAAAATCACATTACTGAACTGCTTTCCCAAAATGCTTCACATGAAGGACTTCTCCCCCTAGTGTTATACAGCGCTGTAAGTTTAGAGCTAGGGTAAAGGAGAATGGGATAAAGCTACAGGTGTAAGCAACGGGGACTCTCAGCTTTTATTTAAGAATAATACATACTCCAGGACCAGCCATGATCATGCTCATGATATATTTCATGTGGATTGCCAGAGGTGTCTTCCGAGTCTCATAAGTCACAAAATATCACTTGGTTTCTTCCCTGGGGCTTTACATGTGAGTTAATATAATTGAAACATAAAATATAAGTGCTTTCAAGCAATACCTCCTAAGGTCATCACAAAAATCATTTTTCCAGAAAAATGCCCCTGAGCATTCATGAAATCTTTTCTAATGTGAACTTATTTCTAATCTCAAAGCAGAGGATGAGTTCTAAACTGTAATGTAAGCTCACAGCTAATGGATAGAGCTCATGATTTCAGAAGCAAAGAAGTAACAAGACTTGTTTCTCATTGTTTATTACTAAGGATGAGTTATTGGTATTTTCTCTGAATCAACTCTAAATAATTCCACAAGTATGTCTTTAAAAACCAGGTAGGTGAGTGTGCATTGCAAGGTGCTTGCAGAAATGAAAGAAAAATTGAAAATACATTCTCTACCCTCTGAGTTTGCAGTTTAAACTAAAGGCAGACATAAACATAATATACACCCAGGTATATGAGGACATAGAATAAATATTTACAGGGACATAATGTGTTTTGGAGGTGTATGACAGGAAAAAAAAATCTTAATTCTGTCTTTGGGGGTCTGAGAAGTCTACGTTTACTAGGAAATTCATAGCAGTGGACACTGAAGTCACAGTAAATTTTTGCTTCAACAGTGGTAGAAAAATATCAGTCTGTGTTTAGAAATAGTGACAACACCAGAATAGCAATAACTGTAGTCCTTAGGGAAGACAGCCAGAGCTGCCTAGGGTTTGCAGGACTGGAATGAAAGTTCAGCAGCGCACATGGGCAACTCTCATGATTAGACACTCAAATGAGCGGGAGATGTCTGCTCAGTGACATCTTTAGTTAATCTGGAGGAGCTACTGTGACTGAATTAAAACACTTCCTCAAAATTCTTGAGTACATTGCCCTATCAGAAAGTTATATTTTGTTTCTCTGTAGAAGTATTCTTGCTTCTCTATTAGAATCAGATGTTCCAATTTTTTCTTTCTAGAATTCCACTGAATCATCTGATATCTTGTAGGGATATGTGTGTATGTGTATAATTTACCCAGACATTAAGGTGAAGAAAGGTTGGTGATATCATGAAGTATAAAGAAGGTAGTGTGTGTAACTATGGTCATTCACTGAATCTTTGACAAAGGACCAAGATCTGGGTCAGCCTGCTTCTGAAAATCTGAAAGCTTGACCTTTTGTGTGACAGATAATCCTAGATTTAAGTGATTGAGAAATCCATATCACTACATAGCCCTCCTTTTATTAGCTGGTAAGTGTGGAGTTATTGAGCGCTTACATAAATAAAATACTTTTCATTTTCTTGTCATTATTTCATCCAAAGACAAAGATGGCCAGATCACATCTGTATATCTAAGAGTAACAGTATGGGATTACAACCTTTGAAATTAATTACCTTCTTGGCTAACTTTATATAACTTTGTCTGACATAACTCAAATTTTTCTATTGCATGCAGAAGGACAAAATTTCTTGAAGAAATAATTTTTCAACAGATGAATCAGAATGTATTATTCCACTGACCACCTGGAGGACAGAAAAATAGCATTTTCTCACTCCCCAGACTGCTCTACAGACATGTGCTTCCTTGGGTGTAAATGACTGTCAGGTCACTGCATAGCAAAGCAGTATGACACTTCTTGGCACCAATGCAATCTCGCATGCATCTGTGCAGGATATTAAAACTAAGTTTAAAATTTCAGTCTCTAGACATATAAAAATGGAGCAGACGGTGGTTGAATAAAGCAGAGGCACGCCTCACTAATGAAACGTTCTTATCTATCTTTGACTTGTTCAGGGCCACCACTTGTGCTGCTCCTTTGTGGATAAGCACACTTTAGAGTCGGTAAGTACGATTCACCAATGCACTTCTGATTCGTGAAGATTCCTCTGGAGCACTTGACGTCCTCTCTGCAGTGCACCATGAGATGAATGCAGTGATTTTTTTTTAAAGCAATGATTTTGCACCTTAGATGATTTTCTCTTCTAGGTGTGTCATGTGTGCCAATTCTGTTCCTGGCCCCAGTAACCAGCCTGGTGTCTCAAAACTCCCGGTCAGAGTTCAGAAAGTTTTAAGTCCATTATTTTATAAGGGTGTTCCTTATTATTGTAAGCAACACTAAGTGTAAATTGATGGGTTTGCTAATTTCTAAGATGCTTATACACTTAAACCAGAGCAGAGTGTATGTTTATAAGAAGTCTAAGCCACTGCTAAAATATTTACTAAAAAATACTTTCTTGGACAATGCAGACATCAGAAACCACATCATAAGGTTAGTGAGCAAGAATGTGCATATGTGGGCAGATTTCACAATAGTCTCTTATTCTAAATCCTGGTCTTATACATGGTGTATGGAAAGAGGAGCAAATACACACCATGAATTGAAGTAGTGCTAAATAATCAAACTTTAGGAACCTCTCTAATGTGTTCCTTTGCTTGCACTCTGATACTAACCCTGGTCATGGTCCTATGGTCTGGCCAAATACGGGAGAGATAAGTGAATTTTCTTATTGGACACCTGTGACTGATTACTGTTCCAGAGGGAGATGTTGATTACAGGGACCAAGGAAAAAGGACTGCACAGATTGTCTCTTGATTTAAATGGTCCTAGAGTACTGCCTAGTATCCACCTTCATAGGAAAATATGCATTGGGAATGTATATGCATCTGTGCCTCTCTCTGTCTCTGTCTCTCTCTCTTTGGGGAGGAAGGGAGGGAGAGATACAGAGAGACAGAGAAAGGTTGGGGCTGAGTAAACAGACTATTGGTAAGTCTAGACTAGAGATGGGGATATTATGGAAGGCTCAGTTCTCAATGAAAAAGGAGATACTTCAGATAACTATATTTAAAGAAGAAAAACTGAAAGTTTTACATATAAATTAAATGTATAGCTTAATACCATCAATAATAGAAACAAATCTAGTTGAAAATACAGCAGCTTGTAATTTGACACTTGGATGCCTCATTGAACTCTCAAAATTGTTGTCACCACGGATACAATGTAGGCAGAAAATCTGCCATTTTATAAACACTGCTTTAAAAATTGTTATAATTTATCAAATATTAATGTGGTTAACATGCTCTACAATGCATTTCTGTCTTGTCAATATCATGGTACATTAGCTGATCATTATTTCTAATTTGCACAACGGCACAAATTTTTTTTGTGTCTTAATGTTTTTAGTGTATACAATTCAATCAATTATCAACTCAACAGAAATAAAGACTTATAAAAGTGCATTTCTGGAGACAAATGGATTTGGTTATGATAAAAGAATTAATATTAAAATTTCCCACTTACAAGAAGAAGATATAAAATTGTTAAGGATATTTGAAAAATAAAACAAAACAAAACTCTTGGTGGCTGGGAAGGTGCTTCAATAAGGAGAATGGGGAGTTTGTACTTCTGACATCATATTTATGCCAGGTAGGATTGAAAGGTGCCTCTAATTACAGTTTCTAGAAACTGGGGAAAGGTTACTTGGCATCAAGTAACCTAGGGTAGAAACAAACACAACTGATAAAAAAAAAAGCCAATGAAATGATTCCTAATGCTATTCTGCTATACACATCGATTGATGTCCAGCCCATTTGTCATCAGAGCGGTTTCCTAGAGCAACTGTTGGGAGCACACATTGGGTGATGCTCATGGAAACCCACAGAAGAGGGGCAGGAAAGATTATAGGAGTCAGAGGGGTTGAGGACAACATGAGAAACCAGCCCACAGAATTAACTAAGCAGGGCTCATAGGAGCTCACAGAGACTGAAGCAGCAACCTTGGAGCCTGCATGTGTCTGCACCAGGCCCTCTGAATACATGCTGTGGTTGTTTAGCTTGGGGTTTTTATTGGACTCCTAACAGTGTCCGCGGGGCTTTCTGACTCTGTTGTCTGTCCATGGAACCTCTTTCCTCCTACTTGGTTGCTTTGTCCAAACTTGATATGAAGGTTCATGACTAGTCTTGTATCTTCTAATGCCGTGTTTAGTTGATATCACTGGAAGGCCTGTTCTTTTTTGAAGGAAAATGGAGAAGCAGTAGATCTGGGGAAGAGTGGAGGATAGAGGGATAAGAGGAGGGGAGAGAAAAGAGACTGCAATTGTGGTGTATTATCTGAAAAAAAATAAAGAAAAAATAGGAAAATACATCTGTCTTCAGTGTTAATTTTTGATAACTAAAAAGATACCATTTACTTATGCTAAAAAGAAATTTTGATTGCTTTATTTCCCTAGCAACAGAAGAATCAGTCTTCCTTAGTGCAGGAACTCTTTTTTTCTATGTACCTGCACTACTTCCTCTAAGCCCAAACAAGTAAGATATCTGCGATTTCCAGTTCCTACCATTGCTGTTCATTCTCTGTATGGGGAATGTTGTATAAACAAGAACAATTTTTGCCAAGTATAATTATTCTTCTTTAGGTCCCTGAGTTATCCATGAATTCATCTATCCAAACAGTGACTATAGAAAAGTATTTATACTTTTGGACAATGATTTTTATCAAACAAACATGAGAAAATTATAAAAGAATTCAGTAAGTATTGTGGCATCAAGCTATGGTTTTTAGGCTTGAAAAAGGAAACAGATACAGGACAGAAAAGATGGAGCAGTGGGTAAGAGCTCTGACCACCATGCCTATTGACCTGAGTTTGAGACATGGAGCTCATGAGGTAGAAGAAGAAATATTTGCTCCCTCTGACCTCTTCATGTGAGTCATAGCATGCATATGTGTGCATTCATGTGTATACACACAAAGTCAATAGATGTAAAAAATTTAAGAAGGAAGTACTTTCTGTAGTCAGTCATCTGTTGGTGAGCATCTAATCTGGTTCCATATCTTCAACATTGTGGATAGTACAGCAATACACATGAGCATGTCAGCATGTCGTCAGTATGCTAGCATAGAATCTTCAATGAACATATGCAGTAGTGATGTGGGATTTCTCTTTATGCTGTGAATATCATTGGTTAATAAAGGAACTGCTTTGGGCCTATAATAGAGCTATAGGGGAATAGAAGTGGCAGGAAAAATTAAACTGAATGCTGAGGAAAAGGAGGCGGAGTCAGAGAGGAGCCATGTACATGTAGTCCCAGCTGGAACTTTTCATGGTAAGCCACAACCTCATGGAGATAATAGAAATGGATTAAATTAAGATGTAAGAGTTAGCGAGTAAGAAGCTAGAGCTAATGGACCAAGCAGTGATTTAAACAATACAGTTTCTGTGTGCTTACTTTGGGTCTGAGCTGCTGAGTAGCCCGGAACCAACAAGCAGCTACATAGTTACATAGTTAGATTACTTTGTTGTTTGTTCCATTTTTAATTTTTGAGGAATCTTCATCCTTTTGTTCACAGTGGTGGCCAGTTTAGGTCCTCATCAGGAGTATACAGGTACATTTCTTTCCCCCATGTCTTCTGTTGCACCTCAGTGTGTGTTTTATTTCCTTATTAATTTCTTAATAATGCTTGAATGTAGTCACTTATCCATCTTCATTTCCATTATAATATTCTGTCTTCTGCTTGTCTAAGTCTATTGGTGATGCTTTCTACTGCATTTTACTTTGTAATTATTTCTTTTATTGTTTGAGATTATAATATAATTACAAAATTTGCACTTTCCCTTTTCTTCCTCCAAGCTCTGCCATGTGCTTGCCCTTTTATTTCTTTAATATTCATGGCCTATTTTGCCTTTAATTGTTATTACACACACATATACACATACATGCATGTACATGAATATATATTCTTAAATGCAAAATTACAACTTGTTTAGTCTGTATAATGTTAATTCCATGTATTCTTTTATAAGTAGCATTTTTTATTGATTTTCTGGAAATTTCACCACACACACCCCAATTGCACTCACTTCCCAGTCTTTCCCTAGCCCATCCCCACCCTTTTGATCTCCTCTTCCCCGAAAAAGGTAAAAATGAAAGTAAGAATAAAAAATTAGGAAAAAAATCAACATGTGTTACCTATATGTGCTGTAGGACAATGGTCTTTTATCCTATCATTTTTATTATTTTTAATAAAATGCTGATTGGCCAGTAGCCAGGAAGGAAGTAGAAGTGGGCAACAAAAATGCTGGGAAGAGAGAAGCACAGTCTGTCATTGTGATCCAGCCACAGAAGAAGCAAGATGTGACTGCCTTGCTGAAAAAGGTACCAAGCCATGTGGCTAACATAGACAAGAAATATGGGCTAATACAAGTTATAAGAATTAGTTAATAAGAAAAGACTGAGATACTGGGAAAATCAGTTTATAATTAATGTAGACCTCTCTGTGGTTTCTTTGGTACTTAACTACTGTGGGAACTGGGCAGGACAGAAAACTCAGTCAACATATATGCTCCCTGGAGCATGATCAACTATTGGTGGCCCGCCGCTTAAATAGAATTGAGTCCTTCCCTTTCTACTCCCCTGCCAGAAGCCATAATTGTAGAGAACTACACTTTAGCAGCCCATCACACTTTTTAAGAGTTCTCTTCAGTGGATTTCTGTCTAGGTTGTTAAGTTTTGGGGGATTGTAGGTGTAGGCATTGTCATAAAAGCCTTTCCATTCCCTCCTACTTAACTGTGTGTCTGTAGTCATTGATATCACAGCAAAAGTAGCCACCTTGCTCTTTACAGACAGTGAGAGCATGGGTCAGGAGCCTCCACACACTTCCTGGTGACAGCACAGATCATGAACATGGCCCCCAGCTGCAGTAGGACTACGGACCCAGGCAAAGTCCTCAGAGGCTGCCTGGACCATGGATGGACAACAATATGGTCTCAGGTGGTAACACAGGCCATTCAACTCAATATGGCCATGGACACCAACATGGCATCAGGCTGCAAAACGGAGCACAGACATCTGAATGGCTTTTGGTGGTAACACAGGCCACGGACATCGGCACAGATCCAGCAGCAGTAGGACCATGCATGGGTCGAGACATGGCCCTCAGAGGTTTCATGGACCTTCACATCATTGTATCCTCAGGAGGCAGTGCAGGAGTCTCAGACTAGTGTGTCCCCCAGTGGGAGCACAGACCACAGATACCAACATGGCTTCAGGCAGTGGCATGGTCCATAGACATTCACATGGCCTTGGGTGGCAACACAGAGCACAGACATCAAACATGGTCCAAGACTGCATGGGGAATCTCACATAGACCCACACATATCTGTTCCTCAGCAGCTGCAAGGACCACAGACATCAACATGGCCTCAAGTGGCTGCACAGACCCCTGGCCTGTAGCTCAGTACCCAGGCATCCACATGGCTTTTAGTCTATGAATGTTTTTAAGTCTGACCATTTGGTTTGGATAACTAATTGGTGCCGGCAGTGGTGGTACAGGTCTTTAATCCTAGCACTCAGGAGGCAGAGGCAGGCAGATCTCTGAGACTTTGAGGCCAGCCTGGTCTACAGAGTGAGTTCTAGGACAGGCTCCTAAGCCACAGAGAAATCCTGTCTTGAAAAACAAAAACCAAACCAAACCAAAACAACAACAAAATCAAACAAAAGTAATTGGTGTACACTTCCTAGAAACAAATATTTCTACAGCTCTCAGCATTCCATAGTTGCTCATTGTTCTTTGTGTATAGTTGAAATGTTATATAAGGTCTTTCATCCATGTTAGCATGACTATCAAATTCATTTTTTTAAAGCTCATGTTTAGGAACACATGTGCATATTTATTTGATTATTAAAATTTTAATTTTCAACATTCCTTTTTTCACAGTCTGAATTTTTGGTTTAATTTTCTTTGATTGTTACTAATTTTTTAATTCATGCTGCTGACATTCTAATCTATTTTGCTGACCTTATCCTCTATATTGCTGCTGTCTCCATAGACATATTCCATAGATACCATATGGAATTCATTTGCTTGTTTATTTATTCTTTGAGATCAGTGTTAGTTTTCCGATAAAGCTCTGAATTTCATCTGGCATTACAATTTTTTCAGTATTTCTAAATTCTTAGGTACAGAGTTATGGTCTTCAGAAAGGCCATGCTGCCTTGCCTTTGTATGATCCCAATGCCTCTGTGCCAAAGTTTACATATGGAATCATCAAATATAGCTCCCTCTTTTATTTAGGTATCCTCTTAATGAGTAGCTTACCCTTTAGGGCTTGGTCTCCAATACCACTTAGAGAAGAGAAAACAAACTCCCAGGACACCAACAGTACTGAAGTGCATATGACATAGAAACACATCTAAAATTTATTGACTCCCAATGGTACTTCACCCATGACGATAAAATGGAAAGTGAGGATCTAATACAGAGTGTACTCTGATGCTGAACACTGTTTAGGGGAAATGTAGAAGCAGTGAACAATTGATTAGATTACATGATGAAATGATGAAAAAGTAGGCAAGTGCTGCTATAGAAAATAAAGGAAAAATTTACAATGTGTAGAATTATTGTGTTATAAAAGGAAAAAAGAAAAAATAGATTAGAAAATAATAAAATCATGAAGAAAAATATGGGAAAAGATTTACCAAATTTGGGTGGTTATTGGGTTTTTATTCTTTTCTATGGAATCATCAGATTACTCACGATGGTGCCAGTGACCTGGTACAGTTTGAGTTATGTAGATGTGTGCCACAGTGGAGAAATGGGGTGATCCAGCATATCACTCTGAGGGAAGGGAAAAGTCAAGGGATGACAGTGTAAGTGAGCATTCGTGACATGGTCCAGAAAAGAGATGGTACTTCAAAATACCACTAGCACAGAACTGTAGTGAGGATGCAGTTCTGCACTCAAGAACCCTGCCATCCGGTCATAACATAGTAAATAATCAATGAGCTAGGGAAAAACTAAAACACTCACTTTCAAGACTTGAGTTCTATACTGTCAACAAAATAAACTGTGTAACAAAACTGAGTGGTATAACATCATTGTAATCCCAGAAATGGGGAGCTGGAGAGAGGCAGATTCCTGGGTCCCACTATCCAGCCAACTTAGCTTATTTCATGAGCTGCATATCTCAAGAGAAAGGTGTCCTTCTTGAGAAAGGACATCCAAGTTGTCTCCTGGATTCCAAACACCCTCATATGGAAAAGTACGCATACATGTATATATGTATATGTACATTAATAAAGAGACATGCATGTTTCTTAGTCAGTAAAACCAAATGGGAAAAATAATCAGAGCCTTTGAGTAGTGTTCTTTGTGAGGACAGATGACAGAAAGTGTGAGCATTAGCAGCTCCTACAGCTGGTGCCTAAAAGAAAGATTGACACAGGACTGGAGGACATTGACAATTTTACTCACTCTGAAACTTCATCTGGACTTAACTCCAAGGATAAATGTGGGACTGATGTCTAGTATTTTATGCAATAGGGAAAGAAGTGCAGTGGAGTGGCAATGACCTAGTCAAGCTGAAGCTGGATGATCCTACAACTTTATGATAATTAGGAAAAACTAAATCAAGAATACGTTAAAAACTAGAGTGGTCTGGTGGGAAAAAATATTCAAAGAGATACAAATTCTTTTCCTTTTTTGGAAGATGAATGTGTAATGCTCCAGCAGGAATTCAAACACAATGAATGAAGTAAACAGCAGCATAAGATAGATCAACATTAAAGCCTCAGAAAAACCTTTGGTAGATAGTATCCTGGGACCTATTTCCAGTGACATTGTTTTACTTTAATCTCTTAGCACCTTACGATGGATAAAGTATATAGTTCATCCCACATAACATTTTAACAAATGTCTATCAATGTTAAAACCCTGTTCTTAAATAAAGGAAAGAATTGATTAGTCAGTAACTCTGAGTTAAGAGTGGCATGTGGTGATGACCTTTAAGACTCAACATAAGGGAATACATAAGCTGGTAGTGTGATCAATTTAAAAGGCATCTTATTGAGACAGAGATGCAAAGCCATGCTGTCTCTCTATCCCACCGAAAAGTCCCCAGAGACATGAAACATGAGTATGAAAATGTGACTATTTGGCAGTAATACTGTTTTAATAAAAACTGTATAATGTTCTGCTGGGAAAAAGATTTTGCTTATATTCCAGAAGAAATGAGTTGTCATTTAGCAGTAAGAACACAGGCCGCGACTAAACTGTTTTCCAACCAGAAGATATTGTGATCCTGGACACAATTTGTCTTATTTTTAAGTAGCTCCAAAGCTGGGCTGTAAGAAGATATCAGCTAGCTGAAATTGCTAAGTTAACTGGCATTCATCCTCCATGTGGCTACATAGTTCTTCATTATATGAAGGACAGTCCTGTAGTCTTAGGTCCCAGTTGTATCTGCTCGATATCATTTACAGTATTAAGTAATATTACATATCATGTCAGTAATTCTTGTTTATTTGGAATAGCAATAATTAGATAATATCAGTGTTATATTGACTGTTTCTTTGTTTCCTCAGTGTATGCAACCACTGAAGTTCCAGAGCTATAAGAGGCTAGGGTTTCATGCTTCAAAGTACTGAAGTTTACTTGTTTAGAAATAGTTAGGAATTAAATAAATTAATTTTATTCTTGAGAAATCAAATATATGTTGGAAACACACACAAAATTTCAAACATAAGGGAAGGGAATGAGAGGAGAGGAGAGGAGAGGAGAAGAGAGGAGAGGAGAGGGGGGGAATGAATTTGGGATGTAAAATAAATTAAAAAATTTAGTGTGTTTTCAAAGAACTATCAGCAACTAGGAAATGGTAAAAGTGAGAAATAGTCTTTTCAATGGAATAGCATAAAAGTTGAGTACCAGATACCAAATGGTTGTCCCCGAAAACATACATAGAGGTAACATCATACAGATGAGCAGGTTGTAGTCACATATTTAGGTGTCTCTCTCTCTCTCTCTCTCTCTCTCTCTCTCTCTCTCTCTCTCTCTCTCTCTCTGTGTGTGTGTGTAGCAATAACTAAATACAAAAGAGGCCGTGAATCTGAAAGAAAGCAAGGCATATATGTGAGAGGTTTTGGAGGGAGGAAAAGGAATGGGGATGACATAATTATATTATAATCTTAATATTTTTATAGTAATGTTAAAAATTAGTGTGCTTACCTACATTCATGCTTGTAGTAGCACAAGAGAAATATATGTGACTGTTTGGAAAACATAATAAAGATAATAAAGTTGGAAAATGCTTAACATGTTTTTGACCGGTAAGTAAAAAAATGAGAAGAATCTGGAAGATTAGGGTAGGAGTAATAGTGTAACATGTAGGTGCTGTGTTCAAAATCATTTTGCTTATGTCCTTTATTTGATTAAAGACAATATTCTGAACAAAGTAATATGCCGTAATTGAGCTTAATGGGAATGGAAATTTTGTCCTATGCTTCTGCAATCTTCCCTAGCATCTGTCTCTACTTCTAAGTGTACATATATGCTTACTGACTTGAAACTGTGAATGTTTTCATTACATATCTTAACTCAGAAAAATAAAAGTAAGGATTTGGTGTCTTCTGTAAGGACATTGTTCCTTTAAATATATCAACTTATTTATTCTACAATATGTGGCAGAATATTGATTACTCTCTTTGAGACATTGCTTGTACTGCAAAAACATAATTATTTCCTTTAAAATATCCTAAAAATAGGTATTGATTGACTGATGACAATTCAGAGAAAGCCTTTAGATCAATGGAAGAAATCAAACTGTAAGGCTCACAGCTAGATATCACAGCTATTGGAATTATATAAGAAATGAACTCCATAAACACCAGGAGATCTTAAACACAAACAAAAAGAGTTCTTGACAGGGAAAAAATGGTTTTTGAGGAGATCTCAGAAAAATGAACATTTGACAATGCAGCCTGGATATTACTGCCTGTAACTCCCTTGATATCCTCAGAGATGACTGGTAGAAGTAAGAAATGGGTATAAACAGGATGGAAAATGCAAGAGCTTTGTGTACTAGACACTCATTAGATACAATGGCAGATACCATACATACTATTGGTGTACCTAAATGGACAGATATATATGTTCTTGGGACTTGGAATGAGAAAGGATAATGACCAGACGTGTTTTGAACGCTCCCTCTTCCAAAATTCAGGTGTTAGTAATTAGATAGTGCTTAGATATGAAGGTGTTATTAAAGGTAATTGAGTAAATAAATTATGTGCCCCTCCTTATGAATGAGACTTCATACATTCTTGACTAGATTGTTCTCTTGCTCTTCAGCTTTCTTCCCGATGAAGATGCACAAAGAGCCCTCCTTCCCTCCTTCCTTCCTTCCTTCCTTCCTTCCTTCCTTCCTTCCTTCCTTCCTTCCTTCCTTCCTTCCAGAACTATCTTGTCTCATTTTTCATGCCAAATTTATTTCCCACTCCCTCCTCTCCCTATGCTCCCATCACCTTTCCCTCTACACCCTTCCCACCACCCCCATCCACTCCTCAGAGGTCAAGTTTCCCATGGGGAGTCAACAAAGTCATTGCTTTAAGGCAGGGCCAAGGCACTCTCCACTGTATCTAGGGTGAGCAAGGTATTCCTCCAGAGAGAATGGGTTCCAAAAAGCCAGAACAAGCAGTAGGGATAAATCCTGGTTTCACTGCCAGTGGCCACACAGTCTGCCCAAGTCGTCCAACTGTTACCCAAATTCAGAGGGCCTAGTTTGCTCCTATGATGGTTCCCTCACTCTTAGGCTAGAGTTGGAAGGCTTCCATTAGCTCAGGTAAGCTGTTTCAGTGAGTGTCCCCATCATGGTCTTTACCTATTTGCTCTTATTCTCACTACTCCCTCTCTTCAACTGGACTTTGGGAGTTCAACCCAATGTTCCCCTGTGGTTCTCTGCAGTACTATAATCCATCATATAATATTGTTGGGAGAGGGTTACTTTTGTAAGACTGTATATAAATATGCTTTTAACTTTTACCCTTTGCCAACCAGACTGTCTGTGTCTATCTGTCTGTTCTTATTTGCTAGCCTACATGTGTGCCTATGCTTACCTATATGTGTTGACATGTGGCCCAGTAGCCTGCCTAGCAACCTTCTCGGGGGAGAATAAAGTATGTATCTTCTGTGATTCTTCAAAGTCTCCTTAGGTTCTTGCCCCTCATAAACGCAAAGCATGGACCTCATCATCATATTTGAAAATATCCCTTGGAAGAAACCCAAGGTGAGTCTAGGCTTATATGGCATGTTTTCTATCTTTAATAATGTCTATCTTGCACTGTGGATCACTTGCTTTTACATTATTATATATGTAACAGTAGCTTATGAAGAGAAGGTTTGTCCAATACTAGCTATTGCTCTGTGTCTATTGCTGTGAGACTCTTGGAGCTATAATATTCATTGTGTTCTTCTTTTGCCTTTTTAGTTCTGCTATCCTAAAGACTATAAAATCCATCCTTAAATTAGCAGTAGGTAAAATTAGCATTATTCTAGCTTCTAACAACTTTTATACGTACAAGTTATAAAGTTCATTTTCATATAAATATGTCATGTTTTTGCTGTCCAATATATATTATGTATATATTTTACATACCCATATAAACATTTTCATTAAGTATTAAGTTTGAATATTTTCTGCCTCACATCTTTCCCTATTATGTTGTCTGGGTTTCTGTCTTCCCACCAGGTCTCACAGCTGTTTAGCCCCAAAGAAATCACACAGAGGTCTATATTAATGATAAACAGATTGGCCCATTAGCTCAGGCTTCTTATTAACTTTTATAACTAATATTAACCCATTATTCTTATCTATGTTGGCCACATAGCTCGGTACATTTTTCAGTGGGACAATCACATCTTCCTTCTTTTGTGGTTGGGACAGGACTGGGGAGAAATGGGCTTTCTCCTTCCCAGAATTCTCTTGTTCTCATTGACCTAACTCTACTTCCTGTCTGATTGTCCCGCATATACTTCCTGCCTGGCTATTGGCCAAGCAGGGTTAATTTAAAACATAATTGACAGAATATAGACAATTGACCCGCACCACTATTAGCTTTTTATTTTGTTTATTTTCTGATCATTCTTAAGTTGCTATCATGTACCTAATTCTATACATGCATTTAATCCTATAATATTTCTATTATTCAATAAACAGAGAATGACCTATATTTACTCAAATGTACACAATTCCCAATACTTACATTTTCTTCAACACTGAACTTCCATTTATAATTATTATCATTGTACTGAATAGTTCTCATTGTATTTTCTTTACTTTCTGTAAGTTTATAACTGACCTACTTTTGGATATTTTCACCAGATACAACATTTTAGGTTGCCTGATTTTCCCCCTTGTGTTTAAGGTGCCACTCCACTCTTTACTGACTTCCAGTCTGGTGACAATCTTTTTGTTTATAATTTTCAACATTTGTACTTTTTACCCCACTTCAAGTTTTCACCTCTTTTTGAATCTCTCCTGATTATTTTTGCCAATATTTCATAATTCTTACTCAGTACTTTTGAAATAATGTATAATTTAATCTTTTTCTTTTTGTCCCTTTCATTCGTAATCCAAAGTGTCAAATGTGTGTGTATGTATATATATATAACATACCAATATAAACATTTCATCAAATTTAGGTATTTTCTGTCTAGCATTTTCTCTCTATTAACTATTTTTTCTTTCTAGGTGTGCCTAATCAACTATCATAAATTTATGCATCAATTTTAAACTTGTGATTAATAAATTTTATATTATTTGCTGTTTTATCTGACTTTACAGATTCCAGTTCTTTGACAAATTAGATCCACTCAATATGTGGTTCTTTAGCACATTTATCACAATCCTCTCCAAATCCAAGCACATCTGGATTATCTGCATCCATTTGTGTTTGTTTTCTCCTTTTTCTCTTTATATTGTGCCTTTATATGGTTGATAACTTTAATTTGACTGCCAGATATGTACACTTAAAAAAACATTAGGTGCTTCAGCACTTCCTAAGTGGTAAGGAGTTTTAACAACCGAGCTCTTTACAATACAGAAGTCAATGATACAAACTTAATGCAATTTAATGGACAGTTTCTGTGTATGGATAATTTTGAATCTTTAATTTAATCTGTTTGTAACAGTCCAATTCTTGCTTCTCAACTTTGGATAATCAGTCTATGAAATAGAAGACATGTCAGGAAGACTGTTCATAAATTAATGTCTTCTATTGGATATTGCATTCTATATAACAAGTTATTATTTGTATTTTAAGTTTACTTCTCTCCTGATGACTCAAGTATGTTCCCTTTATTAAAAATAACTTTCTATTACAACATTTATTGTTCCTTTTACTAATTTATTATAGTCAAAATATAAATTATGGAACAAAAACTATTATTAACTTAGACTTTGTAGGCTTAGTGAGTTTACAGTCTATACTATAAACTTTCCTTGCTTGTTTCTTTCCAAAATCTATTTTGTGTCCCAGGGCCATCATATTTAGATGTAAAAATGTTAGCAATGTCCTTTTCATAGTCCTGAAAAATCTTACAACATTGCAAGTTTGTGCTCTCTTCTGTCTACTGAATTCAATGAATCAGAAAATTAGACTTTAAAATTAGACTTTCTCTTTCTTGCTAATGTCAGTTATGCTTGTCAGAGAGAACATATATTTAAAACCACATTTCCCACGGAAAGGATAGAACATCCTCATCAACAAACACATCCTGTCAACATGAATGCCTGAGAAAATCTTGCAGGATGCAGGAAAGGGGGGTGATAAGGATGTTGAACTGCTTAGGGATGTTCAAAGAAAAAGAAGATGTTTGATAAGTCCTCACGTTAATACAAACACTGCACATCTAACCCTCAAATAATGTTTGCTAAAGATACTTTACAGGAGGGCCTGACTTCAAAAACAGCATCTGAAAGGGCAGACCAGAGAAGTATGCTCAAGGGAAGCAGGATGTCTCAGATGCAGGGCTTGGGATGGAATCATTACAATTCAGAAAACTCCAGGAGACCCTTCCCCACCCCTAATCCCCCATGCCCCCCCCCCGCTCTTGACTAGTGTAAATCCAGGGTCAAAATCCTAATAACAAATCTGCAGAGAAATAAGCCTCCAGAAGTGATTTTCTCCCCACTGCAATGAATTTCAATTATCCAACTGCCACTGTAGAAGATGATTTTCCAACCAGCATTTCACTGAGAATGCCAGGGGATGACACAGAGAGAGGAGGGTGCAGAATCTTCTTGATCCTTTATCACTAAAAACATACAGTGGCAAAGAAAGCTGAAAGTAGTTCAACAGCTGTAATCCCCAGGAGAAGACTGGGGGCCCAGCTGTCAACTCAAACATCACCCGGGAGCACACAGAATACATGAAAGGTTGTTGGTCTCTGGTGAAAGCCAGTGTGCCTGGTATTCAAAAGGCACATCCAACACACTGTATTTGAAGGATGACACAAAGGCTGGCATTGAAAAAGGACACCTCATATGACAACAGACATAAAGCTTGGGACCCTGGAATATCAGAGAAAAATTAAAATATCTGAATTTTCCCAGCTATGAACTGTGAAGTCATTATTTCTTCAGTCCGCAGTGCTATTTTACTCTGTTTCTTGGTGAAGGAAAGTATTTGGTTCAAGCACAGAGAGGTCTCTCTTGTAGTTATATCATGAAATAGTCAGAGAAGTTAAATCATGAAGTAAGACAGAGAGACACAGGTTCAAGTATCCACTCGGCAACTTTTAAGTATAATTAAATAGATAAACATGCTTAACCTCTTCTGAAATCCTGTGTGTATGTGTGCGTGTGTGTGTTTATACATGGGCAAGCTCCTGTCCTATGGGAATGTTGTATGTGTCAGCAACATATAAAACTCAACCTTTGAAAGTAAGTCCATTGACATTTCAAGACACATCTCAAAAGGTAACTAACTATATGCTTTTGAGATTGAGATTGTTAAATATGAGCTAGCCCAAACAAAGGAGCAACCTTGCAGCACCTAGCCTAGATATTTGACATTTCAACGAGTATGGAATTCAGTGCAGCAGATTTTAAATGACTTGTGCCATATAAACTCCTGCGGAGAAGCTGTATAGATACATTTTTTACGTTAATCTTTTTACTTGTGTATATATGCGGCATGTTTGTGCCCCAGTGTATTTGTGGAGGTCACAGGACAGTTTAAGGGAGCTAATTCTCTCCTTTTACCATGTGGGGCCTTGGGTCCACACTCAGTTTGTCAAGCTTGGCTGCAATCATTCTTATTCACTTAGCCTTCCACCCTGTCCCAAATACAATTTTTAAGAGGTTTCCTTGCTAAAGAATTATCACTTCTACAAATATTTCTTGGTGGCTACTGTATTCAGAATAATGTGTCGATTACTTGTCACTCAACACTTCCCAAGGTCAGCAAAGAGATGAATATATAATCAATATTGAATAAACATACTCTGTAGTACAAACACACACACACAAAGTGAGGGAGAGATTCTTATTGCTAAATTATTCTCAGATGTAATGACTTTAACATTTTATTAGCAGTATTAGAAGAAAAAAACACTGAAAATGTGTTGAATCGTGGAAAAGTTGCTGACTCAATCCCAAAGTGTCCTTTTAAAGCCCTTGGGATAAGATTCAGCTTGGTCTAGTACAAAGAACAATCAATCAGGTTGTTTTTTCGCAAACAGATATCGTGAGTCTCAGTTGACAAGAATTCCTCACCTGTACTTGGTTTTTGAAAAATAAAACACATAGTCTAGTCAAGTCAGGTGCCCGCAGCATTTCTTTGCTATAACGTATATACTTTAAAAATCATCTTCAGACTTTTCAGAGAAAAGACCAAAATGAAATACTCCATTCACTGTGTCTTTCTACAAGGTCCTCTGGGACAGAAGGGGCAGGATTTCTCGCTGGGCTCAGTCATTTGGTGTCTCCAGACAAGAGTACAACTGAAAAAAAGTGCTTTGTACACACTCCTCCCTTCTTTCTGCCCCTCTTTGGAAATTCTTCCTGAGTGAGCATTGGGGAAGACCAGAACAAATAGGGAAAGACAGTTGTCAGCCACCAAATAATCCACACTGAGCCCTCATGTGCCAAACTCCATAAAGTGAACCATCCCCATCATGACGTCCAGCTGAAACCTAGGACAACAATAACAAGAACTCATAAATGTCCTCCTGACACATATCCTAAGTCCTTCTGATTAAGACAACTCTAAAACTATTTATATGCCAGAAAAATGAAAGCATTTTGAGTAATGCCATATAGATATGGATCATGGCTACATTTTCAAACTAAGTTTCTCTGTAATGGCCTCAAAGATGCTGTTGAACATAACCCTGCCCCACCACTGGACAAAGACCTACAGGCAACTAATACCTTCTTGGAGAATAAAATTAGCCTCTCCCAGGGATAACCCCTTTGTTGGTTTTCAATACAGAGTGGTCATATATGAAGTCATACACCCACAAATGACAAAATAGACTCAAATATATATTTGTTCATACACATACATGTATGTATACAACAATAATAAATATATAAAAAGAGGCTATTGGCTTGAGAGTGATGGGACATAGGAGTAGTTTGAGGGAGGGTAACTGAGCGGGTCTAGAGAAGAAAAGGGAAAATGGAAATGGACGCCATTTAAAAAGAAAATTATATTTTTATAAATCTGGATATGATGGTGTGAAATCACATTCCGAAGTCTGGGGAGGCAGAGATGGAAGAATCTCTCTCATTTGCTGGTGAGCCACTCTTGCCTATTTAGGTAAGCACTAGGCCAGAAAAACTTTTTGTCTCAAAATTTCAAGGTAGATGGTACCTGAGGGGGGGAAAATGGTGAAGTTGACATCTTGCCTCCACATACACACGTGCACACCTGTGTGCATGCACACGCACATACATGTTCACACACAGAGACACACAGACACACACACACAGATACACACACACACACACAGATACACACACACACACACACACACACACACACACACTCAGGCCTGGCTCCAAGTAAGCATATGGAGATAGAATGGCTGAGGTGAGGCCCCAGTGTCACTTATAAGTCATTATTGTAGCCCTGCCTCTCCCAGGCTTGTGTAATGTAAATAAATTTGATTAGAACTTGTAAGCTATTTAAAATAATTTAACTATGAGATTAAACAAAACAGTTCATAGAAAACCCTACTTCTTCTTAAAATTGAAAACTATTTTGAAACAAGATTTTTTTATCTCTAAAGAGTAACTGTTGGCCGGGCGGTGGTGGCGCACGCCTTTAATCCCAGCACTCGGGAGGCAGAGGCAGGCGGATCTCTGTGAGTTCGAGACCAGCCTGGTCTACAGAGCTAGTTCCAGGATAGGCTCCAAAGCCACAGAGAAACCCTGTCTCGAAAAAAAAAAAAAAAGAGTAACTGTTAATACTTTACCATGCAATCACCCTTCAGAACTAAATGTACAAAGAACATACACACATGTTTACATGCACACAAATATGAGAAAATGAGTGTCAGTAGTAAAACACTCTTAAATGCCAAAGCCAGACAAGAAAATCTAATAGTTTGAGCCATTAGACATAGAATTAGCTAAAAGTGAACAGCTTAAACAAAGAAATGCTGGGGGTATGGGGACAAGTGAATCCCTGGGGTTCACTGGCCAGTCAGCTTAGCTGACTATGTGGGGTCCAGGCTCAGAGAACTTATCTCAAAAAGGAAGTGAGTAGGGAAGACATCTGATGTAACATCTGGTCTACACGCCGACCCACATGCGTGCACATACACACACACAAGCAGCAGCAGCAGCAGCAGCAGCAGCAGCAGCAGCAGCAGCAGCAGCAGCAGCAGCAGCAGCAGCAGCAGGAAACCCACAGGAAGGCAGCAGCATTTCCCAGCCACTGGAACGGGTGAAGTGACAAATCTGATGACATCAAATGTCGTCAAGAGTGGACAGCCAGAACTCTGCTCGCTCACTGGAGTAAAAAAGCGTGTTCAGAACTGAAAACCACAAATGTTCTTCACCCAGCTCATGGCTGGTCTTTCCTATAACAGCCACATCCAAGAGAAATAATGACACATATTCAGGATAAAACCTCCTGCACGCATTTTAGCCTCAGCTTTATCTGCAGTAGAAACTACGGACCTGAAAAAAAATTCAAGTTTCATTTGTGGCTCATGTTTTCATTTTCTTGAAGAGGTCTTTGGAAGAGCAGAAGTCTTTAACTTTGATAATGCAGGGTTTGCTGACAGCTGGGATATTGTACGTGTTGTAAACAGTCTGTTGTCATTGTTCTCGGTTGCCCACAAGAACTAGATGACAAGACCTTATTGCCTGAAGGCACCATACACTGTGGTCCCAGGACATGGAGAAATAAAGATGGCTCTGAAGTGGAAAAAAAAAAAGAAATTCCACCAATGCAAGATAAACCCCAGCCCTGTGTGTGTGTTGGAGTATAAGTGTGCGTGCGTCAGGGTGCACACGTGGAAGTCAGAGAACAAGCTCAGGTGTTGGGCCTGATCTCTGGCATCATTTGACACAGGATGGGTACATGGCGATGGGTACATGGCTGGTGCTTCTGCCGTCTCAGCATTCTGTCCTCTAGGAGGAGTTGGGAGTCTGAAACACCCTGCTTTTGCATTGGTTCTGGGCAATCTATATTTAGGTTAGGTCATAAAGTTTGAGTTGCAAACCCTCACCTTACCCAGTGAGCCATTGCTCCATCTTCCTCTAACTTGCTTCTTTTCTTGAGTGCAGTCTCTCATTGAACGTCCAGCTGGCTGTTTCAGCTAGACTGGCTGCCCATTGCACACCTGATGATTCACCTTTCTCCTCATTAAATCTCCTAGTGGTAGGGTTACTAGCCCAGCCTGCCAAATCTTGTTTTCACATAGAGAATGGGAGCCCAAACTCAGATCCACAGACTTTTACAAAATTACTTCACGCACTGTGCTATCTCTCCAGTTCTAAACCTCTTTTTTTAATTTTTCATTTTATTATTATTATTAATTTTATTTTTAAATTAAAATGTAATTGCATCTTTCTTCCTTTCCTTTTTCTCCCATATATATCCAATCCTTCTCATTTACTCTATACTCTGTTGTGAAATCATGACCTTTTATATTGTTAGGTGCACACACATACACACACACACACGGAGGGGAAAGGTGTAAGCTTACATATATGCCTAAATATATAAATACAACCTAGTCAGTATGCTTAATGGTGCTTGTATCTATCTATCTATCTATCTATCTATCTATCTATCTATCTATCTATCTATCTATCTATCTATCACCTATTTATCTATCTATCTATCTGTCTGTCTGTCTATCATCTATCTATATCTATATCTATATCTATATCTATCTATCTATCTATCTATCTATCTATCTATCTATCTATCTATCTATCTATCTATCTATCTATTTATCTATCATCTACTTATATACATACACACACAAACACATGTATTCTTAAGGATGACCACTTGGTAATGGTGATCCTTTTCGGGTTCCACTTAGGGGACTCATCCATGGAGAGAAGAAATTCTCCCTCTTTCAACAGTCTTTTGTTTCCTGCCGGTTATTTCTTTCTTTTCTTTTCTTCCCCTTTCTTTTCTTTTCTTTTTTTTTTTGTATCTGGTTAGATTCTGTGAGATTTCCATGATAGCATATCTACTGGTATAGAGTTGTTTTGTTGATGTATCAGTTGAGGGTTGGCATCCCATGATCAGTTAGTTGTTCTGTATTTTGATCACTTGTGGTTTTCTGAAATGGTCTCTGTTGCAAAGAAAGGTCTCTTTAACGAGAGCTGAGAATTAGTCCTTTCTGTAGGTAGAGGATAATTATTTAGAACACAGTTACGAATTATACTGATTTAGTAAAGTGGCAGTAGTTGCTTCTAATCTAAGATATGAGACTTCACTATCTCTAGGTAAAAACTTAGGTTTTCAGGACTCAGAAAGATGAGTTCTTTCCTGTTGAGTGAACCTTAAGCCTCAACAGAAATTTCAGTAGCTGCTGGTTACTTTCAATACATAACTATAATGACTGAATCCTTAGGTTTATTGTTCCTTGATGGTAATCATGGTTCTTATGTTGTACAGCTAGGTAGGACTGTTGGATGCCACTTTCCCTTGAAAGCATGTCTATTACCTTCCAGTACTATTATAACTAGTCAAGCCTTTCAAGGCAGTACCAGTTCTAGCCCCCTGGATATAGTGGCTGAAGTATAGGGTACCTTTCTTCATCAATAGAGACTTACCGCCAACCTCTGGAAAGCAACCAAGGGCAATGGTAATAGACTATAGTGTTTGGGGAGTCTCGTGAACTGCCATGATTAACAACTTAAAAGGGGGTTTCTCATGCCCAGTAGTTAGCTTTTGTTAGTCTATGTCTTTTTATAGGCATTGCCTATGCAAGTGAGATAAGTTCAATTAGACTATATATGTACACATATACACATGGTCTTATATGTAGCATATTTATTTTTTCGTAAGTAAATAGTACTATCATTCATAGTGGCTTTTTCAGACATGCGTAGTGTTACCAAAATAATTTTAAATTTTCAGAAAACATAATAAAGCAAAGTTGAATAACTTTGAATACATACCATCTTTCAAAACTTAAGTATTTAATCTCACAGAATCATTCTTTCATTCAAGAAACTAGTTGAAAATGAGTTAAAGTAAATTCCTAGAGTTATATATGTAGCTCAACAGTAAGCGCACAAGCCTAGTGTGTGGAAGGCTGTGGGTCCTATTTATACCATTAAAACATAACTAACACCGAGAGAAAAATTCTGAGTTAAAAACCAAATATGCTCATCCATCAATCTCTTACTCTATTTGGAATCAGAGTAAAATGCTCATAAGATAATGCAAAATGGCATGCATGCCAATAACCACCCACAAAAGAGCAGGGAGAAGTTAGTAGATGCAGAGATTATTAAAACAAAATTCCTATTGAAAAGGCTGTCACAGGCAGAGTTATGAACTGGAATGTGTACACTCCAGTCTAAAAGGCCTATGGATATATTGCCTGGCACAGCAAAAACACACTTTGCAGATAGGAGGAAGGATCAGATTTTGAGATGCAGAAACAGCTTCCTGTTATGACAGTGGCATCTCTGATCACAAATTCTTTAGATCTGGTTTGTTTGATTGGTTTGTTCTTTGGTTGGCTTTTGAGACAGATCTCCTGTCCCAGACTGTCCTCAGACTTTCTATGTAGGCAGAGCTACTCAATGCCCAAAGTGTTTGATTACAAATGTGCACCATACATAATTTACATATTTAAGCCAAAGCATCTTCTCTGGTTTTACATATGGAAGGTGATAGGTGACAGAGAGGAGGAGAGACAAAAGTGAAGGAGAATAAAGAAGACAGGGAAAGGAGAAAAGAAGACAGAGGAGAAAAGAAATACCATTAGCTTTGAACGTAAAGGAAAGGATTGCTAATTTGAATCCATGAATTCAAATAGTGTTTTGAAGTTGGATACCACAAGGAAAGTTATTCTCCCCCAGATCTTGGAGGGTGGCATAAATACTTGATAATAACTGATTTTAATTGGGGAAAATTGTACCGACTTCCAGATCCATCAGGAAATAAATTTGTGTTGCTTATTGTTCTGTGTTTGGAGTAGATTGTCATCAAAGTAGTTCATAACTGTTGAAAGAATGTTGATTGATAAGCAAAGCAAAGAAAGCTGCAGTTCAACATTGGCAATCAGAGGATAGGCAGATAAAGAGGGGAAGATAGATTAAAGAGGAGCTATATAAACTAGTGTGATGTCAAAATCCATGGAGTTCCACAGTGGCAGAGAGGGCAATTTTCAAATATCAGGTCATTTTGTAGGGCCCAAGTTTATTCCCACCAATTCAGGTTGTTATAAACGCCTGTGTCATCAGGGAGAGGTAAAAAATAACTTGAGTCCTCCTTCACAACATATCTGTCATGCGATTTCTCTAGCCCACCTCTGTCACTGCCATGTTGGCCTCCTGAGAACCTCACTGAAGTCAAGCCAGTACCAGTACCTTGCTCTGAATCCTCGGAAAAAAGAACTAAGTCAAACTTTTCTTCTTTATAAAGTTCTCCAGTCTCACTATTGCATTACAGCTTTGGAAAAAAGATTAATGCACCAATACCAGGTGTTGAAAGATAATGAGGAAGTATCCTGAAAATTCCAATAGAAAATTAATTCTTGAATTTTGTATGAAGACCAATTATCAAACAGATGTAGTTTTTCAATAAGCTTGAAACTGATAAGAATTCTGATGACTTTTCTTCTGAAAATAGATCAGTAAACAATGCAGTGAATTTAGGACTACCCAGACAATAGAACAAATAAAGGCAGTCTCTGAAGAATAAGTGAGCAGCAGGTTTATTGCACTAAAACTACTCCCTGGAACTGTAGGAAGATCTACCAAAATCAGCCATGTTTTGCTGATTTATTTTGTTTTCTTTTATATTCTTTGTGCCTCTTAAACACACACACATACACACCCACACACACACACACAAAACAAAACAAAATAAACACACATACACACACGCAAGAAATAAATAAAAAAAACAACATGGAGTCTCTTTTGTGTTGGCCATCTAGTCCTGAGCATGCAGACTGCCCTAGGGCATTGCTGACAAACCTTGTGCCACTCCGTTGAAGAAACTTATTTTCCTCTCCATACACACATTCCATACAACCGTATCATCACTGCATGGATAAGCTAGCCCGGGGGCCTCCTACGCCCCTCCATTCCTAATATCCCCCACTCATGTTTTCTTGTCCTTTGTATCATTTTAACATATAAAGATAAACATGATATTTATTTCTCCAAAACAAAGTGGTTCCCCCATCTAATAATAAATGAGAAAATCTATATCCTGGCGCATAAGTATCTAAATGACCTGACTCCAAATTGGCATATAATCCAGTTTAATTTGTTATTCTTCTTTCTCACTTTCTTCCAATCTCAATGCCTTTTCAGGATTTATCAACCTTTTCTAGCATAGTACTCATAATCTTTGACCTTGACATTTATATATTAGAGATTCCAATATTTTAACTTCTTTCAATGGTCTCCTTCAAGAGGGAATCAGCCCATATTGCCTTTTAAAACATAGCATTCTCCTTCCCTAATCAACCTTGTATTACTTTGTATGTTTCACAGCATATGCCTCAGTCACTGTTCTGTTGTGAAGTGTCACTGTGACCATGAAAAGTCTTATAGGTGAAACCATTTAATTGGGTCTTACTCACATTTTCAGATATTTAGCCCATTATCATCATGATGGGGATCATGGCAGCATGCAGGTAGGCATGGTACTTGAAAAGTAATTGAACGTTACATCCTGACCCAGAGACAGGAAGGGAGAGATAGACCGGACCTGGCATGGGATTTTGAAACATCAAAGTCCACTGACGTATTTTCTCATACAAGGCCATACCTTCTAATCCTATCAAACAGTTCCACTTCCTGGTAACTAAGCATTCATATATATGAACCTGTGGAGGCCATCTTATTCAGGCCACCACAGCAGATGACACCACCTGACATGGTGTATTTATTTGATTTTCTGTATAATTGTCACATGCTCATTAGGATGTGGGATCTATTCAGGTATACATAATCATGTTTGTCCCAAATGTCATCTGTAAGACCCACATATAAACTACATTAAGAGGAATGTAAGACTGAAAATATGTAAAATACTGGCACAGAACTCTCTCTGAAACATGGTCCAAGGATGTGCCACCCCAGTAATATTTCTGCTCCTCCAATAAACAGCAACCCCACCACGTGATGGAATGTGGCTTGCTTTTTAACTTTCAGGATAAAAATGGATTTAAATAATTCATAAAAAAATGTGCATGTCTTCTCTTCATGATGTGAACCTCAGCTCCATTTCTAAGGAGAAGCGGTTCTGTAGAGCTTGGAAGAGCAGCAGAACACAACATTTTCCTTATATAAATTTGCAGCGAAAATAAATACCATTTGTTGGTGTGCAGCAAGAAATAGCAATAAATTTTACTTGTTTTGAGTACAGGAATTGACAAATGAGACCCTAAACTGAAAATAGTGATGCAGTTTTGCTTGGAGGTGGCAGGGCAGGGGAAGCAGAGAGAGTTTTGTAATTTACCTCTCTATGATGGCAAGGCTTTTTTTTTTTTATTATTCTTTAATGTACATGTTTGGGTTTGATACCATGGATACTGACTTCAGAATATGTGAGTCAGAATGAGAAACACAGTATTTTTTTTTAACTAGGTGAAGATGATCTTGTGCTCATGTTCTCCCATGTCTTAAATGAATATGTAGTTAGAAAGATTTTATGAAATCTTTAGGGATTTCAACCCATTCATCGACATGACAAAAGGTTGAGATAATAAAAGGTTAGCATGGGTGGGGGCGTGTGCTGCTGATGCTGTTCTGTCTAGAGATCTTGTGGCGACAACAGAACCTGGTCTTAAGGAGCAGAGCACACATTCTGAAGTGTGGGGAGGCTGTCTGCAGTCTGTACTTTGAACGCTATTTTCCTAGTTTCTTACTGTCTCACTACTGTGACAACCTATGTGCCATTGTATATAAGGCCTGTGTGGCTGATCACCCCACCTGTCATCCACACTTATTTTTCTATTCTCTATTATTCATGTTACTAAGATGAAAGATTACTCACACTGCTGAATCTTTGTCCTGTTGGCCTCCTTTCAAAATTATTTCTTTTTTTCTCATTGATGAACTTCTATTCATCCTTCCATGCCCTGGTCCATGTTTTGCCTTCATTGTGAATTTTCTTAAAAGGGTGTGAATAACCAGGTGTTCTTATTAATACCGTCATTCTCTGCAGTATTTCCTCTCAGTTTCTAATTAGTTCAGAAGTCTTATATAGTCTCCCTAAAATAAGCAAATAGTTCTCTCTGCATGTGCTTTGCTTGTTCTTTTTGAGGTCCTCCTATTGTCCTTGATGCAGAGATGACTATACACTAAGTGGTTAAACATTATGGATTGAGCAAGACAGTTATACTTCAAGGTCACATATAAGTCCGAATGTATCCAAAAAGAAGACATTGAGGGAGTAAAATAGAAACATAAATACTATCTGATTCTTTTTAAATGGACCCTAGAAAACAAACCAAAATAACAAACCATCTGAGGGATCAGAGACCTGGGTTACTGACGAAAAAAAATGCATTACCAGGAGAATGGTTTTTAAATGCTGAAAGACTTCAGACAGAATCTGGAACTCACAATGAAGATTAGGCTGTCTGCATTGGCGGCTTTCCCAGTATCTTCTGGAAAGCCCAGGCATTTAGCAAAACATGAGGGAAGAGACACAGAACACAATCTCCTTTCCCACTATGTTTCAAAAGGCAAGTGAGGGAATGAGAAAGGCTTCTGGTAACTTGGGGAAATGAGCATACCTACCAGTACTTTATGTTCTAACACACAGTCAGAGAAGGAAAGATTAAGTGCAGAGAAAATGACGGACACTTCTGAGACAAGTAACACAA
Source organism: Microtus ochrogaster (assembly GCF_000317375.1). NCBI lineage: Eukaryota > Metazoa > Chordata > Mammalia > Rodentia > Cricetidae > Microtus > Microtus ochrogaster. Next base: position 57,546,047 of record NC_022012.1, read on the forward strand.
ATTGTCTGGATGACTCTCCCCAGGTCTGTTTCAGTCACACACTTTGAAACTAAGAGGAGATGGAACACACAGGCCATCATGGTTTGATTTCTGCTGTGCCTTGTGTGTAGGTTCAATCTTGTTAATTATTGCCAGTTTTTGTAAAATCTTAGGCAGAATAAACTGTTCTACTTTTGAGTCCTTTTGTGTGCTGTGTATAGAATCTGCCTTTTAGCTTACGATACAATATACATTCAAATTAATTCTACGTCTTTGCATTGAGTAGGCAGCATCTTCCTCTAACTTCCTTATGTGTCTGACCTTGTATAGAAACTCTGTTTTATTCCTGCATTTAGTAGGTTTTAAATTCACATCATTCCAAGGACATGGATTTTGTCATAAAATTGTGCGCACTCTTAATTGAAGCAGTTTCTTTTGTGTTTTTGAAAGACGAGAGGGCATGAAAAGTCTACATCACGACTAGGAAGCGAAAAAACTATGATGGAGAGGAAGTAAAAAGGTCACACTCATGTACCAGTAGGATCCGAAAAGGCAGAGAGCCTGAGGCAGTGCAAAACTGAGTGAATGAACACTCAGAGAATAGATCTAGAGACACACTGAGTTCAGAAACAGAGCTTCAGAGGCAAGCAGATGGATCTTTGCTTGATACAAGGAGACACTGTAGTAACTTTCTCAGCACTTAGTCAAGCATGCAAGAGTTCTGGCATGTACTTACAGCCAGATCATTCTCATCTCTTATTTCTTTCAGCCTCAAATTAAAGGTTAATTAACTATTGTTCTATAAGTAATGAGACCTCAATTTCAGTCGTATGAGATGAATGTAGTATAAAGTCTGACTATTTTTCACCCCTCTACTAAAATGATCAGCTCTTCTCCAAGCCTTAATGAAACATCATTTCTTTTTTAGAATAGTAACAGATTTTCTGCTATGTTGAACATTCATTGAATACAAATAGCTTTTATAACTCTAAGAATTAATCAAATTGACATTAGCAGTGCAATATATTACAGTTTTGGGTGAAGTGTACATGTGTTCCATCATGTGAAAACTCACATCAAAAGTCCATGTCCACAGCAAAACAGAGAAGCTATTTTCTTTTATTTTTTTTATAAGGATTTTCCAAGAAGCCAAGCAAGAAGGGGCCTTCATATAAAGATGGCTAGGAGATTGGTTTATATGTAAGGTTAAAGGAAGACTATCTTGACCTCTCTTAGAGGAAGTGTAATAATAAGGCAAAGTCTTCATGAATTCAAATTCAAATTCTGCAGCAGTAGCAGAACAACTCAGATAAAGCCAGGAGTAGTAGGCAATATTGCCAAGGAGGAAAATTAAAACCCTGGAGAGTAAATAAGAAGTGGGTAGGAGTGCCGTGGGGCCTAGTGAGTATAACTGGATGGGTATTAACTTGAAAAATTTAGATTAAATGTCCTAATTTTAACAGAGACTATATTGCAAATTATGTCCAGTTATAAGGAGCTGTGACTATTTGGATCTAGGTAAAAACACTTACTTCATTTTTTAATTTAACCAGCTTAGGCCTGTAGTGTTTTAGAATATAGGAAGAACAGAGTCAGTTCCTTTCTTCTTAGTGTCTAGAACTATTATCCTATTGACGGGATCAGTGGAGACCTGGCTCATGACTTTTCAGAGTACAATAAGAACTCTATTAGGGAGGGTGATAGAGGCCATTCACTTAACAAACTGGCCAAGAATTATGCTTGTGGACTGAAAACTTGAGTAAAGTTGAATTAAATATAAGGAATGATTTGTTTTGGAGAGAAAATGTCAAAACAGGTGAACATTCAGGCTGGTATTAAGAAAGCAAGTCTAATTTCTTTTTTATAATTTTATTGATATCCTCTTATATAATAATCCCCACTGTAGTTTCTCCTTCCTCCGCTTCTCGCAGTTTTGTTTCCCCACCTTCCCAGTTTCCTCTCTGCACTTCCCCTTTCCCCCAGATCCACTCCTCCTCTGTTTCCTTTCAAAAACAGCAGGCTTCCCATGGATATCAATCAAACATGGCTAAACAAGTTACAATAAGACTAGATACAAACTTCATATAAGCACCGGGTGAGGCAACCGAGTAGGAGAAAAAAGGGTTCCAAGAACAGGTGAAATAGTCAGAGACATCCACACTTCTGCTATGAAGAGTCTCTCAAAAACAAGTTAACCATCCTAACAATCTTAGTTGCGGAAGACCTATTGTAAACCCATGCTGACTTATGATTGTTGCTTCAGTCTCTGTGACTCAATATGAGCCCTATGTATTTGGTTCTGTGGGCCGTGTTCCTCTCTTAGTGTCCTTGAACCCTTTTGCTCCTGCTATTCTTCCTCCCTCTTTGCTGATGAGTTCCCTGAGCTCTGAAGTGAGTGGCCCAGTAGAGATCTTCAGTTTGGACCTCTCTCCACCTAATGTTTGATGATGACTTTCTGTCTCTTCTCCCATCAGCTTCCAGATGAAGCTTCCCTGATGACAGTTGGGTTAGGCGTGATCTACGAGTATAGCAGAATATGATTAGGAATCATTTCATTGACTTTTATTTTCTACCCTAGTTCTCTTTGGACTATGCTGCCTCCAATTCCTGGCCATCTGGGCAGTTTCAGACATTCACAGTGCTGTGGCATAGACCTCAAATTAGACCAGAAAATGAGCAATTATAATTGTTATAGAGGTCAGCACAATTAAAGAGAAATCAGTAGAAATATAGTAGAAGAGTGAGAAAAGTGTCCCGAGAGCCAAACTCCATGCATAAGAAGCTCTGTCTCAAAACTTGGAAACATTGTCTACGTTTGGTAACAAGAAATGAAAGGTTCCAGATTACAAGTGATGTGTTTGGGTGTTGATCTAACCAGGGATGGAGTTGTGATTGCTAGTGTTAAGTAAATCATCTGCGAGATGGGGTTCCCAATCAAGATGAACTCTGCATTGAAATATGGCCTAAAATAAACCATTTCTTCTTTAAGTTGCTTTGTTAGAGAATTTTATCACAGCAGCAGAAAAGTAAATCAGCTAAAAGTGCTTCATAAACACTAGTCATAATCCGCGAGGAGAAAAATATCCTAAAACTCACATGATAAGGAAAGAGTCATTCCAAACCCTAGATGACAACCGGCAGACAGGGGCATCCATGTGTCCAATGTATTGGAGTGATCAGAGAGCCCTGAGCTCAGTTAGAGATGGGTTTTTATAGTAGCAAAGGTGAAGGTGAGGAATTTTTAAGGTTCAGGACCCCTGATTGGCTGACATTTGTCTAGGGGTGTCCTGGTGAAAAGCAATGGGTATGTGCTGGCAGGTGATTATATTTTTGGTTATGAGCCTAGCCTTTAATGACTGAGCCATCGCTCCAGTCTGAGAAAATTGTTCAAAGACATTAAAACCAGAGATACTGGGACAGTTATCTTGGCTTTGATTTCATATGGATCTGGAATGAACTAAGAGATAACCCTCTCTGGGCAGGCCCAAGAGGGGTAACCTAGGCTAAGGTTAACCTCTGAGAATGTTTGGGAGAGTTTTTCTTGGTCAGATTAGCTGCAGTGGAGAAACACAACCTTAATGTGCATAGTTTTCAGGGACAGCCCAGAGAGGACTTTAGATAGAAAAGGCTTTTGCTTTTTTAATCTGTCTATCAACCTTCCTGTCTTGGTATTGAGTTTATGCACCCTGCATGAGAGTTCACTAACCTGTTGCTGCCACCACAGGTGCTATTTCATTTCTTCACTGATGTCAAAATCCATCTTCTTTGGGCTCCTTTCTTTTTAGGTCCTGATGAAAAAGAATGGCCATGCTTTGCTTGCTTATCACCTAAATGTCTCATATCAAAGAAAACTGAACTGGCCTCAAATTATACATTGCTCTGTTAGCAAACTGTGCAAGAACTTTGACCAAAATGGTACTGAGTCCACTAACATTTCAACAAAGAGTGCGCATTAGCTTCCCAGCCCATGGATAATGAGGGTCATTCTCAAATTGCCCTTGGCAGGAACTGTGACTCACAGATAACAGATGTAGAGTAGTGAAGTCTCCCACATCACAGGCACAGACTGTTTTTCTAATGTCACATACTTCACATTCTGTGCTGCAAATGGTGTTTTCTGTTTCTTCTCACAAAGAGACTTTGTCAAGATCAGAGGTTAGGTGCATCGAATAAAACAGGTGTCAATTTAATGAGAACCAGTGACAGAAATACTAAAGTCTCTGTTTCATTTTACAGCCTATATAAGGCCATTGTAGTGACTTCTTAAGCCACCAAAAGTTCATTTGTGTGTTCTGTACTGCTTATCTTTGAGTTCAAGACTTCTTTGAGCTACAGCTTTGTTTAAGCTGAGCTACAGAACATATGCTCTATTAAAGACTTAAAAGGTCTAACATTTCTCGGGAATAAAACCCCACAAGTGAAAGGCAATGCCCTTTCTGCTGACCTTCTGGTCAATATTCTACCCAACGATGACAGAAAACTTGGAAAATAACACCAGAATGTTCTACTGTCAGTAGGTTAAGGAGCACTTTGACCTCACTCCCTCCAGCCTTCAAGTCTCAAGTGGATTTCTAGATGAAAAATGAATGCTCCATACAAACACCGAGATAATTCTGACTCTAATTTTATTTCTTTGGAATAGTTTGTTGATCAACACATGGAAACTTTCCCTTCTGTTTATCATTAGCATTATGTGCTTCCTAGGTGAAAGTCCAAGGCTGATAAACACTGTCAGAAGCTCCGCTGGGCTGTGTCAGCTTCACAATTCTTTGACTACTACCGTATATCAGCCTCTGCTCCACCCACAGCTTTCCTCAGGTGATGCCCCGTATATCAGCTGAGTGAGAGCTAAAGGTTGATAAATACTGGCAAGGAAGGGTTCTCTAAAGACACCAAAGTCATATCCCTAATGATCTGGCCCATAATTTTAGACTCTAACTCCATACCACTGTCTAAACACACAATTCAAGAAGGGAAAGTTAAAATATTCAGAAAACAATCAAAACAATTTTGTTGAATCACCCTCTGCTCTACTGAACTTGTTCTAGCTCATTTTTAATTATTCTCAGTTCCTGGATTTATCTGCTTTTTTTCCGTGTCTCACAGGTTCATTTCTGATGTTTTTCTTGGGGTTGACATTATGTATTCCTCATATCCAGATCAGCTTCACATGTCTAGGGAGTTCTTCTCAAAGCAGCCTTTTGTAGAGAACTTACTGCTGCCTTGCTTTTTTTATATTTAAAGTCTTAATCTTGGTTCTTTTGGCTGATATGATGTCATCTTTCTAGGGAACTCAGGAGATGGAGCAAGCAATACATCTGCGTGAAAGAATATTCCATCCTGTGTGGTAGATACACAAGGTGGTCCACCTCTAATTCTCTTCATGTTTCATTTGCACTTCAGCTATACTTCTTTCAGCTAACTGCAGACTGCATTGGCACAGGGCACTATGAGAACCCCTTGAAACTCCAGCCTGATCGATAAACAGAGACTCAAAGCAAATATTGCTTCTTATGGTCACACCCAAGTGTATTACCCAAATCTCCCTTTAGAACATGTATAGAGTCTAACCTGGCTCAGTTGTTGACTTTGACTCTGAGAATATTACTAAGAATGAATGAATCTGTCCTATCCATATTGTATTATTGACCTGGGTTCCTGCATCCTGCTACTCCCTAATTTTGAGGTTTAGCTCAACACCTCTATGATACTATGACAGAACTCTCAAAAGCATTTCCATTTTTGCCAGTCTCCCAATCACTGCCTCCATTGTATGACAGACACATCAGCCAGTGCCCCTGTCTGAATCTGTTTCCTTCATACTTCTGAAAATACTCAGACAAAAGCTTCATACCAACCTCTCTATTGGGCCTAGACATAGACAATCATGAACATGTCTTTCAATTTGTTGTTAATTTGGTCTCCAAAGCCATGCTTCTGAAAAAACCATTCTAGCAGATCATGGCTTCTTCGATAAATTTATAAATCAATGTTAAACAATGGATTAAGCATTACTGCATACATGAGCAACACATTTTGATAAGCAAACATGCTTAGAAAACATCTGTGTTTGCATGCCTTAAATACTATCGAGACCCTAAGAGAATATGTAATTAGCTGTGTAGTGCCATGGATATTGCAGTTACTCAGATTTATTATTGCATTTTAACGAGTCTCAATAAGCCAACTCTTAAAACATAAAATCCTCAGTTTCTCACAAACATATGTCAGGTGGAAAATGCCTAACAGCCTGGGAGAGAAATGCTAGAAGCAACATAAATCAAGCGTCTTACTAGTATGTATGGTGCATGACCTTCCTTTTTAAAAGAAACAAGAAGAGTGAAAGGCAATATAAATAAATTATTATTCATACTGTATGTGAAAAATATATCTTCATTTGAAGCAAAAATAAGAGTTTAGGTATATGATATTTTCAAGGTAAGCTTTATTGCACTTTGTTACATAAATTCTAAAATATTAGGACATAAACATTTTTGTTACCCTGCCACTTCCACAAAGCTAAAGGCCCTTCTAATTATGACTATGAATGACTTGTCTTTTTCAGTTTCCCTCTGTAAAATGGAGATAACAGTATTTACCTTCCTCAGAAGGTGCTAAGATGATGAATTTCCTAATGTGTATAATGAACTTTGAAGATGAACACCTTCACATAAATGCTGAGTGCTGTTACTGTGCATAAATTTGTAAGTTATGACAAATGCACAATTCCAAAAAATATATTAAAGGAAAATTTCATTATGATTATTTTGGGGGTTATGCACCAGAATTAAATATACAGATAAGAGATAGCCTCTCAGCACCAAACATAGACCAGACTGATTTTGTTCAGGTGTTTCTTGTATGTAGATTGGTGTATATTACAATTAGACAAAGAATTAAAAAGGCATAAACTAACTTAAAAAATCATACAGTTTGGCTTTCAAAGCTTAGCCCATTTTTATTGCAATTCTCAATTATCTGGGGTTAATAAAGCTACTTGTTTTCAATTACTTTATGACATACAAACTTATTGAAGAGCACTGGGATTTTACTCTCAATCATCAACAGTAAAATTTTCTCCAAAAAATAATTATAAAATACTCCTGATCATTAAGCGCTGCCTCCATTGTTAAAAGGTAAGACTTCTTTCAATGTACAACCACCTCAGGAAAAATAAATCACATTACAATAGAGAAGGCCGTGTTGGGAGTCTCTTGAGTTCATTATCAAAGTGACTCTTCTGTGTTTTCTGCTTTGTGTTATAATAAGGTATTTCAAGGACAGATGAGGCAAGCATTTTTGCTTAACTTATTTTTGTGGCATTTATTCCCAAGTAGCTATCTGTCTGGAGGACTCACTAGTTCTCCTTGGCTATACCCACAAAGCCACAAGGACAGTGGCTTAGACAAACAGTACACAAGCCCAATATGAATGTCAATGGCAAGATTCTCAGGGTTATTCTACCATCTCAGTGTTGAGTTTGGGGTTTGGCTCTCATCCATCATAGGAACTTAAAAAAAAAATCTCAAGAGTACGAAGATTTGTCTCTTTTGAGATTTTATCGTTAGCTCTTTTTTTTATTAATATTTTTTTTTATTAAGAAAGAAAAAAAATTTTCCGCCTCCTCCCACTCCTCCCACTCTCCCCC
>NC_022012.1:57554654-57556351 GCF_000317375.1 Microtus ochrogaster
ATTATTTGTAATAGCCAGAACCTGGAAACAGCCTAGATGTCCTTCAATGGAAGAATGGATGAAGAAAGTGTGGAATATATACACATTAGAGTACTATCGTTAGCTCTTTTAATGATAAGAATTTAGCAGCGGGGTAGGCTGACCCAAGGACAGGGAAGAAAGGGATCATAAAATCACCTCTTATGCTTATTCCATTTTATTTTTATTTTTTTGTCAAGGAATTGTCATCACTTACAAGCAATCTTTTCTAAGAAGGATGTTCAGGCTAGTCATTCATGCATCTGAATAACCATGAAAAATGTTGCTTTCCATCTTAAAAGCAGCATTAATTTGTTTTAAGTGTGGGTGCTGCCAGCTAGCATCATAGACAAAGCCATTTGCTGAAATGGGGCTTCACTGAGGAAAGTTAATGCAAACGAAAGATAAATGAAACCCTGCTAGCTGTAAGAATCGAATTTACGTTGCACAGGATTTCGCAAAAGTTCAAATGAAGCAACCAAATACAAAAGTTTGAGTGTGTTATGCTAAGCACAACATTAATTTTGCTGGGGGAAACCATCACTGTATTTTCTGAGAGAAGCATCAAAAGCAAGGTCAGCACATCATTTATCTCCTTATCCATCCGACTCATGTTTATTTACATTAAGCATATTCTGCATATCACACATGTAGTCCAGGAGGGATACAAAGAAGACAATAAAATACCACTTATAAAGATTATTTATGAACTACTTGGATAGTTCAAGAGTAGAAAAAGAGGCTGGGCTTGTCTATACTTCTGGTGGTTCCATGTATCAACAGAGTGCATGTATCATGAATGATCTTAGAGAAAATAAAGAAAAGAAGACAAAAAGGGAAGGAGAGATGAGAAGGGTAAAAGACGCATAAATGAGGGAGGATATTGGGAGTGAGTAAGAGAGGAAAGGGAAGAAGAAACAAAGGAAAGAAAGAACTCAACTTTTCTAATTACCCAAATTAATAGCAACAAACTTAGTTAGGATTTATATTACTGTGAAGAGACGCCATGACTATGGCAACTATTATAAAGGAAAACATATAACTGTGGTGGCTCAGTTACAGTTCTGAGGTTTACTCCATTATTGTCATTGCAGGAAGCATGGTGGTTGGGAGTATGGTGGCATGCAGGCAGACATGGTGCTGGAGAGGGAGCCGAGAGTTCTTACATTTTGACTCACAGGCAACAAGGAAGTGGTCTATCTCACTGGGTGTGACTTGAACATATAAGAGAGCGCAAAACCTGTCCTCACAGAGACACACTTTCTCCAACAAGACCATAATACTCTAAGAAGGCCACACTTCCTTATAGTGCCACTCCTTTTTGAGGACCATTTTCTTTCAAACTACCACAGTAGTTTAGATATTAAAAACTGATCCCTATAGCTATCAGTTTGTAAATATTTCTGAACTGTCATGTCTGCCTAAAATTGCAGCTTCAAGGAATTAGCAGATGAGGCTCTAATTCCAATAAAGAAGAAGTATATCTAGTTTTGGAATAGACATTGTTGGAGATTATTTAATTTACAAAGATATTTTCTTATGTGAACAATTCACTGACATCGAGAATATGAAAACTTGTAGACGTAAGTCACAAACGATGCCACAGCAGTTTGGAATTATGATTAATAGGGTACTATTTATTAAAAGGGGAAAAAACTTACAGATCACCGTCAGCCCTC
>NC_022012.1:57561901-57570017 GCF_000317375.1 Microtus ochrogaster
TGGCCGCTTTTTTAAAGGGAGAGAGACCACGCCCCAATGGGCGGGTATCTCAGCGGCTATAGGCTGGAGGAGCGGAAGGACCTCCCGCAACAAAAACTGATTTAAATGAGTCACGCTTTTTTAACTTAATAGGATAAATGCAGTTTTTATTTCCTAAATGCATTTTAAATAACCTATCCTTATACTACAGATAAGTGTGGCCCTCACCCCGCACAAAAGGGTGAGCAACAGACGAAGACTATTTCACTAAAGTACAACAGGTCAAAATATAGAGATCAATTAATTGTAGTGATGCTTTATCCTAATACATCTACAGCACAACTCCAGCATCTAAGGGTCAGGGAACATCTTAATAGGAACACTCTGTGTTTCAGGTCAATGTTACAAGTATTTCCCATCATGAAATTCATATACATTAGTTTCACTCCTCCTAATAAATGTCTTCTGATCCCACAATATCTTCCGATTCTACTTCCTTGCCTGCTTTCTTTTTGGAGTTTACGTTGCCTCAAGCTGTTGTCTCTGCTGCCTACCAAATCATTTTTGTGCCTTGTCCACATGTGCTAGTACTCCAGGGAAATGTGTTCAGCAAATTATCATGGCTTTTGTCACATGCCCATCCCCGGATAAAGAAACTTCTTACCAGTGTGTTTAGAGAGCTGTGTATTACCCAATTGTTTAGACTGACCAAGATAAATGTTTAAGTATGTCTTAATAGAACTAAAGGAATGAATCTGCTTAACATACACAAAACTTTTCTCTTAAAAAACACTTCTCCATTCCAAGTATATTAGAGCTAGAATATGCACAATCACTCTAGATATATGAATTAAATTATTTTACCAACCTGCCCCTTGAGATGCCTGAAGGAAAAGCAAGAAATATAAAATCAAACTCAAATTATAATAATAAAGTGTAAGAGTTATTTTTAGAAAGATGCCACTAATTAAATCATATAATTGAAAACCTGGTCAGGCAAACTCTGCAAAGTTATTATGGTTAAAACTTTTTATATGGGTGAAATGGAAAAGCCAGACTTTGATAATGAGGACAGAGACTCTACTTTGGGAGACTTACATAACTCAGTTATGCCTTGCCCTGAAAGCAGCCTTCTTCCATTCCTTCACCATTCCCACCTGGAATGTGAGCTTTGCACTTCAAAACACCTTCTAAGCGAGATTCCATTCAATGAGCATTTAAAAGAGGCAGCTATTTTCCTAAAGAGAGATTTTGTAAGAACAGGAGCAGAAAGATTCCCATTAATTTGCTCCCAGCCAAAGTTAGAAACCCTTTAAAGTATATTCCTTGTATGTTTCTCAGGAGGTGCCCGGCCATCTCATCTCAAAGTCCTTTGCTAGTTCCACTGTCCTGTTCTGCTTTATCAACAAAAGCCCCTTGGCAGTCCCATAGTGACCTCTGATCGCATATTGCTCAGAAAAGGCACGCAGAGGTGTCATTGCCCTTCGTAAGTAGCTCTTCAAGAAATATAAATGACAACGTTCAATTTAGAAAGTTAAGCTATCCTGTGTCTCACGCTGTCTTAATAGCTTTTTTTTAGTTTTTTTTTAATATTTTAAGCATATGAGGGTGAACAGTTCCTCAAATAAAGATTTCAGACAAAGATTTCTACTGCTGGATGCCAAGAAAAGGTTCTGCACCCAAGGCATAGTATAGATGGGGTAATCTAGAAAAAAACCCCACCTCTGGTAAGAATATACAGCTTTTACTAAGTTATAAAGGAGATGTGGCATTCAAATCTATTTCAAACAGTATCCGATGAACTAAAAGAATAACATAGCCATTGGAGGATATTTATTGGTGATGAGACAGGCTCCACAGAAAGGCATCAGCAGTCTTCTGCTTTGCCCTTTCCTCTGACCATGGCGGACCTGACAATGTACAAATGAAGCATAAAGGTAAAGTATCCCTGCAGCAGATTCAGACATTGCAAATTGCTGGAGCACTTGCAGATGGCTTTGGAGGAAGGATGTGCAGGAAAAAGGAGGCAGGCATACAGGTCTGGCCGGAAACGGTCCTCTAAATGCAGACACAGCAGAAAGTTTAAATGAGGAATTGTGCCTGTCACTTAAGTTGTCTTCCATATTGACCATTACAATTTTCAGTGCTATTGCAAAGCACTTAAGTCTGCGTCCGGGGTAGAAGTGTTTTGTAAGGAAGCCCTGAAAGAGCTACTAGTTCCTGTGAAAGACATCTAGAACACAAAATAGAATTTAAAAGGGTTGAAGAAGGATTCTTTTCACGGCTGCAAAGAAAGCAGATTTAATTGCTTCAGAGCCAAGAGAACTCCTGAGAACAAAAGCCTCAGTTTGATACTTTGAAGGCCCTTAGGATAGAGCAATAGAGTTCTCTAGGGTGGGGGCAATTTGCCAGATGATTTGCAGAAACATCAGCAAGGACAGTAATACCTGGAAAAGTGGATCAGTACAGTCCGTTGAAAAAGTCAATATTGTTTTCTAGACCCTGGAAACCTAGCAATGTAGTCATGCGTCTTAGAATTGTGAGAGACGTTGAAACATAGGGTAAAATAGAGGATGAATATCAGGAAAGCTCAAAAGAGAAGTGAAGAGCCACAGGATGAATGTGAATGGGTAGATGATATATGTAAGAAATTATATATATATATATATATATATCTTATATCTGTAGTTTCTCTATAATATAGAGATATAATATATTTATCTATAACATATAATTGTCTATATGTAATTATATATAATAGATGATAGATATAGAAATACATAAATAATAGGTAGATAGGCAGACAGATGATAGATAGATAGATGATAGATAGATAGATAGATAGATAAATAGATAGATAGATATAAAGATAGATATAGATGACAGAAAATAAGGTAGAATAAAGGAACACTGACTTGTAATCATCTTAATAAGAGACATGTCTAAAAAGAGACCAGGACAAGAAGAAGGACCAAAGCAAAATAACAATGTATTAGCTGACTGAGTTTGGTTGCTAGTACCTATGATGGTGCCACTGTTAATAACATCTTTCAATAGCAAAAGATCAAAAAATGTAGTGAATTATGGTTATCACTATATGATCATGCTAAAGTTGGCCTCAAGTTAAACAGCTTAACAATGTTTATATGTATTTAATTTTAAGAATTAAATGTAATGGGGATATTTGGATACAGAATGTGATGTAATAGACTACTATACCCTTAAAAAATTTTGAATTTTTAAGAGTGTTGACATAATTATTTTACATACAACTAGTTTGGTGTATATACATGCATGTACTTATTACAGTTTGTCTTTACTTTTAAGATATATATATATATATAATTCTTTATATATACATATATGTATAGAATGAAATATCCAGTCTTCCATATATAGACACATACATTAATATATACATATATACATATGGAATAAAATATCCCATCTAGCCTCATTCCCCAAATCTTTGCAAAAATCACTTCAAAAAAAGTTTCTCTAACCAAATTGGAGAGCAGTTAAAGTCTATAATTTTAAACATAAATATCAGAAAAACATTTATCTAAGTGACAATAGCAAGTTCTATGACCAGCGCCTGTGACCTTCCAGTCTGTGTGTCTATGGTCTTTACTGGCTCTTAGATTTAGACTCTGCTCTGGGTCCTCAACTTCCACTGAAACAACTGTGAGTTGTGGAGCTCCTGAACTGCTTGTAGCCTTACCATGCTCACAATCAAGAATTATGATTTTAACAAGCAAAAGACATAGACTACGTCATGTGCCCTAAAACTATTTGGAAAGTCACAAAACGTGTGTTTTACTATGAGATGTATGATAATTCATCTAGCTTTAAAAACTTTGTTTTCTGAAATTGTACTCAGTAAATTGATATAATTATACTTTAGAAATATATATGTATGTATGTATATATACATATGTATATACACACATATATACAGTTTTTCTCAAACATACATTCTTAAAAATAGAAGTGACCTTTGCAACTCATCCCAATACCATACTGCTGGAAGAGATCCCATCTATAATATCCATTGTTAAGTGAATTACCCATTCTCACAAATCCTGACTGTCTACCATTCACTCTTCATGCTTCTTGCTTTCCTGTTTATGTATTCTTTTAAACATTGTTTGGATCAAACATTTAAAATGTTTCAATTTTCTTATTTAACTTCTTCCTTTCCCTTCATTTTTTATTGTTTTCTTTATTCTCACTATTACTCATCTATTTTTCACAATCTAGTATCTTTATGATTTTATCCATTTCACACTTACCAATTAAGTGGATATGAGAGAATGGCAATGTATAGATAGTTAAGAAATGCATTATTTCAACACCGTATGGATGGGCAGAAATCAGTCACAAACCACCCAGTGACATTAGGCCTACATGTGTTGTCATAGGTGAAGGAGAGATGCTCTCTTGGCACACATACACTAACCTTGTCACCTGTACAGTTGGGAGACCTGGCCTTGGCAGCATGAGAGCGGGAGAGCTGGTCTTGCTTCTCACCAACTGCAGCACTTGGGAGAACCAACCATGTACCTTGCCTGGAAAAAATCATAGAGCTGGCCATGGTGGTATGGGTAGGCAGGCCCTGAAGGCATGAGAGCAGAATGGCTCCACCCTTGCTGCCTGCTCCATTGGGTGAACTAGCTGGGGCAGTGCTAGAGAGTAGTGCTGGGAGACCCAGGTGGTGATGATGAGGAAAAGCTGGCAGGCTAATCAACACAGCCCAGAAGTCGGGCTTTGAGTTAACGCACCCCAACTTCCACCTCATCTATAAACTGCTGGAGCATGTGACAAGGTTGCAATCAACACAAGTAAAGATGTACAGGCTAAAGGGTATTCTGTCTAACTCACTCTGGACTACACTAGAGTTTTTATGCCAAGATTTTTGGGTATATTTTTAAATTTTGGTTTTCTTTTAAGTTTTATTTTGTGGGAAGGTTACAAGGGCAAAGGGTGGTTGTGAAGGGATGGGGAGATAAATGTGATAAGGATCAATGATGTGAAATGAATGAAAAGTAAAAAAAAGAATGCATTATTTCTTAAGTGCAAATGACAATAAATGATGGACCAAGAGAATTTAAAGACATGAGAAAATAACAACACAAATAGCTCAATAGTTAAAGATAATAAATCCCTATTTCTTTCATTAAATCAGTGTTTGCATTTTGTATATTATTGAAAGTATTTTGTGGTATTTGAGCAGGTGTGTGTGTGTGTAAGTGTGTGTACTTATATGTGTGTGCATGTACGCACACGTGGCTATTCATGCATATTTTTGGGTACTTTTGTATAGAACATAGAGGTTCTCATTGTTTGTCTCTTCTCAAATGCTCCCCATCTTTAGTTCTCTACCTTAACCTGTAGTTTACGGGGTTAGCTTGATTGGCTGCCTTTAATTTATAGCATCTTTTTAACCTTCTTAAACTGTCAACAAAGAGATTCATATTGAAAAGTTGTTTGTGTGTATAACAAAACTTCATTTATTAGGATAATGTGAGAGAATCTTATTCTCACTGCTGTCACTGCCCAGAGACTTCTGAGTCTTTTTCTGTCTGCTGCCCTCCACTCTTACATACAGAATATCTTCTCAGATTACAGTGCAGAAGGCCATATATGCTAAGCAAACTGAATGTTGAGATGACATAAAGCCTGCGTGGAAAAAAAAAACAAACAAGAAATTATCTAATGATATGGGTTACTTAGCCAAATGTGGTAGGAGTCCATAAGTCACCTTGGATCATCATCAGGAGTATTGAACAAAACACGAACTGGGTTGGAAAAATCAGATGTCTGAAAAATATAGATAGAGAATTGAGACTAAGCTAAGAAATATTTTCACTGATGTGCTGTCTCTTTGGGGACAATTCTTGATCCCCAGAGCTTCACAAAGAGAAAATCTTCCATTTTGAAATGAAGTCAGACTGTCATCTCTTCTTGGCTGTGGTTGCTGCTAGCTCTAACAAGAAAGGGCTTTTAGATCAGCCACAAGCACACCAGGAGGCCTTTGAAAGCAGCAAAAAGGAAGGGAGACCAACACATCCTATCATGTTGGGTTGGCCCTTAACTTCTCTGTGTGCTGTCATGAGACTCTGAGCTCCCCAGACAAAGCCTGCACAAACAGCTTTTGATGAAATCATTGCTGGACTTGATACAGTAAGTGAAGAGTCATAGACAGACAGCATGGGAATAATGTGGCTACTGGGGGACAATTTGCCTGTGGACATAGAATACTCAAGGAGATTAGCAGATACAGGAGGAGAAGATTAATATTAATTCCAACTTTTGCCTGCCTCATTTTAAAATTTAGAAAGTAGATCAACATCATCCATGATGCTCCGTGGTGTTCTTGGTTCATGATGTCTGTCAAGTTTATCTTACTTTTATTAGAATTTCTGTATTTCACACACAGTTTTGAGTGTTGTGATATTATGGGAGTAGAATCAGTGAACATTCAGATAGCTACTCAGTTTCATCCTGTGGTGGCTACTCAGAGGATGTGGGATTTTTAGACAAGTTATAAACATTTGGTATAGCAAATAGCTTAAGTGTCTTTCTGGCTAACTCTTATATTTTAAATTAACCCATCTTGATTAATCTGTGTGTCATCACATGGTTGTGGCTTACCAGCAAGGTTCCAGCTAGCAGCTTGTGCCTTTCCCTGATGGCTCCATGGCATCTCCCTGACTCCACCTTCTTTCTCTAAGCATACAGTTTACTTTTCCCTACCTACCTTTATTCTGCCCTGCCAGGCCCAAGACAGATTTTTTATTACCCAATTGTATTCACAGCATACAAAGGGGAATACCACATCATCAGGCCTTTTAGGAGTGATTAGGTCAAAAGGAGACTTTGTGGACCAGTTAGCACTTAGTGTACCTATGCCAGAGTAGAGACCTCTGAACTGTGAGATTACTGAGAGAAGACAGTCATCTGTAAGAAACAATTCTAACAGGACACCCATTTTACTAGCGCCTTGATTCTCGATGTCCCAGCCCCCATTCCTATATGAAATACATTTCTGATGTTTATAAGTTAGACTGTCTATGATGTCTTATTACAGCCACTCCCAGTGGCTGCTGTAGCAGTCAACTCTGTGTGACCCAGCTTCTCTATCAGTATTGATTAATATACTCCTAGTAGGGAGTTTGCCTCCATATTTATAACTCAGCAGCATCCACTATTCACAGATTCTAAAGGCATGATTACTGCACTGCTCCACTGACTGCTCTTTGGACTGGAGAGAGAGCAGAAGGGGGATGGGGGGAACAGGATAGAAATGGGAAGAAGGGAGGAGGTTGAATTTTTAATTAAATAATATAAAAGTAAATAAAAAAATTCAAAAAAAATACAACCTCAGAGCCATGACATCTCTGACACTCTCTGAAAGCAGCAGGATTTCTGAGAGGCAGAGATTTTAAAGTGTCCTCTGCCTTTAAAACATTAAACAATTGGGGCTTGTTGGATTATTACCAATTAGTTCCCATCTATCTTCATAAGGGTGTGTAATTTTCTTTTTTGGGGTGGGAGTCTTTATGTCATTTGGGTCAGGGTAATTGGGCCTTATAAAAAGAATGGGTTAGTGTTCCTTCTGTTTCTATTTGCGCAATAATTTGAGGAGTATTAGTATTAATTCTTCTTTGAAAGTCTGATAGAATTTTATGCTCAAATCATTAAGCCCTGAGCTTTTTATGCTTCCATTTTATTAGGGGTTATAGGTCTATTTACATTCCTTATCTGATCTTGATTTAACTTTGATAAGTGGTATGTATTGAGAAAATTAACAATTTTTTAAAGATTCTCCACCAAATTACCAGCTTTTAATATGTTTTTATTATTTAGAGTTATAGAAAACATGAAATAACAGGTAAGTTGTGATTTAGGTCCCTAATGACTGTAAGAAAAACTATCAAAGATAAATATTCTTGACTTCTGTTTTCCATTTCTTGAAAAATTATAATTCCAGTGACAAAATTTACTTCCTGTGGTGATCTGAATGAGAATGACCCCCACACTCATCTATTTAAATCCTGCTCCTGTAGTAATATGAGTGGTGGGCTGAGTCCCCAGCACCCCGGCCGCCTGCCCAGCTAGCTTATGCCCGAAATAA
>NC_022012.1:57573392-57647637 GCF_000317375.1 Microtus ochrogaster
TCCTCCCACCTATGTTCTAACCTATCAGGTCAAGCAGCTTCTTTATTTAATCAACCAATGACCTTCCTCCATCATGCTCCCCAGTTTGTGGATCTATTTTGGAAGGGTTAGGTGTGGACTCTGGGACGAGCTGTCACCTGGAGTGGTCTTCGAGGTTCCTATCAGCTTGCTGCTTACATAGGACACATACAAATAGATGAACAAAAAGTCTGGATGTTTGGATAAAAGTGGTGATTGATTGAAACCTTTGAAGCTCTCAGTTACATTCCAGTGCTATGCCTTCCTGTCTGCTGCCATGCTCTCTACCATGATGGCTATGGACTCTAACCCTCTGGAACCATGAACCCCTCAATTAAATGCTTTCATAAATTACCTTCATTGTGGTGTTTTATCATGGAGATAAAAATAACTAAGATTCTTTCTCTATTTTATCTAGGCTAAGCAAGTTCACAAATAAACTATATGTTAACTGCAGTGATAGAAAATGTACAAAAGGTTTGAACCAGCCATTACATTTCCTAAAACTTCCAGGCTTTTCAGGCATCTAATTTTGTGTATCCTATGTCATAATTAGAAATTTGATTGGTCTAAATTATAAGAAAATGATTTGTTCCTTCTTGCTTATAAGAGACCACTGGAAAAATATTAGTGCTTTGCAAATGACAGAAATGGCAGTTGCTGTAAAATGAGATTTCGATTTTTAACAAGAAAATGAATAGAGCTGTTCAATTCTCAAATGGTTTTTGAAGCATTTTTTGATTTATATTGGTTTCAAGTGATTCTGTCTTTTAGAGGTAGGTGTTGATACATTAGAGAATTGGTGTTACTTCTCTCAAATGTTATTCATCAAAGGCTTATTAACTGTATTTAATTTATAAATATTCTGAAATTATAAGTGTATTTGAATGCTATTATGACTTGGACTTTTTATAATTGGATATATTTTAATGTTTTAAATTGGAGATAATTTAAAATTTTTCTTTTTCTTAAGTTTTTAATTTATGTGCGTGAGTAAGTGTTATGCCTGCCTGGATGTATGTCTATGTACCACATATGCCCCTATGGTATGGGAGGTCTTTCTGTCTAAGATAGCTGGACAGCCAGGAACCAACAAGCGGCTCTCTCCCCCAGCACACCTATTGCCCATGAAGGTCAGAAGACAGTGTTGGGTCCTCTGGAACTATAGCTATGATGGTTGTAAATTGCCTTGTGTCTTTTGGAAATCAAACAGCTTTTCCTGAAGAGTATCAAGTACTCTTGACCACTGAGCCATCTGCCTAGCCCCTATTTTAAGATTCTTAAAATTTTAACTTACAATATTCCTGGCTTGTACGATATTCAAAATAACTAGGAAAAGAGTGGACCTAATCTTCACTAAAGTCAAAGAAGCATTAGAATTTTACAAAAGCAAAAGTCAATTATTAATGTGATTGATTGGTTAAGACAGAGAAGAAGCAATTTAGCTAAAAAGATTAGCATTCTAGTTTTCAAGACACTTTCCAAAGAAAGTCCCAAGCACATAAGTTATAATCAATGTCAAAGTTATCCAGATCTATTAATTTTCTGTAACATTCACAGAGGAGTTGAGAAATATAATTAACAACAAAAATTGCATAACAGTGCCACTGTCTTGACAACTGCTGCAACGTTTATTAAGACTGTACCTAAGTATAACAGAGGGATGTCAGCCATTCCCACATTGGGGAATGGTTCCGGACAGTTGTATCACCACAGAATGTGAGTCAGCTTCTTGGCCTTCAAGTTTAGAAGTAGAATAAATGAGTGCAAGTCAAAGAGTGCCTGGAATATATTAAAAGCAAGGAGATTATTTAAATTGCACTAAACCTTACATATAAAATATTGAGTTTGTAGTTTCCATTTGTAAAAGCTTGCTGCTCTCTGATAAGAGGTGAACTGATTGGGGTACTATATCAAATATTCATTTGTTTGACGTAATGTAGCTTAAACAGCCTATACAAAGCACAGAAAAATCTTAAGGCTTAATTTCTAAAGAAATATTCTAAATGAGAAAGGAAGGAAGGTGTGATGAATGTGAGAAGAGGATTGATTGTCAGAATAACAAATTTAAGGTGATTCTGTGAAATAATTTTCAAACCTGAATTCTGCAATCTAAACACAAGTTATAAAGAGACAAAACATAAAGAAACTAAACAAGCAATCTCTTTAAGGAGAAACGTGGTTCTGTTCTCTACATCTTCTGTACCTCTTTCTTCCTCTCTTTCTCCCATTTTATTTTCTTGTCTGACGTTTTTCAAGTTTTCTCTCAAAAGTTCTTTTCTTTAGATCATTTAGTACCTCACTAGTTCATTGTCGTCACAATAAAATAATAATAACCATATTAATAATAAATGTGAGCTAAACCAGCTCCCTTCTCTATTAAGTTAGCCTGCATCAGGTATTTATTTCATTATGGTAATGAAAAGCTGACTCTGACAGAACCTTGTTCTTGGTTTCCACACCTATGAACCAAGAAGTGGAGGCAACATTTGCACTAGAAAACTGACAGAAATTTTGAGAAGTAGGTGAGAATAGTTTGCAAAAAAGCCAACAGTAATTCCACTTTTAGGAATAGAGACTCAGTGGAGATTCTGGTGAGGGCTCAAAAAACAAGAAGATGAGAGAAGGCATGTGACTTAGAAATTGGCCATTACTTGTGTTCAGAATACTTACATAAACAGCAAAAGTCATGGTGTTAGGGTCTCAGATAGAAATGACATTATTGGAAATTAGATTAAAGGAAAATTTCACTGTGACAGAAGATTATCTGCATTGTGTCCTAGGGCTTTAATAGACAGTTAAACAAGAATTATGAAATAATTTATCTGGCAGAAGAGGTTTCAAAACAACCAAGTATTATGACTATAAAATAAGAACTACTTGCCAGGAAGTTTACTTTAGGGTTGAAGTTCTGGCAAGAATTAACTGGTGACATGCTGCTTAGTGGAACTATGAGAGTAGAGTCAACATAAGGATCTTAAAAAGTTAAAGTGACCAGCAATGTGTGTGCCATGCCACACCTGCATGCAGCATGTGCGTTGCGGTCAGCAAAGCTCAGAGGTCAGGCTGCCAAAGACCAGAAAGACAAAGCCTAAGATATTGAACCTGTTGCTTAAGGATTTAATACCTCTTCTACTGAATTTCTGCAGGAGCGTCTTCCCTCAGTCTATCTGATCCTCCCTTTCACATATACACTATCTCTTCTTAACCAAGACTTGGTTATCAGAAATGGATAAACTCTTCAGGGAGTTCCCAGACTCCTGTTGTCTATGCTTCACTAATTGGTTTCTATGCATATGTTTTGTTTAGTTTTCTTGCAACAGGGTCTCAGGGTCTCTAATCCTAGGCTTGTCTAGAATTCACTGTGTGTCCCAGGCTGGTCTCAAATTGATAACCATACTACCTCAGCATCCCAAGTTTTGGGATTCCAGATACAAGCTATAGTTTTTCAGCTTGTCTTTAGAAATTTTATTAGATACTCAGTTTCATTTTGTAGTATCTTTGTAGAGATAAGGTAAAAACTACCAAATCCATAATGTTAAAGAAGCCTTTGTACCACAGGATAATACAGAGCTGTGAACAAGTGTGGAACTTGGTGTTCTGCTTGAGATCTCTTACCATGCTCAACATAGCAAGCAAGACACCAGAGTTCCTAGTATGCCTAGCATGCCCTGGAAAACCTGGCATAACTATGATTACTGTGTCTCTGAAGTCCAGAATCAATTTTCTTGTGTCCAAGGACTTTCCTGATCCATTATTTGACAAGCACATTGGTCTCATTTTCCCTAAACATTTCCATTTCAAGGCTATTGCCTATATTTTTTTCAAATTTCTTATTTCTGGCCATGTCTTTTGTCTCTGTTTTTATGCCATCCACTTAATATTTTAGTTTTATTTTATTATCATTATATCCTTGATATATTCAAGTCAAACAAGTTCCTTAAAGCAGATTTTTATGTGAGACTGTAATTTCATAACATGGCTTTGGTACATAATAGATGCCCATTTGGTGTTTACTAAATCAATTCTAAAGAAAATTAAGAGTTTCTCCTTAAAAATTTCTGCGTCTTTGTGTAGGCCCTAGATGATATTATTTCACACACTGTTTTCAGAAACAGAGTAAAGAACAGATCTTGACAAAGCATTCTCTCACCTCTTTACTATATGATAGGGTAATGTCATGGGTATTGCACACTTTGTGGCAGCTTGTCTCCAAAGGCTTGTAGTCATTTTAGTTAAAAATGACTTCACAGATACTTGTCTGGCCTGATAAGAGCTCTGCAAGCGAGCAAACAAAATGCTACCAAGAAACATAGCCACAGTGCTAGGGATTTATTTGTTACTGTTGTTTCAAGGTTAAACAGTAGACTATGCAAAAGCATAGAATTATAGAGCTTCAAAAAGTTTTGAAGAAACTTCAGAGGCTATTTATCTCATCTTCTTTTGTAAATCCCTGGATTTTGTTTACTTCTTCAGGATTCTGGTTTATACCAAAGACCAGTTGCGACATCCAGCCTGTGATGGATTCAACAACAACTGGATTCTTGAATATTCTGTCCTCAGACAACTATTGTTGGACTAGCTGAAACACACACACACACACACACACACACATATATATATATTCATTCTGTAAGTTCTATTCCTCTAGAGAACCCTGACTAATGCAAGGCAAAATAAAGTTGTTTTCTTTATCAGAAGATTAAACATGTAAACATGTATGGCTATAACAACCAAAGAAACATAATTAAGGCAAATAAATAAGTGAAATGAGCAGAAATGCTCATTGTTCATGGGAATTTGTAAGGAGATAAACATAAGCCACAAAGGAATGGTTTGACACCATCCAATCCTCCTTATCGCATGAGCTCTCTGTGGAACAGGCAGCGACTGTGGCGTTTCTGAACATTCATAAGCATATCACGTCATTTATACATATGGAAATTAAGAAAACAACACTGATCATCCTGTATAATGTACAGAAACCATATAAAATGTGAAGTCAAATTTTTGTCCACCTGAGCTAACAAGCAACTCTGAGTGGTTTACTACCAGGGATTTCTGAAACCTGAAAGTTAGATAAATGTCATACCTAGAGTTCAACAAGCAATCCATTTTAACTAGATACTTTGGTTTCTCCATTTTAGGGTATACTGGAAGAAGAAGAGTAACATATGTCAGCATAGATCAAAATAAGGATTTTTAGCTCTAATATCCCATAAAGAAAAACTAATCCCCTTATCAAACCATTTTATAATCTCCTGTCTGTCTGTCCTTTCACAGTTTCTCTTTAGTAAACATCACTGTTGACAAATATGTTCTGTCATTTTTTTCAATAAACCAGAGATCTTATTTCAATGGTCACGTTTAATATCATCATCCTTTTCAAAGGTTATGGTGCTCATCTAGTAAAAATATGTTATGTATTTAAGATACATTGTACTGCCGGGCGGTGGTGGCGCATGCCTTTAATCCCAGCACTCGGGAGGCAGAGGCAGGCGGATCTCTTTGAGTTCTAGGCCAGCCTGGTCTACAAGAGCTAGTCCCAGGACAGGCTCCAAAACCACAGAGAAACCCTGTCTCGAAAAAACCAAAAAAAAAAAAAAAAAAAAGATACATTGTACTATCCCCATGGGACACTTGCTCATGACTGTCTGAATCTTTTCTTATTATCTCAATGCACAGTATGTGTTTACTAATTGATCATGTTTGTTTATTTTTCTTTTATGCTAAGTCTCTTCTCCATGTCCTATCTCTACTGAGGTTTGAGCTTTGCAGAGATGAAGAGGCTTGTTTTTCTCCCTGGTGAGTTCTGTTTTAGAATGTGTTATGGCTCATAGTTCTATTCCATAGCTAAGTGGAAACAAGTGGAAAGGCAGAATGGCTGATAACAATCTATTTTTGTTAAGATCTGAGCTGTTTCAATAAACATTTCTGGAGAATATATGACTACCTCACATTTTAAATCCCACCATCAATCCTGTGTTTCTAAGGGCATGAATATTTTCCAAAAAATCTCTGGTATTATATATTTTGTCATGTTTCAGGATTCTCCTGTATCTAAACAAAGCAGAATTTACTCCCTCCATAATGTTCTCTAAACCTGATGCAGAATCTGTTTTTTGCAACTAGTCCTGCTAAAATTACATGTTGGCACTTACATAGTTCCAGGGACTCAAGATCCCTAAGCCTTTGGAACATCATGATCTCGAGGAGTGTATCTGTTGACATGGCTGCTTTGAATTCTCCCAGGTAGTTTCTGCCAACAACGTGGTTTAAGATGGAAGACTTGGATAACACCATGTAAGACTCAAATTTAGAGGGACAGGGACTAAGTTCAAATAGGGGGAACGTATCATGCATGCACAACCAAGGCCAATAAACAGTCCTGGTCACTAAGGCTTGGCCAAGCCTCCCTTTTGACACAACTCTATGATTACTCAGTATTACAGGAGTGTAGCGAGCTGTGTGAAGCCACACCCGATGGAGATGTATAATCAACTCCTATGGCTATGCTATTATCACACAATGATCATCAGCTGCTTGCATATGCGTGGGCCTATGGGCAGTGCCCACCTGGCAATCCAGGGTTGGTAGCCCACGCCTATTTAAGGGCTGGGATAGGTTTGCCCGAAGAGAGAGAGAGGAGAGAGAGAGAAAGTGAATAAAGTCCTGGAATAAACTGCAGTGAGAAGAGCTCCGGTGTGTCGCATGTCATCCTTGTGGGACGAGGGTGGCCGCGACACAGGAGTGAGAAATGGGAGCAGCTAGAGACTTCATATCTTCTCTTCTCTGGATCCTGCTCTGTGTTTTACTTTGTTGACTTTCTTGCTAATTATGGTATGTCTGTTTTCCTTGCAATAAATTTTAACCATAAGTACTTTCTGAAATTTGTTGTTCTTTTTAGTGAATTGTTCTATAATTCAGCAAATTTTTACATTTAATTTCTAGAAAATAAAATTATCAAAATGTACAGCACGTAATTGTTGCAAAGAGGGGGGCTGCTTGTTTGTCCTGGCTGCCCAGCTAGCTTAGCCCTGAAATACCCACACAGAAACTGTATTAATTAAATCACTGCTTGGCCCATTAGTTTTAATTTCTTATTGGCTAATTTTTACATCTTAATTTAACCCATTTCTATCAATCTGTTTATTGCCATGTGGCAATGGATTACCAGGTAAAATTTCCAGCATCTTTCTCTAATGGATCCATGATGTATCTCCCTGGCTCTCCTTTCTTCTTCCCAGAATTCAGTTATTTCTTCCCTGTCTACCTAAGTTCTGCCCTATCAGTAGGCCCAAAGCCATTTCTTTATTAACCAATGAAAGCAATTCAAAGACAGAAGGACCTCCTATACCACTTAATAGGTTAAAGAGAAGGTTTAAAAACAGTAGATTTTGTTAGTAAAAAAGTAATACCATAAGGAGGTAGATTGGAGCTTATCAAAAGAAATGTAAAATGCATAAGTATCAGGAATGAAGTTCTACAAAGGGTTGAATGTGGTTGTTAAAAAAGAAAAACAATGAGCTGGAAAGATGGTTGAGAAGTTAAAGACATTATCTGCTCTTCCAGAGGTCCAGGGCTAAATCTGGACTAAATTTCCAAACCCATATGGCTCTTCGGTATTGTTTTTTTTTTTTCGAGACAGGGTTTCTCCATAGCTTTGGTGCCTGTCCTGTCCTGGAACTAGCTCTTGTAGACCAGGCTGGCCTCGAACTCCCAGAGATCTGCCTGCCTCTGCCTCCCGAGTGCTGGGATTGGCTCTTCAGTATTGTATTTACATTATTTCCACGCCACCATTCTGTCCCTCCAACTTCTCCAATTCATGACTTCTTCTTTAACATTTAATAAATGATCCCTTCTTTAATTATTATTGTTACATAACTCACACACATACACATAAATATGCACATATGTGTCTTTAAATACAACCTACTGACTCCATTAAGTGTTGATCATATGTCAGTCAGTCAACCTTCTGAATCCATTAAATGTTGATCATCTCATTAATGTTGGTCAAGTATTGATTACATGTATGTGTTTAGAGTGGACCACTAGGGACTGTCTCTATAGAAAATGCTTTCCTCTCTCTCAGCAGTCACTAAAAATTATCTATAGAGTTGTTCATCTAGGGTTAAGGCCTTTTGAGATTTTCCCATCCAGATTTGAATGTCAACTGGCATTGTCATTGTACAGAACGTGTTTAGGCAATACTTTTTAATTTTGATTTGATAAATCACATACACAATAGATGATATTGTATTGTATGCACAGTGCAGAATGACACAAATTAACATATATCATTTAAATACCTTTATTTTCTCTGTTCCTGAAACTTTGTACCAACTAACAAATATCTTCCCCTTCTTACCACCACTAGCATTTCCATGTTTAAAAGCATTCTACATTCTTCTGTTATTAGATCATTTGTTTTGGAATATATATGTAAGTCATGAGATATAAGATCATTCTGTTCCTGACTTATTTTACTTAGTATAATGTCTTCTTGATTCACACATATTGGAAGTGATAGGTTTTCTCCTAATTTTAAGTCTATATAATTTTTTAAATTTATTTTTATTGAGATCTACATTTTTCTCTGCGACCTCCCTGCCTCTCCCCTGTCCTTTCAACCCTCCCCCAAAGTCCCCAGGCTCCCAATTTATTCAGGAGATCTAGTCTTTTTTTTATTTCCCATGTAGATTAGATCTATGTAAGTCTCTCTTAGTATCCTCATTGTTGTCTAAATTCTCTGGGATTGTGGTTTGTAGGCTGGCTTTCTTCGATTTATGTTTACAAAACACCTATGAGTGAGTATATGTGATAATTGTCTTTCTGTGTCTAGGTTACCTCACTCAAAATAATGTTTTCTAGCTCCATCCATTTGTCTGCAAAATTCAAGATATCATTACTTTTTCTGCTTTGTAGTACTCCACTGTGTAAATGTACCACATTTTCCTTATCCGTTCTTCAGTTGAAGGGCATTTAGGTTGTTTCCTGGTTCAGACTATGACAAACAATGCTGCTATGAACATAGTTGAACACATGTCCTTGTGGCACAATTGAGCATCCTTTGGATATATACCCAAAAGTGGTATAACTGGGTTTTGAGGAAGGTTGTTTCATAATTTTCTGAGAAATAGCCACACTGACATCTAAAGGGACTGTACCAGCTTGCATTGCCACCAGCAATGCAGAAGTGTCCCCTTTACCCTACAACCTTCTGTGTCTTGTTTTACTTGTATTGTTCTTATTGTTAAATTCTAGGATTATTATGCAGTACTCAGAAAACACATTTAGGATAATTTGAGCTTTTTAAAAGTTAAGATACACAGATTGTTAATAATGAGAGAATAATGACCTCTAGAAGTAAATGAACAAAATTTTTTGAGTAATAAAAACAAAAGCTAATAGTTGTTTTATGTTTTACTTCACAAAAAAAAACTGTAAAAAGAGACAAAGGTCAATATTCAATGACAGAAGAATTAGTTCAAGATCCTTAGTTTAGAAGAATTACTTTAGGATAAAACAAATATAAGTATATATGAAGTAGACATCACTCAATCCCAGAGCACTGAATACAGAAAACCATAGAAGCCAATCTGCACTATAGTTAACAAAGCTCAAAAGTGTTATCAGGAGTGCCTTCCAGGTAGAGGACAAAAAGGCAGAGGCAGGCTGATCTCTGTGAGGTTGAGGTCAGCCTGATCTACAAGAGCTATTTCCAGGACAGACTCCAAAGCTACATAGAAACCCTACCTCGGAAAACCAAATGTAAAACCCCTTCTTAGGATATGGCATATGACATATTCCCCCAAACAAGTTACAACAACTTGAAAAAGAAAATTCATTAAAGTTAGGGCATCTTTTTACACAGACATAAAATCTTAAAGCCCATGTGTAACTATAATAAAATATCTAATTCAACTCTTAGCCAAAAGAACAAAGCTGGAGGCATTTGATTACAGATTGTATTTGCTGCTGTTATAATTATTAAAGCAGTATAGTAGTGGCATAAAAATAAAACCAGTGACTTGTGGAACAAAACTGTAAGCTAAAGAATGAGCCTATATATTTACAATCAATTGATTTTCCAATAAAGTTCTACATTTCGCAGTGAGTAAAGGATTCTCTCCTCAAAAGAGGACATTAGAAAAATTGGCAAACTACTCACAGAAAAAGGAAACTAACTTACCTTTCATATTATACAGAAATCAATTCAAAATGAACTATAGACTTAGATGTAAATATTGAAACTAAAAGTAAAAAAGAAAATGTTTGAGAAAGTTGTTCTAACTTTGTCTGGAATACAGACACATAGGAACACACACACATATGCATACCTCTATACATATGTATTTCCTCGCTATGTTCCTTTTTCTCCTATTTGGAATGGTAGCGTGTAGCTTGTGCCATTTTTGTAAGAAGTATATGATCTGCTTTTCTGATATGGGAGTGTCATATATCAATCTGTTGATTTCATTGGTTATTTAATAAAGAAACTGCTTTGCCTGATAGGTTAGAACATAGGTGGGTGGAGTAAACAGAACAGAATGCTGGGAAGAAGGGAAGTTAGGCAGACGCCATGCCTCTCCTCTCCTGAGCCAGAAGCTATGCCGCTCCTCTCTGGTCAGACACGATGAAGATGAAGCTCCAGCCCAAGATGGACATAGGCTAGAATCCTTCCTGGTAAGCTACTGCCTCCTGGTGCTACACAGATTATTAGAAATGGGTTAGTCGAGATGTGAGAGTTAGCCAAGAAGAGGCTAGATATAACGGGCCAGGGAGTGTTTAAATGAATACAATTTGTGTGTTGTTATTTCGGGGCACAAGCTAGCCAGGCGGCCAGGAGCTAGGTGACAGGAAGGCAGCCCACAGCTCCTTTCTACACTTTTCCTCTTTTATTTTAGAAGGGATTACAGTTAGATTGCAAGAGTCTCAGAAAAGACTTTGAACATTGGACTTTAAAACAAGTTTGAGACTGTTATAGACTTTGGTTGACTAACTACATTTTGCATTATGATATGGCTACAAACCTATTGGGCCTAGTGAGTAGAATGTGGTGTTTTGAATAAGGATTCCTCCCATAGGCCTATAGGGAGTGGCATTATCAGGAGTGTATGGCTTTGTTGGAGTAGGTGTGTCAGTAAGAGGTAGGTTTTGGAGTCTTGGATGTTGCAGCCATGCCCAGTGTGGCAATGTCTTCCTGCTGCCTGTGGATCCAAATGTAGAATTTTCAGCTTCTTTCCCATCACCATGGCTGCCTGCATGACACTTTGCTTGCTGCAATGATGAAAACGGACTAAACCTCTGAGACTCTAGGCCACCCTCAATTGCAAGTTTTACTTTTTAAGTTTCCATGGTCATGGTGTCTCTTCATAGCAATAGAAATGCTAACACATGTCCTTAACTATATAGCATGCACTACACATGCCTGAAAATATTTCCTCAATTCTCAACTACCTGCCTATGTAATATCCAACTTTAGATCCTGCATTCTCTACCTGATGATTTTCTTTGACAATGGAACATGCTCTGACCAGATGTTAGATAATTAATTACCTTTGAAGGAGGAATAGTGAGCACAGGTGAGAATTAGTATATAAATGCCTTAAATTGTATTCCTTGGAATTTTAATTTGTATGCCTCTAAATTATGCTGACTTCCAGAGTTCATCAGTGATGTTTTGATTAATTTGTCATGGTGATAACACCTAACACACCCACTATCAACTAATTTGCTCTTCTTGTTATTACCTGTCAATGTTCTAACAGCAACCTTATATAGCCTCCTAAACAAGCTAAGAGCTGAATTAAACTTGATTTTATTTATCTCATGCTATACTCAATATCCAATCTGGGAATGTAGAGAATTATGATTTTCCTCACTTTCTTTTGCTTTGCCTGTGAGTTTACATATTGTAACTAGGAAGACTAGTATGATTTAGGCCTCTTTTCGTAATCATTATCTGTTAATTTCACACATGTAGTTGGTATTTTTTTTCAGCAGAAGCATTGAGGTAACCCAGTTCTAATAGATAAGCTAGTTCTAGTGCCTCTGAAGCATTGCCCAAAGTTTCCATCCCCTTCCATGCCATGCTCTACAAAGAAGCTAGCATGATCTTTGCAAAAATGATTAGATAATTAAACTACTTGTACTTAAAATATACTAATTGTACTTCAAAGTTTAAAATTTTCAACAGATTTCTGTTTTACAAGAAGGAGACACCAAGCATCTTTTAGTCTATAAAACATTATTTTCTGTCTTTACTATGTCTCCAAATGTATTTCAATTAGATATTCTCATTTAACAAACAGACGATGAAATCAAATTTTTTGTTCTGAATGTTTTTGCCAGGCGGTTGTGACATATGCCTTTAATCCCAGCACTCAGGAGACAAAGGCAGGTAGATCTCTGTGAGTCTGAGGCCAGCCTGGTCTACAAGAGCTAGTTCCAGGACAGGCTCCAAAGCTACAGAGAAACCCTGTCTCGAAAAACCAAACAAACAAAGAAGAATGTTTGTTTCTGTGTGGGAACCTTTATACATCTGTTCCTTTCTGTCTGGGACAGTGTCTTCCTTCTCCTGACTTTATATGGTGCTGACTCAAGTTTTGCTTATACTTTCTCTCCCCATCTCTCTCTTTACAAAGTGACTTGGTGATGGAATCCAAATGAGGACCTTGTGAAAGCTAGGCAGGTACTCATTTCCTCTGAAATATGTCCCCAGGCCCAGACTGTTATCTTTCATTATATCATTCTGAGAAGGAAATTTATATATAAGTATGTTGCTATAAAGTTCATTGGTTATCACTATTTCTCTATTCCTGAGTTACAAGCTGTGAAAATAATTACTGGGTTTCAACTATTATTAAATAATCTGTATCAAGCATAGAGACTGAGGTCTAACATGCCCTTAATAAAACTTGTGAAATGGGTAAGGAAAAATGTCTTAAGGAAAACTACACTATAAACACTATCCTTCAACATTTTGCTTTAAGTGACAGGATAGAATATAAGTACAGAATATTTTCTTTTTCTTCACTTTAATAGTATTATATATGTGACATATTTTAATCCACATTAGCAGTATTACATCTATATGACAAATTTTCATACACATAAATGTATAATTTCAAGTAGATTAATTTTAAAAGCAATATTTTAAATTGTTCCTTCTCCCTCTAAATACTTCAGTGACACCCATTCTGCCCATCAGACACCTTTCTTCACTTTTCTGTTTATTTAACGATCCACACAGGAAAGTACACAAGCACACACACATAGACATAAGGTTCCTCCCTGTGCATCTCTTTAAAGAATGTGATCTTTCAGAAACCTGTCTCTGCATTTCACTCATCTCACTCATTAAGAGATCCTGGGATAGCAGGCAAATCTCCAATTCATTTTATTAATGGCCATAAACTTCTGCGATGCAAAGAAGCCTGATTTATTGGCTCCTTTCTCTCTTTGATGTTCGCTGACTTTACTGCCACTTTCCATGCTTTGAACATTACTATAATAAACCTCCTAGTAAATATATCATCTTTACTGCTGCTTTTATTTCTGTGGAGCATATTTTCAGGATGGAAACTGCTGGGTGACATGGCATGTACTTTTAATTTTGATGAAGCAGTTAGCTTGCTGTTTCCAAATTCAGCGACAAATTGCATTTTCGTAGAAATATACATGTGATTGCCCTTTCCTGTCAGCTGTGGGTGTTATTTTCAGTTAGCTTTTAACAATCTACTGCGTGCAATAGAATCTGACTTCTATCTACATTTTTATCAGTGGCAGTGAGTTTGAGTTTCATTGTGTCCGTGTTTCAGTTGCCATATTCTTTTGGGAGCTTTTGAAATCATGTGCAGCTTTCTGTTTGTCCATCCCAATCAGCAGGTTAATATAGATCTTTAGTTAGTTTATGTACCTTGGAGATAACTGTAGATATTTCTTTCGTTTGTTTATTTTTGCATTTCTTTATGTCCCTCTGTTTTTATTTTTAATAGTCAGAATTTTGAAAACATTTCAGAATATATGGTTTTAGGGGGTGTATGTGTGATGTGTGGAGTGTTTCTACATGTAGGGAATGCGGGGGTGTGGTGATTGCATGTTCATGGGTGCATGCATGTATGTATACACATGCAGATCCCATTTCAGCATCAGGAGTCTTTTGCCATGTTTCCCCACCTCATGCTTTGAGACAGAGTCTCTCACAGTACCTGGCCCTTATGGATTTGGCTGGACTTGTCGGCCTGCGGTCCTGGAGGCTGCTTGTCTCAGATCTCACTTGAATACCGGGGTTGCAATCACACCAGCAATTGCATGGATGACGAAGATTTGAATTCAAGTCCTCATGCCTGCATGGTAAACACTAACTGACCTAGCTCACCAACCCAGATGTGTGTCTTTTTTTTTTTTATTTTTTGCAACGTGACTGAAACCTAGACATAACTAGGAAGAAGGAAACTCAACTTAGGAATTAGTTTCATCAGATTGGGCTGTGGCCATTTTATTGTGAATTTTCTAGATTAATGACAGATGTAGGAGGGGCCCAGGTCTCTGTGGGTAGTACCACCTCAGGACAGTGGTCCTAGGTTGTATAAGAAAGGAAGTTGAGCAATACATGAGGAGCAAGCAAGTAAGCATGATTTCTCCATGGTTCTGCTTCTACTAGGCCTCCAGGTTCTCACCCTGAGCACCTGACTGACTATTCTTTATGATAAACTAGAAGCTAAAGTGAACCCTTCTCTCCCCTAGGTACTTTCACACGG
Source organism: Microtus ochrogaster (assembly GCF_000317375.1). Classification (NCBI taxonomy): domain Eukaryota; kingdom Metazoa; phylum Chordata; class Mammalia; order Rodentia; family Cricetidae; genus Microtus; species Microtus ochrogaster. Next base: position 57,588,179 of record NC_022012.1, read on the forward strand.
TCTTTATAACAGCCCTGGAAGACAACTTAAGACACCCAGGTTTCTTGTTTGGATTAAGAAATGTGTTGTGTTGCTCCAAAGCCACAGAGAAACCTTGTCTCGAAAAACCAAAAAAAAAAAAAAAAAAAAAAAAAAAAGAAAAAAGAAATGTGTTGTGATATTTGAGTGTATATTTTCATTCTTTAAAGTATTATTATATTATTCTTATTAACTCTTTACTCTAGTAATGATACGCATGTTTTTGTCATTTACTAAGAAAGTTTCTGACTTTAGTAGTCAAAATCCATTTAACACATTTAAATAGCTTTGATCTCCTATTCATTCACATTCCTCTTCATATTAGCTATCATCTCTTACATTTTTCTATTCAATTCTATTGATCAACTTAATCATCCACTATAATGCATTTCATCTGCTTTTTAAAAATGTAAGACAAAGTTTCTTTCTTTAACTATTTTATACATTTTGTTACATCTGGATGTTGGCTACTGTATATAAATTAACTCAGCATCTAATTAATAATTAACAAATAACATAACTCTTGGTCAATTAAAATTCAGTGCTATTATTTTATTTAATTCATGTATTAGTTTTAGAAAATTATTTATTCTTTTCTTGTTTGTTTTTTGAAACAGGATTTCTCTGTGTAGACTTGGCTGTCTTAGAACTCATTGTGTTGATAAGGGTATTCTTGAACTCAGAGATCAGCCTGCCTCTGCCTCCTGAGTGAATTATATATTTTTAAATAAAAACTTTTTAACAGTGCTTCTATGTCTTCTTCATTACATCTTAATTATAAGTAATAAATGTCCTAGTTAGCATGTTGTCTCCTTAATATATATATGTAACATATGATTAATATGTGTATTATATAAGATATATATTATACACACATAATTATATATTAATATGTACAGTTATTATAAAATATATGATTAAATTATATATTACATTTATGAAATATATAATGGTAAAGTGACACACATTTATCATAAAATATATGAATATTATATAAGATTTCTGACTATTTTATTAAAATACATTTAAATGTGTATGCATGCACAGGTTTTACACACACACACACACACACACACACACACACACACACACACACCAGCTAATCACTACAGCTCTGAATATGTTCTTCATTTTTCTAATGTAAAGCATTCTACATTAAATAGAAATCAAGAACTATGTTAACTGAGTTTGTGTAGTAGCCAGAACTAGGTATCTGTAACTGATTTTGAAGGAAAACAACCAATGTTTCAGATTTCTTGGCCCTGTCTTGTGCTTAGCTGGGCTGTGTGGTCTGCATTGTCATTTGCATTAGCCTCCCAGTGGAAGGCAGTAAGAAGACTCTTTAGATCCCCTTCCTTCTCTGCCTGATGGCTGCAGTTTATTTCTCCCAGGAATCACACATGCCTGCTTCAATTCTCTCTTTTCAGTAGAGATTTTTTTTTTTACCACACAAAGAAAGACCTGCATTAGCAGTTTACTCTGTCCCCCAGGCTTGCCTTTCCTGCCCCCATTTAAATAGCAGGTTCAGATTTCATTTGGAAGCTTGGAGTGGCATTCTGTTACCACTGGCCTTTATAATAACTAAAGGGAAAGTAAAGTCAAAGTTAAATCTTTGCAAAGCTTATTCATCTCACTGGTTACACTTGTAACTCTTGCACCAAAGTTGAAATTTGATGCTTCATTTTTCTACCCACCCCTTTGCTTTATTCTCTGTCAGCTCCTTCAATCTCCCCTTCCTTTTTTGCCATATGAAGTGTTTGTTCTCAAGCATCTGTCCCTGGAGTAACGGAGTGATTTCAGTTTCACTGTTGTCTGTTTGGCTGAGAGTATTCAATCAATTCCTAGTTCTAATCTCAAGAATGAAAGAAAAACCTTACTATATGCAGCGTGATCCACAGCTGTTTAATCTTGTTTTCTCTTCTGATATGAAATTAATTATGCCTTTCCCAATTCTGTTTAGTCTTTGGTTCTCAAATGTTCAGTTTTCCTAATATCTGGATGATTATGCTGATCCAAATGAAACTCATTTAGTTTTGAATAAACTAGTTTCTAAGTTTATCTGGCTTCTCACTAGCTATATTATGTGATTACGCTCCCCTGCTTAACCTGAACATACTTCTCTATTGCACTCTAAGTAACCCCATTATGAACCCTCTTAGTTATAGAACATTTTCCTCTTCTAGACTTAACCTTTCAGATTTTGAGAAGCAAATCAGAATCATTTAAAGGTTTCCAAACATGTTCTTTTTCGGTCATATCAAGGCTTGTTCATGTGCATATACTTTATTAGGATAATGTTCCCACATGGAGTTGGCACTAAGCCCTAACTTTATTGTTGCTCTGGGATAAATTTTCTGAAAACCAACTATAAGTTTCCCTTTCCAATTAATTTGCCAGTTCTATCTAACATATCACCAAGGCAAATTCAGACCTGTCTTTAGATTTCTTCTCATCTGTAAAATGTGAAATGATTTCTCTTAGGCCTGTTTTATTAATTAAATGACATAAGGCTGAATGTATATGAGAAAATATATGCTGAATAAATCAGTAACTATTTATTAGTATTCAGGCATCTGTACTGGCCTGCTCTTGGGGATCTGACAGGATACTTCTTCAGCTGCAACCACTAAGAGCATCTCCTGTGCACATTCCCTATGTTCCCTTTTAGAAGGGCTCTGCCTGATGTGGGAGTCCTCTCTGTGTGCTGTGATTACCATTAATGAACAAAGACACTGCCGCGGCCTGTTGATAGGGCAGAACTTAGGTAGGTGGAGAGGACTGGACTGAATGCAGGGAGAAAGAAAGGCAGAGTCAGGGGACGCCATGGATCTGCCTCCTGAGATAGACATGCTGAATCTTCGCTGGTAGGCCATGATGTCACGGTGCTATATAGATTAATAGAAATGGGTTAAATTAATATGTAAGAGTTAGCCAATAAGAAGCTAGAGCTAATGGGCCAAGAAGTGATTTAATTAATACAGTTTCTGTGTGATTATTTCGGCTCTGGGTGGCTGGGACAAACAAGTGGTTCCTTGCAACATCTGCCCACCTCCCATCTCTCACTCTCTCTCTGTCTCTCTGTCTCTGTATATTACTCTCTCTCTGTCTCTCTCTCTCCCCTTCTCTGCCTGCTGGTCTGTCTTTCTCCTCTCTCTGCCTCTTTCTTTTTTTCTTCTGCTCCTATTCCCGGAGGTTGGTCTCCCCTCTCTCATTTCCCCTGTTAATGTTTCCTTTCCCCTAATTGAAAAAAAAAAAAACCCTGCATGTGAACTCTGTCACATGGTATCTTTCTCTCTCACACCACTTCTTAAAGTTACAACATTATTAAATGACTTCAATGGATGTAATTTTTCCTTCACTTTCAATCTTTTGCATAATTTTAGTACTATGATTTGTTTTTCACGATTATATAACTTCTATGCAAGAACAGTTTTAAAATGTTCATGCATATAAGTAAATGTCTAATGATAGAAAGTAAAAATTGAGATTTTATTTTCATTTTGCTAATTTTAGTTCTATTATGGAAGTCTGTTGATGATATCAATGAAACCAGCAGAATGAATCACATAACCTGAGTCACATTTAGCATTTAATAAATGTTTTCATATGTCCCTTGCTTTGGGATTAAGCATTATGTCATCAGCTTTTTGAAAATCACTCCCCTCTTTTCAGAGCATTATAAAATGTTTAACTCATTCGTAAGAGATAATTGATTTGCTTTTTTGCAGCAAACAACATTCTCAGTCATGAGTATTGCAGTGAATGGGGAAAAGGGCACTTTCATAGAGGTGTTCCATCACTGCCATAAATCCTGTGGACGCTCTGAGACTCAGTTTCTATTTACAGTGTTTAGGGTAGGCATGTCTGTACACAGCAGCAATGCTGCTTTCACCACAATCAGGCTTTCATAAGTAAGGGCTGTATACTAGGTACTGCATTAATTTCATGTGCAGGAGAAGATGAACTCCTAAAGTAGACAGTTTCTTAGCAGATATAGGCAATTTTCTTTTAATCGAACTATCATTACCTCATTTCTAAGTTTGTCCCCTCCTTCCAACACTTCCCATACCCACTCTTCACTTTCTCTCAAATTTATGGCCTCCTTTCCTGTATTATTTTCACACAAACACATACACACACCTGCATGTGTGCATACCCACACATTTATGTGTATATATAATCTATTTGGAGTTATATATGTGCACATACATATACACATATTCAATTCTCACTTGATATTACATAACCAATTAGAGAACGCATTCTTAGGGTTTTATAATTCTCCCTCTCAGAAATCATTAAGTGTCCTTTGCGTGGGGTCCAATTATTCATCTCCCTTCCATGTTGGCATCTCTATTAATGCTGTCATTTTTTAGGTCTTGTTAGACAGCCTTACTGTTAAGATTTTAAGGGTGTAACTTCTTTGCCATCCTCTCCTCTAGGAGACACAATCGTTCAGCACCCTTTATTTTCCCATGACTGTTGCAGTCTTTCTCCTCATCCACAATATTCCTTAACTGTTGAGGTTGTGTTGGAGACTTATCAATTGGCAATGGATACCTCACCATTAATTGTTCTCTGCATTTTGACCAATTGTGGCTCTCTTCAACGGTCTCTGTTTGACGCCTAAAGAAACTTCTTTCATAAGGGCTAGAATTGCACTTATCCAAAGATACACGGATGTGTTGGCAGGTTTTTGTTAACTTATCAGAAACCTAGGCATATCTAGGAAATAGAATCTTAATTGAACAAACACCTCTCTAAGATTGCCTCTGGGCAATTCTGTAATATCTTTTCTTGGCAAATGATGGATGTGAGAAGACCCATGTCCTGGAGGACATGCCAACCCTAAGCAGGAGGCCCTGAATTATATAAATAAGAATGCTGAACAAGCTATGAGTATCAACCAGAAAGCAGTATTCTGCTGTGGCATATGCTTCAGTTCCTGTTCTGGCTTCTTTCAGTGACATAGTGTGGCCTGTGAGTTGTAAGACAAAATAAAACCTTTACTCCCTAAATTGATTTGGTCACAATGGTTTATCACACAATAGAAACCTAACTAAAATAAAAAGGTAAGTATTTAGAATGCAGTTAGGAATTATACTGAGCACAGTATTAGTAGGAGTTTCTCTTCAAAGATCTACTGTTTTATCATTTGTAGCTGGCTATGTTTTCAGTACTAGATATGGTTTAAATCCTGCTAATTGGGCTTTGAATTTAATTATACAACTGTTGCTCACTGGCAAGACATAAGTTCTGTGGTTACTGGTCATCACTGTGGCTCATCAGTGTGACAGCTGTGTAGAACTGCTGGTTGATCCCTTCCTTTAACAGATGCCTAGCTCCTGCCAATGATGTGAAATACTTGTCCTTGTGCAGGAGAATTTCTTGTCTGAGGTGATTTGATTCCTCCGAGTCCCATGTCCAAAGATCATGGTGTCTTCCAAAATAGAGGTTTACCTTCAACTTCTACGAAGGAAAAATGGAAGCAACAATATCCCATCTATCTTGTTTTGGATTTTTAAACTCTTAACTTTTAAAATGTTTAAATATTTGATTTATAATCTTAATGAAACTAGAATATCGAAAACACCAGACTTAAAAGTAAACAAAAATCTGATTGACTTTAGAATCTTATGATTCTAAAGGAGGAAGAGTTTATTTGAGATGTAGAGTTCCAGAGACAGAATGATCATCACAGTGGGAAGAATGACAGCAGGCTGGCATTATTGTGCTGAAGCAGTAGCTGAGAGCTCACATCTTGAGATACAATAAGGAGGTAAGGAGGTCTAACTGGGGATGGCATGGGTATTTGAAACCTCAAAGTCAGACCCCAGTGACACATTTCCTCCAGCAAGGAAATACTTCCCAAGCAGCTCCCACCTGAGGACAAAATAGTCAAATATATGAACCTATGGAGGCCATTCTTTTATTCAAATCATCACAATTACTAGAGGAGTAAAGAAAGCATTGGTGGTATATTTCTATAATTCTCCTTATTTGTAAAGTAGAGAAAAGAGACCAAGAGTTAGAAGTTGTTCTCTTGTATGCAGTAAGCTTTACTGAAGCTTGTGTGGGCTACATGAGGCCTTGTCTGAAAATAATAGCCAGGTGGCAGTGGTAATTAGGAGAAATGAGGAGACAATAATGAATAATTATTTTGCAGAATTAAAAACCCTATATTAAAAATCAATACATAATCTAAAAATGCTAATAAGGAGAAAATTTCAGCACTATATAGACAAAATACAAAATGATCACATTCACACAAACATATACAAACAAAAATTGTAAGAAAAGATAGATATATATTTTAGAGCTTGCTCCTGTCTCAAGTGTATATGTTCATATGTGTATACATGCTTATTGGAGTGGTGTTTTTTCATGCCTATAGGTCTGTGCTAGCCTTGGTATTCCCCCCAAACTAGAGCTTGAAAACTTAACACAACCGAATAAATAAGAATTTCATAGGCAACGCCTAGAGATAACCACACCAAATTCATCACATTATGCTGGACAACTAGTCTCCAATGTAAAAGTCTCAGCTTTCATATTTGCTTGTAATATTTTACAGGGAATATTTGTTTTTAGCAGTTTGTCTAAACCTCTGGACATACATGAATCACATTGACTTAGATACTTCAGATGTATTTATGTTTAAAAGAATCACTATTATTTTATTTCTCTAAATCTGCCTTTTCAAAATATACATGACCTTTGCTTTGCTTTGAATTTTTAATATCTCAGTTCATGCTTAATTACGAATGGCTCCTTTTGAATTTACAGTGCTGACTGTCCGGGGGCAGCTGGACAAGCAGAAGTTTATTTCTGAGGGGCAACTTCAGAGCCTGCCTACTAAAAAAAAAAGCAGGTTTCAATATAATATTTCACCCAAGTCAATAGACAGATATACAAGCACACAATATATCCCAGAAAGGAGATCAGGAAAGGAGGGTGGGGTTCGCAGTAGCTACAATGTCACTTCTTGAAATGTGATATTTTCTGCAAAGCGGGGGGGGGGGGGGGGGTAGATAGTGTGGCAGAGAGGTTCAACAAATACACAAGGAAGGAAAGCAAGTAATAAAAGATGCTTTTAAGACCTAGTTGTCAGATGAACTGAACAGATTTCGAAGCGACTAGTATAAACATGTCCAAACAACTAAAGAATACTATGTTGGCAGAATAAGGAAGGCACTGACAATTTTCTGCAATAGGGAATAGTAATAAAAGATCAGTTACAAAACCACAATTGGAAACCTTGAAATGAACAATGACTGACACAAAAGACATATTTCTCTGTACCTTTTCCTCAACACTATATTGTTGAAATGGAATTAATGTATCATTATATTACCTTTGAACATCCCTACTGCCCAGGAATTAGCAACTGTTCAACAACCTCTGTATTTATGTATTTATGTAATTCATTCAATTCAAAACTGACAGTCTAGAGAGTTACCCGAGAACAGTGCAAATGTTCTACACATATGTATTTATGGTAATCAAATGCCAAGTAAGTTTTCCATAACTAGTAAGAACAATCAAATATATCCCGTGGGTCAGCAGGGGATGCTGATACATGTAACTTTTCAGGACCTCTGTTCCTTCTCCCAGGAAAAACAATTCAAGTCTGTTAGGTACAGAATTCTGCTACCTTCTTCAATCCATATTGAGATAACACTTTTACCATCTTTGCCATATAAAATTGGAAACCTGAAGCTGGGCAGTGGTGGCACACGCCTTTAATCCCAGCACTCGGGAGGCAGAGGCAGGCAGATCTCTGTGAGTTCGAGACCAGCCTGGTCTACAAGAGCTAGTTCCAGGCAGGCTCCCAAACCACAGAGAAACCCTGTCTCGAAAAAAAAATTGGAAACCTGACATTAGAAAACATTGTTTTGTTTTGTAACAGGAGGAGCGGGCTGCTTGTCGTCCCAGCCGCCCAACTAGCTTCCACCCAAAATAATCACACAGAAAGTGTATTAATTAAATACTGCATGGCCTATTATCTCTAGCCTCTTCTTGGCTAACTCTCATATCTTGATTTAACCCATTTCTCTTAATCTGCATATCAACATGAGATTGTGGCTTACTGGGAAAATTCAGCATGTCTGACCTGGTGGCTCCATGGCGTCTCTCTATCTGCCCTTCTTCCCAGCATTCAGTTCTGTCTTCTCCATGCCTACCTAAGTTCTGCCCTATCAAAAGGCCAAGGCAGTTTCTTTATTCAACCAATGAAAGCAACACATAGACAGAAGGACCTCTTATACCATTTCCCCTTTTCTGTTTAAAAGGAACTCTTACACCATTGTTTAATCAAGTTAATTTTAGAAATTAATTTTTTGTCAAGTATACTAGTTTTTGAGTGGTTTGGTTTAGCAAGAAAAGATATACATATGTATTCGAGGAACCAAACCACAAATTTGTCATTGCTTTTAGTGTTCAGATTATCTAAATGATATTTTCTGAGCAATATTAAACTTAAATATTTCCCTAATAATGATTTTTAAAAAGTTTTTCTTTTCATGTAAATATTTAGAGTCTCATTTAATGACTTTTCTTCATTTTATTTGATTTATGGTACAGTTTTAATCAGGACAGCTTTGAATCATTAAACTATCAAAACTATTTTTATTTCATAGGATTTAATATGCAGCGAATTATTATTTTTAATGGGTTACTAATTTAACACAGAAACTAGTTGGAGTGAATGCAACTGTAAAAGGAGAAGAATTCAACACTAAGATCAGAATAGAAAGGTCCTTGTCTCTGCATCTCTCAAATGCTGTATAGAATAAGGAGACAGCGGTACTTTGTCATAATTAAATTTTACATCCACTTCTTCCCCCACTTTTCTAAGATCATTTTATGTGATTATTTCTTACAGTCAGAGGTGATTGGCATTTCTATTCTTTTTAAATCCAGTAAATGACATACACTTAGAGATGTGTCACCCTGCATGTAAATTTATTCAAAGCACTGATCCGGTTTTACTGGTGCTTTTATTCCTGGTGAAAGAAACTTCTTAGCTTCAGTAGTTTAGCACATGGGCTGTGGAGCCAGGGTGCCTGTTTTCAGCCTGTGGTTCCATTCTCCATCTGTATGCCTCAGTCCCCTTACTTGTGATATGGATATAGTGAGACTCCTTGTTTCATAGATTTTCATGGGGATTAAACGTGGTAATATTTAAAATGTTTCACCCAATTCCTACTACATCAATTGCTAGTTCTTTCTTAAAACACAGTTTTATTCAAGACTGACAGGTATGCATTAAAGTTTAATTTCAAATCACTATCATGCAAATGAGATGATGACAGAATACTGATCTCTGTAAAAGACTTCATATCACATATGTGCCTTGGTGCCTGCAGAGACCAGAAAAGGGAATCAGATCTCCTGGAATTGGAGTTATAGATGGTTGGGAACTCTCGTGTGGGTGCTGGGAATCAAAACTGTGTCATTGGGAACTGAAACCTTGATTTTTAACCATTGAACCTTCCCTCCAACACCTCATTCTGAAACTCTAACTTTATTTTTATCATTTGGGATTATTAACATTGGAAAATGTGGAGGCATGTTATTGAGAAAGTAATTTAAAAGAGCACTATCTGAGGTGAACTATGCTATCACTCTAATCCAAATGCTGAGATAATAAAAACAGCTTCTTCCCAAAAGAGGTCCCAAAGGATCACAAGTAAGTCACTCCCTTAATAACTCTTTGTAAGTACTCACACACACACAAAAAGAAACTTTTATAACCACAGATGGATAAAGGGAAGGCGTCATAACAGGAATCATGTCCCACATATTCCACACTTCCCCACACTGTCCCTGTATCCATGTTGCTTCGAGCACAGTTGTAGTTTTTTGCTTCCGAAGTAATAGCTGTGGATCCATGAGCCTTCCAGTACCCAGAAAAAAGTCATGCACAGCATTTGCACTGCTGTGATTATGATGATGGTGATCGTGGCTACTTTTGCAACAATGAACACTCTTCTTTCTTTCTTTCTTTCTTTCTTTCTTTCTTTCTTTCTTTCTTTCTTTCTTTCTTTTTTCTTTTCTTTTTTGTTTCTCGAGACGGGATTTCTCTGTGTAACAGGACTAACTGTCCTGGAACTAACTTGTAGACTAGGCTGGTCTTGAACTCACAGAGATCCTCCCGCCTCTGCCTCCCAAGAGCTGGGATTAAAGGTGTGCACCACCACTGCCCACTGGAAGCACATATTCTTAAGTTATCTTAAATTGCACTGTTGTACTTCATTCGCTAGCCTAGCAAGCTATGGGGCTTTGAGAATCATCCCACCAGCTGTCCTTGTGTACTTGGTTTTGAAAACAAACACTACCTGATATGTCCTGCCAGCAGGTATATTTGCCACACTGTTTTTAAGTGGTTTCTATGTGTCCTAAGAGCCACAGTCCAAAAAGAAACAAACAAACAGGAAAACAAAACAATCCAGTGGGCTGTTACTAAGTTGTGAGCCAGGATACTGTCCAGCTATCATATTTCTGGGCTATCCTCTCTATCTAAAAAAGAATAAATTTCTATTTTCAAAATTATTGAAATAACTATTTCATCCAAATCTGTGGTAGGGGAGAATATTTCTTAATTTGCTAGTAATTTGACAACTTAAAGTTGGTATGTTTGCCGGGCGGTGGTGGCGCACGCCTTTAATCCCAGCACTCGGGAGGCAGAGGCAGGCGGATCTCTGTGAGTTCGAGACCAGCCTGGTCTACAAGAGCTAGTTCCAGGACAGGCTCCAAAACCACAGAGAAACCCTGTCTCGAAAAACCAAAAAAAAAAAAAAAGTTGGTATGTTTACTGCACTTAAAAACACAGTAGTTTTGCAGCAAATCTTGGCTTAGATGTTTCTTAAATATATTGTATATTTCTCATTCCATATTCTATGATGTGACCAAAACACAGTAAGATTAGATACGGACAAATAAGCTTATCACCTTAAGGCAATGGATGATCTTCAATGGACTGTAGATATTTCTAGATGGTGTTCTTAGTTTTGTTCCAGAATTCATCACACTAATCTGAATGATTTCTGTGAATGATACTGAGTACGTAGTCTAAAACTTTAAGATAAATATCTTTCACAGAAGAAATCAAATAGCCAGCTAGCTACTAAAGTTTCAGAATAAGAGACCAGATCTGGGAAGCTTGAGAACAAAGATGCCACTGAAGATCTAGCACAATCCACCCTGGAAGACAGTCTACCTCCAGGGAGTAAGGAGGAAGGTGGGGAAGACCGTAGGCATTATCTAGCTATAGAATCAGGAAGAAGAATCAGAGGGAGACCTCAGACTACATGGTGGATAGAAGGATGGTTTCCTCTGGATATAGGCTAGACCATTTTTTTTTGAAAAGTAGTACTTTTCTCATTAGCATGGAACTGATAAAGATAAAGCATACATAACACAGCCAACTAAGATGTACTTATGAAACAAAATATTGCAGGCACTGTATCCAATACTACAGCCTAATTTACCCAATTTACAGGGCCCGAGAGAATCTAAGGAGTCAGTCAGTGAGGGAAGGAATGGGCCAGGCATGATGGTTGGGAGAATCTTGCAGGCAGAGTGCTTCTTTATTTATAGAGAATTAAGTAAGCAGACATAGATTCATGTTGTTCCAAAACATAGATCGTATCATTTTTGTTTTTGGACATATGTTTCACTTCCTCTTGCTCATCTTTTCTTCATCATTGATAAACAGTGACAGAACAGAGTTATCTTTTACATTATTTTTTTCTAAGTTTTGATGTCATTGATAAACAGAGTTATCATTTATTATCATTTTTACTCATTAACTCCATAACCCAATTTTTAAAAATCTAGAGGCATATGGCAGACTATTCTCAGGCTAGTTGCTTTGTGGCTACAAGGACACTAGACCAAAACAAAATCTTCAAGTCAGTCTGAGCAGGTTGTCATGTCCCAAAGAGTGTATTATTAACTCTTAATGGTCAGAGTGACCAAGAAAAATCCTCAACCCAAAACTGTTGCAGTTATTATTCAAATTCTGGCATAATACAATGATTACATTTTATATATTTATAAGATGTGTTTATGTGCATAAGTCTGACATCCTTTTGTTCTATGGTCACATGACATTACAGTGGCTAAGCATGTGCTAACTTTTCTAAGAAAGGGAGGTCCTGAAATCAAATCAATCTTTCTTTATTTCTTATTGATTTATTCATTCATTCATTTATTTTTTTATTCATTTAGTTATTTATTTGAGATAGTGTTTCTCTGTGTAGCTTTGGAATTTGTCCTGGAACTTGATCTGCAAATCAAGCTGGCTTTGAACTCATATAGATCCTCCTGCCTTTGTCTCCTAGGTGCTGGGATTAAAGGCATGTCCCACCACCTAGCAGACATATTATTCTTTTATTATCTTTTCACATAATTCTTTGTCCGTCAATATAAATATTTGTGTAGGGCAGAGGGAACTTCAGCTAATCTAACTTTGTTGCTGTATATGCCATGTAATTGCCAGAGTGTATAATGGGAAGAGACTTACAGTCTGAACTATGGCCAGCTCATCCAGCTCACTTATCTTGTTGACATTTCTGAGTTGACTTTGTTTTGAATATCTTGTTCCTGCATAAGTACAGGGACAGATGTTTCAAGAATGCTTCATAGCCTCATAAAGAGACTTCTGTCTTTTTTTATGTGTGTCAAAACCTCCAAGGTGTAAGGAGAACCTTCTGATAGATAAGGATATCCCCCCAAAACAGGAAGGGAAATATGTTCATGTCGTTCCTGGGGAAGCTTAGAAGCAGTACTTATGGGTAAAGGCATAAATGACTCATAAGAAATTTCCCATCAATTCAATACTGAAAATATTGTACATATATTAAAAGTTCCCCAAGTATGCAACAGGTGGAGATGAAAACCAAGGTGACATGGCAGCCGTCATATGGCTTAGCTTCGCTGGATCTTTGTTAAGCAGCTGTACTGACCTTATGACTCTTGCCATTCCCATCAGATATGACTCACCAAAAGTGCAATTTCCACATCAGTATACCTTATTGATTTCTTTGACTACCACAAAATGTAAAAATATGTATTTTTTCTCCTACTAAGAGCTTAGGGCATGCCACAAAGTCCCACCTGCCCATGGCTGATGACCTTTTGTAGTCACATCAGAAAGACTCAATTTTTTTTCTTTTTTGGTTTTTCGAAATAGGGTTTCTCTGTAGCTTTGGAGCCTGTCCTGGAACTCCCTTTGTAGACCAGGCTGGCCTCGAACTCACAGAGATCCGCCTGCCTCTGCCTCCTGAGTGCCGAAGACTCAATATTTTTATTAATGAAATTTATCCATTTAGTTTATATCCCAACCACAGTTTCCCTCCCCCAACGTTCCCTATGCCACCCAGCTCAAAATCCACTCCTCCTCCGTTTTTGTTCAAAAAGGGGCAGACTTCCCATGGGTGGCAAAAAAGTATGGCGTATCAACTAACCTCTTCCCCTGTGTTAAGACTTGATAAGGCAACTGAATATGTGGAATAGGTTCCCAATAGCCTTCCAAAGCATCAGGAACAGGCCCAGCTTCCACTGCTAGGAGTCCCACAGGTAGGCCACGCTACACAACAGTCACACATATGTAGAGGGCCTAGGTTGGTTTCATGAGGCTCTTTAGCTGTTGGTCCAGTGTCTGCGAGCTCCTATGAGCCCAGGTTAGTTGTTTCTGTGGGTTCCCTTGTTATAACCTTGAACCCCCAGCATGTATAATCCCCTGCCCATCTTCAACAGGATCCCTGGAGCTCGACCCAATGCTGGACTATGGAGCTCTATGCCTGCTTCCATCAGTTATTGCATGAAGGTTCTCTGATGACAATTAGGGTAGTCACCAATCTGATTACAGGAGATGGCCAGTTCAAATACCCTCCTCCACTATTGCTAGGAGTCTTGGCTGGGCTCATCCTTGTAGATTCATGAGAGTTTCCCTTGTACCAGGTTTCTATCTGATCCCAAAATGCATACCCATCAAGACATCTCTTGAATGAATCACCCCCATTCCACCCCTAACTCAATCCTTCATGTTTTCATCCCCACCTGCACCTAGTTTATCCATATCTCTTCTATTTCTCCTTCCTAGTGAAATCTATTTCTTCTCCCTCTTTTGGCCCTCGTTATCTGGCATGTCTGGGGCTATGGATTGTAGCCTGGTTATTCTTTACTTCACTGTTAATATCTGAGCACATACCATTTTTGTCTTTCTGGGTCTGGGTTACCTCACTCAGGGTGATTTTTCTAGTTCTATCCATTTGCCTTTCAATTTCCTTATGTAATTTCTTTTAACAGCTGAATAATACTCGATCATACAAATGTACTCATTTTTTATCCATTCTTTGGTAGACGAGCATCTAAGTTGTTTCCAGGTTTTGGCTATTAAGAATGACACTACTATTAACATACTTGAGCAAGTTTCTTTACGGTATGATGGAGCATTCTTTGGGTATATGCTCAAGACTGATATAGCTGGGTCTTGAGGCAGATTGATTCCTAGTTTTCTGAGAAAGCACCATATCGTTTCCAAGGTGGCTGTACAAGTTTGCACTCCCACAAGGAGTGGAGGAGTGTTCCTCTTGCTCAACATTTTTTTTCTACCATAAGTTGTCAATAATGCTTTTGATCTTAGCTATTCTGACAGGTCTAAGATGCAATCACTATGTTTAACATAGAAAATGGCATCTTACCAAAAACAATCTATAGATTCTATGCAATCCCCATCAATATTCCAACACATTTCTTTACAGACCTCGAAAGAATGATCCTCAACTTCATATGTAAAAACAAAAGCGAAGGATAGCTAAAAATAATCCTGTATCATAAAAGAACTTCCGGAGGGACCATCATCCCTGACTTAAAGCTCTGCTACAGAGCTAGAGTAACAAAACAAGTCTAATTTTTTATATTCAGTCATTAAAAAGTTGACTCGACCCAGACCACTAAAGCTCATGCATGCCTTGTTCTACCAAACAGTTTAGTAGGGTAAACATTCATAACTGCTTCCTCAATATGGTTATGAGTTTCAGGACAACAGGACTTGCAGACTTTTTCATGTATAATTCTTAAACCAGGATAGTTTAGAAGTCTGAATGCTTACAGGTTATTATCCAATAATTATCTGCATATTTTTGTCACTTCATTCTCTTATACATCATCAAAATGTGTCTTGGGAAAAACTGACTTTGTTGAAAAAATGTCTTTAATAGACCTCTGTCTTATATAAGTTCTAAAATAGGAAATTAAATGAATAAAGGACCAGCCAGGCCACCTTCTGCTAGCTCTCTTGCATATACCTTAGAACTCTGGTTAGAATTTAAGATATTTGTCCTGCATTGCTTTAATCTTTGACAGGTTAGATATGACATAGTGGCAGAACACAATATTCTATTGCATATCCTAATTTCGGGTAGCAGAGAAGCTATTTAGAGCATACATTACAGGGACTAATTTGCCTAAAAGTTAATGAGACATAAATCCTTGGATGTATTGTTTACTTCCCAAGGTCCTTTGCTTCATTTTGAATTTATCATTTTATGTTAGACTCCCTAAAGCTATCTTCCTGTAAAAAAGCTCCAGGGCCCACAAAAATTGTATCTACTTCTAAAGGTGTATGATTAGACTTAAAAAAAAAAAAGCACAGTTCACAGTCATATGTGATGACAGAATAGTTAGTTAAAGCCTTTTGGAGATGAAAGCAATTTAAGGGTTGTACTTTTTACTGGTAGAAGGAACTAACTACCTTGGGTCTAGACAGAACTCTTATGAAAGCAGAAAGCCTGCTCCGTGTATGCTACATGAAGTTACTTCTTTAATATTACTGGAAACAAAACAAGGCATAAATGAAATTCAATCTGTGTTATCATTAATATAGTTGTTCCATAAATTTATTTTAGCAAAATACAGAGTAGTCTCTGCTAATACAGCACACATACCTCTCACCTCAGCCTATCTGTACATTACCTAGGATTCATGACCATGAAGGAAGCATGACTTTTCAGCAAACTCTTGTACTGTATACCTCCCAAAGGATCATCTTTCCAGGATAAAGTTTATGCAATATGGCACTTAGGGTATTTTATACATTAATTCTTCTGTATTTCATCTAATGAACTCACTGACAACTCTCTACTCTATTTGTCCTTCACTTCATTCCATATTTATTTTTATTTTCACTGTTTGAGCTCCATTGCTTTTCATCAGGTCAGAAAAGATACTAAACACATCCAAAGCTTTTAGTATCTTGGCTGCAGTTTTTATTTCTTCCTTCTTGGACACCAATTTTTTCAACTAATTTTTAACATGAAAATTTTCTTTGAAATGCTTCCCTTTCTTGCCAAACATTCTTTCTTTTAAGAGATTGTCAATCTCCCTTTTGTGCAGTGCCTCTTTATTTATACATTATTGTTGTCTTTTGGGAAAATCAGTGTCAAGTGGAACCTTTTGTAATCTTCTCTGTTTACAAGGATTGCCAAATCGTTACATGAAATGTTCATGGTGTTGTGTTCTCTCAGCATCCCATTGCAAAAAAGACAAGCTATTTTTTTTAAAATGCATAACTCTTGTGCTTTGAAAGTAGCCATTCAGCATCCCCTGATGACAACTAGTGTTTCAATCCACTAGGGACAGTGCCTCTGTGCACTTTATTTCAGAATGCTATCTTCTTACATTCCAGCTTTATGATAAGCCATGAATTTGAAGTCAAGAGACAGCTGGGAGAAGTATAAGAAATATGCATGTGTAGAGTATTAACAAATAGATAAGCATTGTTCTCATTAAAGAAGAATATTCTCATCATATATACGGGCAACTTGAAAGAATCGTATAAATATTTCTGTGATTGAAGGTGGCATTATGTTGCCACCAGAGATCAAATTGCTGTCTGTGATCCAAGTTGCCACCAGCAAAGAAATCATGCCACCATCATGCTGCCACTGGGAACTATGAGGAAGTTTATGATCTGTGCTGCAGCAGGCTGTTATAGGCAAAGACGCTTTATATGTAGTGGTATCGATGACTGCAGACTCATAATTGAGAATAAGAGACATTGAAGGCTTCTGTGACATCCTCCCTCGCCCTGTGCGCCCTCCCCCAAAAAAGAAACAGTCTAGACAGGAAGCTATTGTGGAGAGTTCTTAAGAACTGTGACAGAGATGCTGAAGTGTAGCTCTTCTTAGTGGATGGTTACTGGTAGGTTGTAGAGAGAGGGAGAACTCAATTTTCTGTAAGGGGCTGGTCACTGGAAATTTGCCATGCTCTGGTAAGTATATGGACAACACAAATTGGACTTGATGATTTTTTTGGAGGGGTGGCCACAGGTGGCAGGGTTGATGTGGGAAGAGTGGGAAGTAAATGTTATTGGGGTCATTGTACAAATTTCCCCAATAATTAATAAAAAATATTATGTTTTGGGGGAAAGTAAAAAACAGGAAAAAATAAAGTAGGGGAAAATATTAAACATTTGCTCTGGCCTCATTCTTTTCAATGGTAAAATGAATTCTGCTTCTAACATAATTTGGTATCACATATAGAAATAAGAAACACACACATACACATGCAGTGAAGGTAGATATATACATATATTTGTATATATAAATATATTTGTAGTTACATGTGATTAGTAGCTTTACAATGTGTTAGCTTTTTGTGAAATGAGGTTTGACTTGCTAAGAGTATGCACAAAGCTAACTGAAAGTCTTTTTTCTTTATTTCAAAAGTTTGATATGCAGTCATCTAAAAATGTGTTTCCATTATTCTTTTTCCAAATATAAGGATATTAAATATACCCCTTGTTTACTTTCAAAAACACGTACATTTCTAGATTCTCTTTTAATGTCTAACATCTGAAGAATATATTTGGTGCGTGAAGCTGATGCCAAGCCATATCAAAGCAAAGACAATGAAGGCTGTGCCGCTTCTAAAAGCACATGCAGAATTGTGAATACTGTGGGTGATCCAATTCTCAAATCTATGTAGCATTTTAATTTTGTTTCATCTTCCTTTCCAACTCATAGTAAAACTCTTTTGAAATTTATAGGGCTCTTTGCATAGAAAATAAGTAAAACTTTCATCTTTCAAGAGCATTATGAAGTGTTTTCTAATCACAGATTTGTGGCGTTCTCGATGTGTTATTCCTCTAATTGGATGCCTTAAAATAACCATTGCACTGCTCTTAATCTATTTTTTCTGAAATGACAATAATGGAGTTAGAGGAAGAATGTTAGAATGAAAATCCTTCTCTAAATGAGGAATAATTATTCATGCTGGAAAATGATCAGAAAGAGTATCAAGCTTCATTAATAACATGTGAGGTGAATTGTAATATTCTGCACAGCTGGGAAAATTTACTACTTACAAATCACTGAAAGAATCAATATGGCTATAGAAGTTAAGAGTGAGGGAATATAGAAGATTACTGTAGAGTTCAAATGAACTGAGTGGCACTCTAATCTAGACTCCTTAATTTATGGTTGTCTTAGTTACTCTTTTATTGCTGTAAGGTGGCACCACAGTCCAGGAAACTTATAAATGAAAGCAATTAGTTAGAGGCTTGCAGGCTGTACTACATTGGTTAAATGAGCACCGATTCTCCTCAGTTTGTTGTGTACTCAATAAAGTTTTGTAGCAAGCAATTTCTTGGTACAAAGCCAGAAGAACATTCTCATTGAATGACAGAAATGATCACTATTACTTTAAAATGTTTGGAACTCAGTTTCCTTGGCCTTTGACATATGAATGGTTCCTATAGTTTTATATATTTGGGTGTTAGGTTCCCAGGTAATGGAACTGTTTAGAAAGGATTAAAAGGGAGCAGGGAAGCACGTATCTTAATTAAGGGAGCCATCTTAGGGTTGGCAAGAGACATGGACCTAGAGGGGCTCCCAGGTGCCCAGGGCGATGTCCCCAGTTAGTTCCTGGGGCAGCTGAGGATAGGGAATCTGAAATGACCCTATCCTATAGCAATACTGACGAATATCTTGCATATCACCATAGAACCTTCATCTGGCGACGGATGGAGATAAAGACAGAGACCCACACTGGAGCACCGGACTGAGCTCCCAATGTCCCAATGAGGAGCAGAAGGAGGGAGAACATGAGCAAAGAAGTCAGGACCACAAGGGGTGCACCCACCCACGGAGACAGTGGGGCTGATCTATTGGGAGCTCACCAAGGCCAGCTGGACTGTGACCGAAAAAGCATGGGATAAAACCGGACTCTCTGAATATGGCGGACAATGAGGGCTGATGAGAAGCCAAGGACAATGGCACGTGGTTTCGACCCTATTTCATGTTCTGGCTTTGTGGGGGCCTAGCCAGTTTGGATGTTCACCTTCCTGGACCAGGATGGAGGGGGGAGGACCTTGGACTTTCCACAGGGCAGGGAACCCTGACTGCTCTTCAGACTGGAGAGGGAGGGGGAGAGGAGTGGGAGGAGAGGGAGAGAAATGGGAGGCTGGGAGGAGACGGAAAGTTTTTTTCAATTAAAAAAAAAAGAGGTGTGGCCCTGTTAGAGGTATGGCATGGAGGTGGGCTTTGAGGTTTCAAAAGTTCACATCAGACCCAATCTAGCTCTCTCTTTCTCCTGACTTCAGATCAGGTTATGAACTCTCAGCCGCTGTTCCCATTCTCCCTGCCATGATGGTCATGGACCCATCCTTTGAAACTCTGAGATCTAAGCAAGCCTGGCTGATAAAATTCCAGCACTGATTGAAAATGTAATAATAAAGATTCTGAAAACTTGTTTCTTCCCTATTAACTTTGGGTTTAAGAATATTATTTCCCAAGTACTTCTATCATTTCAATCAATGATCTCTTTTTAAATGAGTGTGTGTGTGTGTGTGTGTGTGTGTGTGTGTGTGTGTGCACATGCAGATGCAAATGTGCATATGTCAAAGTCGGTCCTCAAATCCTCTTCATCTTTTGTTTGAGAGAGGGTATCTCATTCATCTGAGTTTGCTACTTAAGCTAGCAGTCCTTTGAGTTTCCTGAGATCCACCTCTCCCTGATTTCCATCATGCCATCTTTGGGATCATCAGTGAAGGAACCTGTACCCATTTTTTATGTGGGTTCTGACTATCCAAACCAGGTCCTCTTGCTTCCAAGGCAAACACATGGCCAAATAAGCCATCTCTCCTGCTTCTCAATTATCTTGAAATACTTGAGATTCCAATAATACTGTGGCTAGTTCTCTACCATCATCTATCAAAGAAATCTGTCAAAAGAGTGAATAGAGAGTCACTTTAACAGATGTATGCACTGCTGATGCACACCCTGTCTGGGAACAATCTGTCTGATACTTGTATCCTCATTCATGGCCTCATTGGTTTCTGCTCTTTCATTTGCCTAAGCAGTTTTCCTGTTTTTCACTTCCTCCCCTGAGCTGGTCTATATCAGCATAAATGGTGAGCTAATCTACAGAGGATAATGAATATTGATCTTCCAATTTAGCCCCCTAACACCAACAGTAGTGGATTGAGTTGGAGAAAATCAGGTGTAAAAAAGTCTACTGGTCAAACTGAAACCAGCTGCGAGCTGTGCTTTGTGAGCCATGTCCTCAGTTGTATGGATTCGGCCTTCTCTACAGCTACAATGTGGATTCGGCCTTCTCTACAACTGCATGGATTCAGACTTCTCTAAAGACTTTTTAATGGAAAAAAAAATCAAAACATGGCTGATTTGGACTGTCCACAAATCTTTTAAAGTGGGAAAATAGCAAAATAGCAATGTAAATATTTTAAAGCCACACAGGGGCTTTATAACTGACACAAAATTTTCAAAAACATGCATAAAAAACCAAAGTGCTTTGATGTTCTACTCCAATTCTATCAAGTTCACATAGGAATTTGATAATTAAAATAATCTGAACTATGTAGACAGCTACGTGTACATTTTCCTTTTGTGTCTTCACTTTTGTAAATCTAATTTTTCAGACATTTCTGAGCGCATGTTACACAGAATTTATACCCTCACCTACTTAAGTAAGCCCTAGAAGCCAGCATTTAAAAATGGAAATACTATGGTATTGTTGAAGCACTCAGAATTGATTTCAAAGGGCATGAAGTAATCAAATAGTATCAAGAGGAGGTGTGTTATGAATACATGTAACCCTTCTTTCATGGTGAAAACACATGGCCTGCCCACTCTTTCTTAGACATCATTTGTCCTCGTTTACAAACTGTTCCACAGTTCTTTGAATGTTTACTGCTATATCCTACTCTGACTTTTACCTATGAAAGGCAAAGTTATAGTATGAATTCCCCCATGAAGCCTTTCCTGGTTTTAGAGTGAAAAAATAAATCTTTCTCCTTTGATTTTATACTTTTTAGTGCAGTCAGTATGAATTTCATTCATCATATCTATTCTAGATACTAGAGCAGATTACAGTCACATTTAGGATACAACTTTCTCTCCATTTTAGGACCTGTTTTCCGTGGTTTGACACACTAATTAGTTGATTGTTAGGAAGCACGCATAAATACAGTTTTACAAATAGGTTTATCAAATACTTATGGATGCTACATGGACTATTTGTACTGCAGAGTTATGACCTGAGGGTCATGACAACTTATTCCTGTGATGAAAGCAAAAGTCACAATGGAAGATTAACAAGCAGAGAAAAGAAAAACATGGGAGCACAAATTAACATTCACTGTGCATTATGTTGTATGTTTCCTGTACTTCTGTAACAAATCACACACATGTGCGCGCGCGCGCACACACACACACACACACACACACACACACACACACACACACACAAAGGTTTGTGTAGGTAGTAGTAGTAGGTTGTCCATTAGGATCCATGACTTCATCAGCCTCTGGTAGCGGGCTATGTTTATAGTGCTTTATAGAATTATCATAGAATTACTGCATCAATTCCATCCTTCTGTGCAGGCCTTAAGTCCAATTAGACTGCTATTCATTATGCTATAGGTAAACCTGCCACTATTGTGCCCTTGGATTCATGGGTTTTACTGCTGGCTGTGACTTGTGTTCTTTCTTTGGAAATTTGTGAAGCACCTTCTGGTACTATGAGAGTTAGTCCTCAGAGATAAGGCTTTCATGTCAGTTCTAGCTTGATTTCTTCAAGTCCTGTGTCTGAAATATGCTGTGCCTTTAGCAGTAGGGTCTTACCTTCACGTTCTGGTAGACAAGAGCAATAATGTCCTTTGTATTTGGAGTCTTTTAGACTCCCCTGGCCAATAACTGGAAGGGAAGTTTCTCACGCTTGGTACTGGGATTTTTGTTAGCTAGTTTACTATTCTTCAGGGGAACATTATCACCCCAAAGGCATAACTTTGCTTAAATTATTTATATATGTATACACATACACTTATATATTGTACATGTAAATTAACTAAACATAAAGTAATATGCTTCCCTGTGGATTTTTCAAACATCCTGGTGTTATTTATCTTTCCTCTCTCCCCTGTATTGCCCTCCCTGCTCTCCCACTAAAGTCTTCCTCCTACTTTTCTTATTTCCCCCATCATAGAGACTATGTCCTAATATCTCCCAGGTTGTATATTGGGGTTTTAGATGCATTGGTCTAATCTTTGCCTGCTGTGTGTGGACATCCACTCTTTCCAGCATCATTTGGTGAAGATGCTTTCCTTTCTCCAGTACATATTTTTTGCATTATTTTTCAAATATGAGATGACTGTCACTACATGTCTTTATATTGGAATCTTCAGTTTTACTTGATTGATCTACATGTCTTTTTTCTGGCACCATGTATTAGATATTGCTATATAGTTTCTACAATAACTTGAACTATGGTGTGGCAATTTTTCTAGCATTTTCTTGGCTATCCAGTATCATAAGACTTTTAGGATATTTTCCTATATCTGCGAAGAACCGAGGGTATATTACGCTTGTAGTTTCCTGAGAATAGTATTAATGATACCAGATGAATTCATTCACTTTGTTATTTTATGGGTTGACTCAATCCATATGGCTAATTTAGGAAGCAAATATTGTTCTGGTTGAAAAGTTAAGACTACTGAAATTCCTGGGTTTGGGTGACTCATTCAATTGGTAGAGACCCAATTCAACATGTCTGCAGCTCACCACTGTTTTTCTATTGTATTGTGATAGCTACCTAATCCTAGGCACTCACAGTTGCATATGTGACTATGAAAAAAAAAACTACTGCCATTTTAAAGTCTGCTGTTTTTATCTGCTGCCATTATTTCTAAACGACCATTGATTCCTAAGCATTCTCATATAATATTTGTCTCTCTAGGAAGTGTTTTTGATATGGTGCAGAATTTTCTCCACTGAACTACTCGATGGGTGAAAAGCAATTTCATCACTACACCGCTTGACTATTTTATCTAGAAATTAAAAAAAACAAAAAATAAAAAAGTGGAGGCTTTTGGAATATGCAAATATAAACCCAATTTTAGACCAAATATAAGCCAAATTTTAGACATGTTACTAACATAGATTTTCAATCCAACTGAAAATGATTGGAAGTCAGCTGTACTGTCACTATAAAATGATGAGTTTTCAGTAAATATTGGGCATAAGGTTCAAACACATTTAAATAACATTGTGTGTTCTTGCTGATCTCCCCTAAGCAAACCCAAACACTCTGAGATTGTTTTAATGAACTATGATAATTAACTATATAATTTCTAGTGAATATTTTAAAGTCTCATTTATTAAAATGATTTTTAAAAATTCAGGAAGCAGTACTGGTTCTTTCCTACTCCTGCTTATTTTTGCCTCTTTTTCTGGGCCCTTGTAAGCATAAATTAGTTTTTTTCTTGCTTGTGGAACAAATTGCCACAAATCTAGCAGCTCCAACCATCACATGCTATTAACTCACAGTTCTGTAGTTGGGAAGTCTCAGCAGACTTCTGCACAGGTAACTCATCACCTAGTGATTTCACAAGGTTGACAAGACTGTATTCCTTCTTGCTGTCTTGAGAAAAGAATCTGCTCCCCAGCTCCTTCAGGTAGCTGACACCATGCAATCACTTGTCTGTGTAGGATTTAGGCTCCTCATCTCATGCCTCACAGAAATCTCAGTGAGATATTTGTAACTTCTAGAGATTTCCTGTTACTTACTTACTGATTTTTTTTTTTTTTTAATTCAGTGTCTTTTCCCCCAGCTTCAAAGGCAACGAAGTCCTTCTCATGTTTCAAATGCCTTTGATCTCCCTTTTGGTCCATATCTCATCTACTCTTCTACTACATCTTTTTTTTTTTTTCAGACATTTTTCTACCATTTTCATTTACATTTAAAAAGCTCCAAGTGATTACGCTGGGTGCAACAGGGTACGCCAGAAAATACTATATATTTTACAGTCATTTTAATAATAGTATTAATTTCATCAATCAAGTACACTAAAAAGTACCGAGATTTAATTTATAAATTAATTTAAACATAGATTTTATATATTATTACAGATATATGGCTATTTAAAAAAAAACCCACAATATTGATTATTTTAAATCAGTTTCCCAATACTGTATTTCTAGCTTTCTAAGATTAGATTATTCCACAGACCATACAGTTCATTTTCTTACTCCGGATAAATGGGACTGGATCTACCTTTGTGTAAATGCAACTGTTGGTCAAAATTTTCATATATATATATATCTATCTGTCATTTTATTGGAATATATACAGTTATTATATATTGTCATGGGTTTTACAAAGACATTTTCACCGGTGTGTATCATATCCTTTCACCCCTACTCTCCTTTCTCTCCACTCCTGGTGTTTCCGTCATTGTCCCCGATAGCCTCATATCTACTTTCATATCAGAAATGATTCTATATTTCTATATAAAACCTACGATCAACAAGTGCGAGAGAACATGTTACCGTTTTCTTTCACAATCACCTATTTTGCATAATATGATGATCACCATTGCATTCATTTCCTGAAAGGGATGTTACTTCATAAAATTGAAACAAATACAGCCATGTTTGTAAATCGCATATGGAAAGCAAAGGTTTGGTAGAATCTGTTTAAAACCATGTGTTCGATCCCCTCCCTTCCCTCTTTGGCGGCATAGCACCTCCCAGCTCAGCCTGCTCGGGCGCTGGGACCAAACCCCAATCGGGAGGGCAAAGGGGAGGGCGGTAGTTCCTTTGTCTCCTAGCCTGCCTGCAGCAAGCAGGGTGGGCCCTTTGTTTGAGAACTACCCAAGCAGCACGGAGTTTCGATCTGGGCACCCGGGAGAGACATCTTTGGGGTGAGTGAGTGCAGCGGCAGCCGGGAACAGGGAAATCAGACGTTCCTCATCCCTCCCACACTTCCTGATCATCCTGCAGGGGCTATACTGCCCCATACCTCCTCTCTCTTCCTATCCCATCCACCTTACATCCAGAACCCCCCACCCCCTGTCTCCCTCCCTCCCTTCCCTCTTTGGCAGCATAGCACCTCCTAGCTCAGCTCAGCCTGCTCGGGCGCTGGGACCGAACTGAATCTGGAGGGCAAAGGGAAGGGCAGTAGTTCCTTTGTCTTCCCATAGCCTGCCTGCAGCAAGCACGGTGGGCCGCTTGTTTGGGAGCTACCCAAGAAGCACAGAGATCCGATCTGGACACCAGGAGAACCATCACTGGGGAGTGACATCACTGGGAAGGTACATCAGTGGGCAAGAAGACCTGATCCTGTAAAAGAAGATCCATAGGGGAGCATTCGGAGGAAAACGATGGGCAGGCGCCAATGCAAGAATTCACCCAACAATCTGAAAAACAACATGAAACCACCAGAACCCAGCGACTTCACAACAGGAAGACATGAACACCTTAATCAAGAAGAAGTAGAAAAAACTGACTTTATGAAAGTGATAGAGGCCCTTAAACAGCATATAAAACCATGTGTTCACAAAAGTATAGGTATCTAATGCATCAAAAGGAATAGGCATGGGCTACTGTATAGAACAGTATTTATTAAAACATTTAATTAGGATTGTCAAGGACAAAATAACTGCAAACAGAGATAAAAACCTGTTACTGTAGGTTGTTTAAGGGTTCATAATATATCATCCTAGCATGGTCTTGTCTTGCAGCAAGATGCCACATTTTCTTTCAAAGGCTTCTTTTTGGACTTATCCTAGCTAGAGATATGGGAATTATCTATAAAATATAATTAGACATTGAGCAATGGCTTCAGCATGTCAACTGATTGTAAATCAACATGGGAAAGACATTTAGACTTCTTAATAAAATTTACTTCCTGAAAAGAATTAATGTTTATTTTATTAATATTCAAATGCCATTAATAAATGCATCATCCAGATTTAAAAGAGTTTTAAGCCTTTGATAATAATTGGTTACTATATTATTCAAAGTGTATGTTATGAAATTAATTTTTTTCTGAATAAGACAACAGAACCAATTTTCTAAACACAATGACAGTTTAATTTAAATGTAGCCTTTTATATATTATTCCAGATTCATCATTAGTTACAAAATCACATTATTGATTATTTTCAGGAGGCAATCCACATCTCTGGAAAAGAAGGCAAATTGCATTATGTTCACACAACAGTACTTTACAGTTAACTGTAAGGAGACTAATGAAGATGTTTAGGAACTCAAGTTCAATAATTAATCAGACTGATCATTAGGAAAACATATGACACTAATAATTTGATTAGTAAATCACTGTCTTAATAGTATTTATTCAAATCATTCAACAATGGTTTATTATTTTTACCAGAAACAATGGAGGATATGCCACACATCCCAGCAGTATGAGGGAAAAACAAAATATATTAAGTTTCTGATCTGATGGCAATTGCTGGCTAACAAGGAGAGACAAGAAAGGAATCAAGGAAGGACAGAAAAAGGAAAAACAAATTTACATATGGCTGCTAAGTGTATTCAAAATGAGTATATAGATGACTAAAAAATAAAATGTAATATAAGAGAAATGTACAAATGAATGGATATTAAGGTATCCCAATAAATCAGATCTTAAGAAAGCAGATTCACTTTAAATTTATGGAAATAGGACTTTATGACAGAAATTAGACATTATGCAATAGGGGAGGAACTAGGAGAATAAGATTTCACAAAGAAGAGCTGGGTGTTCACTACGCAGTTGCAATGCCATTAAGCAATCACTTTTTGCAGGTATCTTTGCAAGTAAAGTCAGTAAACACAGGCAAGAAGATATAAACTCTCTTCTCTTCCTGTGATTTTGTATGCTGCTCTGCTTAGTTCCCTTGTGCTAGGCACTTGGCAAGCATCATTTAAATTCTTAGGAGATCCCCAGAGGACAGGCGATATGCCAGAGCAGTTTTTTTCTCTCTCTTTTTCTAAAAAAGGGGTAAGACAAGTGAGAAGAAATGTGCTGGCCTGTGTAACGTTTATGTCAGTGTGATCCCCACAAGATGCCAGCCAACCAACTGCTCTCATCACTGCTTGTGCAGGCAGGACAAGCCTCCCTGATGCTGAAAGTCAGAACAGAGTCACGGGATGGAATGGATGATCTGAAAGTAGGATGCTTCCTCATCCTTAAGAGCGTGAAGCGTATCCATGCAATAAATATAATTTTCTAGAGTGTGTTAAGAATGAAAAACTGTATCTTCAAACTGGCAATCTTTGTAGCACGAAAATAGATCATTGCACATTTTAAACTGAAGGAATGGGTTGACAGAATTTTTTTAAATATGAGTTTAGATGTTTTTGGATGTCTGAAAATGGATGGATTTTATTTCTGTAAGCCTTTGGAGCTTTTCTGTGCCAGTTATGCTAGTTTTCTCCAACAAACTATTTTCTCATTTTTATTACTTCTCTGGGAATTTCATATTACGTGTTATGATTATAATAGACACCTTCTGCTCCAAGCTCCTCCCAGATCCACCTCCTCCCTTCCTCTACCCACACAACTTTGTGCCTTTGTTTCTTAATAGAATCCAATTCGCACTCACCCATATATCACTGGGTTTGTAACCTTTCCCTAGAACATGGCTGACCCTCCAGGAGTAAACAGTCTCTTACTCTTTGTGCTTTGACCAGTTGTATGTTTCATTAACTTCCATCTAATCCAAATCACTTCACTGAGGATTGGCAGATGCACTAATCTATGACATAGCAAACCGTTAGGAGTTGGTTTGATATTAGACCCATTTAGCAGAATAAAGAAGGCATATTGAAAGCTGTAAGAAAGAAAGGCCAAGTTACCTACAAGGGCAAGCTCATTAGAGCTTATATCATAGAAACCTTTAAATCCTGAAGTGTAAACAGACACTCCACTTTCAGTTCCTGGCCACCCAGACCCGTATAATCACACAGAAACTATATTGATTTCAACACTGTTTGGCCAATAGTTCAGGTGTATTTCTAACTAGCTCTTCCATTGAAAATAACCCATTTCTATTAATCTATGTATTGCCACAAAGTTGTGGCTTACCATTAAAGTTCTGGCGGCTTTCTCCTTCAACAGCCACATGGTGTGTCCTTGACTCTGCCTACTCTCTATATATCTCTCTGTTCAGATTTTCTGCCTGGCTTTATTCTGCCCTGTCATAGGCCAAAGCATCTTCTTTATTAATCAATGCTAATAAAACACATTCATATCATACAGAGGGAAATCCCACATTACAGAAGAGAGTAGAAAGATGTACTCCCAAGTCTTTAAAGTCAGCAACTGTCATCGCATACTATTCTACCCAGCAAAAGTGTTTGTTAAAATTAATGGAGAAATAAAAGTGTTCCATGGTAAAGACAGATTATAGGAATGTATGACTATTAAACCAGCCCTACAGAAGCTACTAGGAAGACTACTTCAGTTTGAACAGAAGAGTAAGCATACCCAAGAAGTCACAGATTCTAAACTGTCCTATAATTAGCCACGCAACCCATTTTGGCCTGAAATTAATGTGTATCCTCCTGTCTCAATGTATTGACGGATAGAATTACAAACGTGACACTCTCCTCGAGCAGTCAATAGCCCTACTGAAAAACTGTTTTTAAATGTTTTATCCTGCGTGTTTCGATAATACTTATTAAAAGATCAATCAATTTGAATGATAAAGAAATATAATATTAAAAACAACACTCTAAAATTTATTATAATTAAAATGCATTGACTTTTTATATTTTCAAGCTGGGTATTTTCAGACTTCCTTAAGATAATATCTATATCAAGAAGCTTTTTGAATTGGCAATTGCTAGAAAATTGAAATGGAAAAATGCAGCTTTTGCTTCAGAGGAATTGCTACCTTAAGGACGGACTAAAAGCATTTTTGTGCTCTCTCTCTATCAAGTGGATTCAGAAAGTATCATTAAAATGAAAGTAACCACTGCGTGTCATTGTGCCAAGGTGGCTGGGAAGAGGCTTTAAGAGGAGGTAAGTTACACACTAAAGTAACCAATTTTATTAAAATATGGACATCAAGTTGAAGAAACGTCAGCAAACCTGGTAGTTAAGCTCCCTTGAGTATGCTCTTTACTTGATAATTGTAGAAATTACTAGTCATTGCACCAGGATTATAGGTATCTCTATAAATGGCAGGTGACAGCCATCTCTGGAGCCAAACAGCCTCACACGGCACCTTTGGCATAAAACTCCTACTAGGAAATTTCATATTTTCTAATTTCAATATGAAAGTTACTACAACTGAGTGACACACCTGTTAAAAGAGTAAGGTCGATCTGCCATTCTTAAAAGAGTATGTCCCCTCCCGATTAGCATCCTTTGTTCTGTAGTGACCACAACAATGAAGACCCGATTAGCACTGAAGTACATCAAGTGGGAGTGTTGACCAAATAATTTTCATAAACAGTGCTAAAATTAAGTGACATAATCTCATTTGCTTCCTATTGAAATACATAGTGTTTGTACAAGGTGTTTTACTTCCCTTCCTGAGGTTTGTCATTATGCTTCAATCTTCTAAATTAATTTTTTATATAAAAACATTTATTTATCTCTACAAAGTATAATTGTAATGCAACCTCATGTCTTGCTGCACTGTTCTCACCACATGATATGTTATATTACTCAGCATTCATTTAATAGCTAGGTCTCTTCTTTCCATAACAATAACTGAAATGGTATCACAATGCTTAGATACCACATTTGATTCTTTTTTTTAAATTTTTTTTACCACATATGATTCTGTCACTTAAAGACTCATCAGACAGGCTTAGAACACAGCCCCTTACATGGAATAGGAGTAACTATCATAATTAATTCCTTTATCCACATTATATATCCCAAAACACCTCACATATAACCATCTTCAAGAGATGATGTTTTTTAGATTTTGTAGACTTATTTATTTTATTATTATTATGTGTGAGTATTTTGGCTGTATGTATGTATGTATGTATGTATGTATGTATGTATGTATGTATGTATGTAAATGTATGTCCAGGCACCATTCCTGGTGCCTGAGGAAATCAAAAGAGGGTGTAGGGTCTTCTAGGACTGAGTTAGAGAGGACTGTGAGCTGACCATGGTTGCTGGAAATTAAACTGTGTCCTCTGCAAGAGTAAGCAAGTGCTCTTAACCACTCAGTCAGTTCTTTCATTCCTGCAGATGGTGTTTCTTAACCCGTACAGAAAGAACCACTTGTCATCTCTGTATCTCTTTTCTCACTTTTATCTGAGACAATAGATGTTGACGTTCTTGCAGATGCTGCTAATGCTTATACCTCAGACATCCCATCCATTTTAGTTCCATATCCTTTCCTTGTTCATCTTCCTAAGCACATAGCTCTGGAAGAAGCCTGTCTTCACTCTGTGTAACCTGTCTTCCAGGTTGTACTCTAACAGACTTATTACTTTTATTAGGGTGTAGATATAGAGTGTACCCTGAATGTTGAAGGCTGGTTTTCCAGCTAGCGGGTGTTATTGGGATGCAGAGCAAATGGCAAGAACAATTAAGTCAGTGGGAGATTGATGTTCCCACCATGCTGTCAACCTTCTCTGAGATTCAGAGATGGAACCAACAAATGAAAAATAAAACTAATTCTCTGAAATCATGAGCCCAAATAATTTTTCCCTTTGTGAAGCTGATTTTCTCAGATCTCCTTGCAGCAATGGAAACACAAATACAAACATACCCCCACCCCCGCGAAGTTACCTGGCTGTTCATGGTCTCAGAAATGAGCACAGATGAACAAAACCTTTATTAGTGCTTCCACACGAACCCCAAATTCCATTCTAGATATAGCAGTTGAAGCCAGTTCCCTGGCTGAAGCTGTTTCTAATTTGTTTCTTCTCATTTTCTTTTAAACATTTTAATCCACTTTTTAACTCCTACATAACAAAAATGTTACTATTGAGACCACAAACTGTTATACTTAATTCTAATGCCCCAATTTACTTAAATGTATGTCCTCATTAATGAATGTCTTACTTTTCTTATGTAATTTAAAATTCCATCTGACAACTCAATGAAAAATTTATAAATATAGATTTATATATTTATATAGATAAATCCAAATTTATCTTCTTCAAGCCAAACTGGAAATCAAGAGTTTTCATGAATCTTTCAAAATCAACATCATCTTGTAATCACAGATATGTGAGAAATGGATCTTGGATATTTGAGGTAGTTTTGACTCCTATTCTCTCTATTTCATGAGAAGTACTTTAAAACTATACTATTTGGCATATAGATGCATTACCATAATCTCAACATTGGGTCAACAAAAACAGGAAGACTATCAAAATTATTCTAGCCTAAATAATGAAGTCACATATTGTCTCCAAAAATAATTAGATCAAATTAAATTAGACTATAAGATATTATTACTTTAGAATAGTTATAGTCATGAATTTCAACTCCTCCTGGCTAGAAAAATCCTCACAGGGTCCACAGGTTCTGCTTGGTGAGTTCCCAGAACTCCTATTTTATCTCCTACTTTTCTCTACTGCATCTCAGAAAAGCAAAAATGGCTAAAAATCAAAATCCAAAATGTGATTTGCAATTGTTGGGACCAATTAAGTCCTGGCCTTTAGCTGCTCTTCCCTGTCTAGAGCCTTCTTTTTTTTTAATTTATTTATTTATCGAGGATTTCTGCCTCCTCCCGCCACCGTCTCCCATTTCCCTCCCCCTCCCCCGATTAAGTCCCTCTCCCTCATCAGCTTGAAGAGCCATCAGGGTTCCCTGACCTGTGGGAAGTCCAAGGACCGCCCACCTCCATCCAGGTTTAGTAAGTTGAGCATCCAAACCGCCCAGGCCCC
The DNA here is from genome assembly GCF_000317375.1 of Microtus ochrogaster. NCBI lineage: Eukaryota > Metazoa > Chordata > Mammalia > Rodentia > Cricetidae > Microtus > Microtus ochrogaster. The sequence goes on from NC_022012.1 coordinate 57,620,380, forward strand.
CCCAAAGCTAGCACGTGCAGTAGGATCAAAAACCCATTGCCATTGTTCTTGAGTTCTCAGTAGTCCTCATTGTCTACTATGTTCAGCAATCCGGTTTTATCCCATGCTTTTTCAGACCCAGGCTAGCTGGTCTTGGTGAATTCCCGAAAGAACATCCCCATTGTCTCAGAATTGAAGTTACTAGAAGCTGTGCCTAGCCTAGAGGTTCAGAGGATGGGATTTTTACCTGTTGGCCATTGACTGCAGTGTATTTAAGCCTCCATGGTGCTATTAAAGAAGTGCTTTTTTGGTACCAGCGTTGCAAGGTCTGTGTGTCAGTCTGTCTCTGCCTGTGTATTCTCAACCTCCAGCCCCTTGCCCAAAGCTTGCGAACTGGGTTCTAGCACGTAGAGCACAGACGGGGGCCGCACTGCGTGGCAGGCAATTATAGAAATTCAAAGTAAAACTCTGAGACTTACTCCAGCCGGAATGGCAAAGATCCAGAATACATAGATTTTTTTTAAAGTTAAAAGTCAAATTTTTAATTTGCAATAAAGAATATGACACTCATCAAGAGCTATATTTTCTGTATTATTCCTACAATATATCCTCCACAACACTCTTCTAACTTAAAATATTATATTATACTTACATGTTCTAATTTTTGTCTGTAATATTTCTTTCCAATTGGAGTCCAATGTTCTAACAGATGACAGTGATTGTTAAATGTCTTGACTCAATTTTAACTTTTTATATAACTTGGTTTCTGTCCCTATTCTTTCATTCTGGATAAAAGTTTCAGTTCTTTCTAGCATCCCTGCCATAGGCAATTTCAGGGATATGCAACAATAAGCCTCATATAAAGCCCAAGCAAGAGAAGGAAGGAAACAGTGGGATTCTTGGCCTGACAGTGAAATACGCGTCCCCATTAGACTTGGTTGTCAAAGGTCCTGTGGCTCTTCCCTATTGTGTTGCACATAAACTATTCAAAATTGTAGAGGAATTATGCATCAGTGAGAATTCAGGCACCACCAACTTCTCCTTGGTAACTCCATATGCTGTGAGCTATCACGAGCTGTCAAGACTTCTCTATTTTATCTCTTCTTTAACCCCTGCCCTTCTCCTCCCTTCTCCTCTTCTGATCATCTCTTCTCTTCATCTCTTCTATCTCTCCACGTCCTCCCTTCTCCGTTTGCTTCCTTCCTATCCTTTCCTTCCTTTCGTGTTCCACCTTTTTTTTTATATTTCTCTGCACCCCCTTCTCTTCATAGCTGTCATTTTAGCCTTGCGGGTTGAAAACTTGATTTTTTTTTTCTGTTTCAACATATACTATCAGTATCCCTTCGTTACTATGAATCTGTTACCTAACTAGCACCTTTAATTTCTGATGGAATAAACTGTGAAGATTCATAGTTCTTGGCCTATATTCCTACATGCAACAACTTAACCCCCAACAAGCACAGACCTTACTTGTTATTAAAGCAAAACTTAAGGAGAGGGAAATTCTGCCTTTATATCAGATATATTGCATATACAATTAAATCTTTGCTCATGTTCTCAGTGAGTAGCATTCTCCCTAAATTTTTGACCATCAGATATTTTGTAGCTTCCTGTGTGCATTTTCCTCTTTGTCTTTCCATTTCCTAACCTTGCACCATATCCACTGTTTTCTGTCTACTTCCAATGACGTTTTGTGTGCGACCTGCAGCTTTGTGTGACATGAAGGAGGAAGAGGGAAGGATTCTACTGTAGACATATTCATACCGGGGTGTACTTGGGAGATGACCTTTCTAAGGAGGCAGCTGAGCATAGGTCAGTTAAAAATTCAATATAGAGCTTTATATTAAATGATAGCAAATATTAATAAGATCTTAGGCAGATAAATATAAGCATGTTGTATAATATAGTGTATGTGTAAAATAGCTCCAGAGCTCATATGTTAAAGTTTGGCACTCTACATACTGTTTACAGATTAGGCTTTCAGGAAGTATTTGGATTATCAGGGCTCTGATGTAATCAGTGATTTAAATCATCAATAGATTCTAAGTTTGATGGTATTATAGTTAGATGGTAGAATCTAGGAGACGAGGCCTACTAGGGGAAGTGGGCCACTAGGTAATTATGGGCCTTTTTCCTGTCTTTCATTGAGCTATCCTCAGCCAAGCTCTTCTGCCTTCTTACAGGCCTGAAAGCAGTGAGACCAGCTGACCACAAATTGAAATCTCTGAAGCCATGAGTAAATTGTTCTCTCAAGGGTTTTGGTATAGACATTCTTTTGCTACTATGTCTCAAACACACATGCATGTTGAGAATATTTTGCTTAACATTTACATGATTTGCTTACTGCTGTGTGACCTTGAAAAATATATACACCCTATCTTAGTGGTCTCAGGTATCTAAAAATTAACTCCAATCATTTATGCATGGAAACTCTCATCTTAGTGTTCAAACACCTTGTTTTAGGTCATGATCCAGTTCATTATTCTGCAGTTTACCTTGTATTAATCAATGAGATTCATGAGACTGCATAGTTAATACCTGTTAGTATTCTGAACTTCCTGAATGTAATCAGAGGAACTTCTGGTAACAGCTTCTTATAGCAATGACTTACTTCTAGAAATTGATGGGGCCACAAACACATTTTACAAAGATAATGATTACTCTCAGCACCACAGAGTAGCATTTTCTAGCTTTGTCCCTGGAGTCTCGGGAAGGATGCCTGTATTGATTGATTAAAGCGCAGAAACTTCCATTTCAACTCTCGAGGAAATGGTTTTAGGAAAAAGAAGAATTTTTGTTTTATTTTGTTTTAACTCAGAAGTGTTTGTTGACCACTATACATAATATTTTTACAGCTTGTGCATTCATAGTTATTACCTTTAAAGGTCCTAGATAAAGCCTATGGATTCATATAGATTGACTTACTTTAATATTGTTCACATCGCTTCCAATTTGATCAAGTTACTAATAGGACGGGATCAAAATGTATAGTCATAGTTTGGTTCTTCCCTGACTTTTTAAAAAAGATTTATTTATTATGTATTCAGTGTTCTGCCTGCATGTGTCCCTGCAAGGCCAGAAGAAGGTACCAAATCTCATTACAGATTGTTCTGAGCACATGTGGTTGCTGGGAATTGAACTCAGGACCTTTGAAAGAGCAGGCAAACCTCTTAACCACTGAGCCATCTCTCCAGCCCCAGTTCTTCCCTGACTTGTCATCAGTTACTCTTCTTGCTTTCCTTAAGACTATGAAGTAGTTATTCCACCAATGAAATCTAGACATGCTAACTTTCACCACCCAGGATTTGATAGAGACACCTTACAACAGGTATTTTTTCTCGGGGTTTTTCCCATACAGCCCCTGTGCTTGCCATTTTGTGCTCTTTTCCTTCTGTTCTAAACATGACCATGCCTGTTCATTCTCCAAGCTGACGCAAACACTGCATGTTTTTCTCGAAGAACATTTCTCACATTGTTCACTTCTTCCATGCCGCCAGATAAGTAGATCAACATCTCTAAGCACCACAGGCCAGGTTGGTATCAGTCCTCGCATTTGCACTTCAGATCAATTCTTCTGTGATAGCAAGGCTTGGATTGCTACACGGCCTATTTACTGGACTTCCCACAAGATTACCAGTATCGATGTTTGCAGAGACTATCTATCCATTCAATAAATATTCATTGAATAAATTAGACAATCTTTATGGTTTTTGCACTTTCCTGAATCTTTTTATGAGTAAGAATTCTCAAATTTTAAAGTTAGGATCTTATTAAAATACAAAGTTTATACTTCAGGATATGCTAAAATGGATAAAACACATAAAAGCAAAACGTCTTTGCCTTTGATTTTAAAATTATTTGAAAATCTTACTAAATAGTAAAATCAAGTTTTCCTCAATATAAACTTAAAATTAGTGCCATGAATATAATAAAATACAGCTCTCCTCTGAATATCCAGTGCTTTAAAATTTTTAATGTAGACTGTATAATGCAATTTTTATTCTTCCAAGTTCTTAAATATTTCTTCAGAACAATATTACATTCATGACAAGTCTGCAATAAAATCTTGAAGGTTTAAATACAATGTGTTGCCCATTAACTCTGTGAATTAGGGCAGCTTCTAAAAGAAAAACAAGTAAATTGCAGTCAGCGTAGGAAATTAGACTGGGTTATGATTGCTATCTGTAAGCTGTGGCCTTACATTATCCTGGCATGTGCCTTAAGGGCACAGAAAGTGTTCTAAATTAATTTTAGATGATAAACAGTTATGTTTGCTTTAATCACAGAATCCAAGAGCAGTGCATCCCTTGATGCTATACTATCATGTTTTAAATCCTTGGAACATCATTTTACAAGGTGACTTATTTATTACAAAATTCTTCTTATTTTGCCTCAAGAAATTTTCTTAGATATTGGCGATAAGATTCCTTTCTTACTTCCTCCTAATGTGACTCTGAAATAAGATACACACACAGAGTGAGGGGGTGCACACACATGCTCATATTTCTTATACATCATTGAATTTCAGTTAACCTGACTCTCGTGATGTTTCAACATACTCTAGAGCTGCTAATAACAGATAACCATAATGATCACAAATCATGAAGGGGCTTTGTGATTCCTTTCTTATAATTTATGTTTAATTAAATTTTCTTTATTTTGATATGACTATAGATCCATTTGTTACCCACTTTCCTCCATGAACATATCTCACAAAGCCACAGGAAAAAGAATCTCATAACAAGGGCATGGAGGTTGATACAATAAACACATACAAATACAAATGCCCACCTCATAAACCACAGCTTAAAAAATCTTAATTTAAGTACACAATAAAAATAATGAAAATTAGAACAGAAGTAGAGGAGATTGAAATTTAAAAAATAACTTAAAACTGGTTCTTCAAAAAGATCCATAAAGTTGATAAATATCTAGTCAGGCTAGCAGTGCAATATGTGTAAAAGTTTTAGGACCCATAAGAGAAGTAAAGACAAAATCATCACTGAGAAACCTTTGAACAATAAAGGATGATAAACAAATTTTATGAGAAAGTTTATGGACAAAGTTTTTGAAGTGTTAGATTAAATGGTCAATTTCATTAAAGATATGACTATCAGAACAGCCTGGAGAGAAACAGATAATTTTAATATATTTATAGACATTTAAGAAATCAAATAACTAATACTAATGCTTCCTAAATGGAAAGTGTCTGATAGATGTGATCAAACTGGAGGATTCTAATGAACATCTAGGACAGAAATGATACTAATTTCCCCAAATACCTTCCATAAAACAAAAACTTACCATGTTCTTTTCTCATGTAGCTGTCGATGTTAGCATTATTCAGATACCCAAACCAGTTAAACATTTCCAATAGAAAGGACAGCTAAAGGTAAGAATCCGTCACAAATATTTACTCAAAAATTCTCAACACAATTCTGTCATGTACAGCAAACAAATGAGACTTATTTCAGGTACACAGAATCGGTTGAACATTTGAAAGTCAATGAATGCAATCTTCCTCATCAAAGATTAGAAAAATAAAAAAAGGAAATCAATGAGGCTGTCAATAGACACAAAGGCACTTCAGCTTCAAAAGTCAATCTTCAGGAAAAGAAAACCCCTCTGCACTCTAGGAACAGCCCTCTAGCCCTCTGCTTCTTGATGTACAGAAGAACATGTACATAGCACCTGCAGATAGCATCATGTTTAATGGCAAGAGAGAAGCTGAGTGTCTTCTTTGCAAAATAAGAAAAAAGAAAAGAAAATGTAAAAGCTACATGGCTCCTGTTCAAAGCATACAGAAAATTCTGACAACTATAAAAAGAAAATGAAGGAATTGGGAAGAATAAATAAAAATTCTTTTTAAACTAAATGAACTGATTATCTACCCATATATAAATTTGGAACCAATTGAACATTTGAACAAAAAGTTCAGTTTATTGGGTTAATATGCAGAGTATGCTGAATTCTCATATGCCAATGATAAACAATGGAAAATTGAAATGGAAACAATCCCACTATAGTAGCAGTAAAAACAAGTAAAAAGAATCTAGCAAGCTATGGGTGGTGGTACAAGTCTCTAATTCCAGCATTACAGTGTTGGATGCTAGATAAACATTCATTTGAGTCTATCCTTGGCTCTAGAGGTCTTTGCTACGCAAGAGAGTATGTCTGAAACCAAATAAACAGTACAAGTCTACAATATGGGGAAATCTGCCCAAGATTAATATGTAGAAACTACAAAACTCTTAGGACCTTGTAGATTAGCTTCATCCAGTGCTGTTCCAGGTTGTCTTCTTTTTCCTGTCTGCAATGTTTTGTAGCACATTAGGATACCTTTGCTGTAAAATCTTGTAAAGACAGAAACTTTTTTTTTTGATAAAGAAAACGGACTCCTTAATGTTTCCAGCACTTTGATACTCAAAGTTTTAAAGTGTTTTCCACTAGATTTGCAATTATTTAGAGTGCAGATACAATCGCAGAAAATGACAGTTCTGACATTATATAAATACTGCAGGTAGATAATGATGTGTTGATAGCCTGCATCACAGTTGAGTCACTAATGTATCTACTTCTCTCAAAGAGTCTTTCCTGATCATTTGAATCATCTTTAGGGTGACCTGCTTACTCCTTCAGTTCTGCGCCTTTTGACCAGTATCCTACACTTTTGAAGTTCAATGTGTACTCTGTAGAGGAAGGCTGGAGATATTTGCCTTGCAAGGATTGGTGATGATCAGGGGTTATGTGCATATCTCACATTGCCAGTAACAGATGCCTAGTTAAGAATGGCTTGGATTTCCAAACTGACAACATAAGCTGCTAGTTACAGAGGGGGTGAACCCTGAGGGCTCTAGTATTGAGCATAGAGCAGGACCCACGGGAACAGATATTCCTTAAAATCCAAAGGAAAACTTTGTTTGTTCTAGGGCCTAATGGCAGTCTATAATTTTATGTATAGATGTCAAACTATTGATCATTAATGCTTCACAAGGCTTCTTAAAATTGATGTTTTCATCTCTATACATCCCCATTGCTGATGAAGATAGCCTATGGAGGCACATAACCTTGAACACAGGCATGTGGGATTGTATACAGATGAGCAGGTGCCTTCCAATTAGCCATATGAGGACATGAGGAGTAGGTTAAAAAAAATACCACTTAACTCCACCCTGAATACCAAGTATCTACAAGGCAGATGGCTGAAAATGGCTCCTTTCCACATTATCTTGCAAGCAATCCTGGCTGAGAAAGGGTTTTAAGGTTTTAGGCCAAGGCCTGCAAAAGGACCAATAATGTCTCTACTCCCTGTGTCTCAGAACTAAAACATTCATGGAAATCAATGTGAGAACTCAGTGAATTTTAACGGTCTAACACAAACTTTCTATGAACTTTGTAATTGAATCTTCATAGCAGCTCTGTGAGGCAAATTCTATCAACATTTTACAGGTGCAGAAAAGAAGCCTTAGGGATGTTCAATAACCTGTCTAGATCACACAAGCAAAAGTTCGACATAAGACTTGAGGCAACAACTGTCTCAACTCAGCCCCCAACGTTTTGATTATTATTGTTCTCTAAGACATGAGTTCTTAATAGCTCAGAATGATTTCACTTTCAGAATAATGCTTTAAATCCGTTGGGGGACGTATTATTGGTTAATTAATGTTCTTACTGCTGCAACAAAAATAAACCTGACAAAAACAACTTAGGAAGGGTTCATTTTGGCTCTCAGTTTGAATCCTTAGTGGTGGTAAAAGTATGGTTATCTTACATCAAAGGCTAAGGAACAGATAAAATCATGGTACCTAGATGCTTTTGTCCTCTTCTTAGTCCAACTGCCACCCCATATCCCGGACTAGTTCTTTTCACCATCAGTGTTATGTCTTTCACTCTGTTAGTCCTCTCTGGAAAAGCATCCACAGGCACACTCAAATGTGTGCTTCACTATTGTCCTTGATATTTACTGATCTCACAAATCTGACAATCTAATTATCTAGCACAGCACCTGGTACAGCTTTGGTACTGTTCTGCCCACATTATTCCATTCACTGTCTAACACAGCACGGGGATCTAGGTTTCAGCTCTCCCATTTTACAAAGAAATGCTCTAAAGCTCATAGAAATTAGGTTATTTCACCCAAGGTAATAGGCTCACCATGTAAGAGCAAGAATCCATTCTTGTTCCATCCAATTCCCAAGTCCATATTTTATATTTCCAAAGAATGATCATTACCATAATCAGATCTTAAGAAAACAATGTCCTTTTGTACATTCAAATCTTTGTTGCATGGGCTATAAGATAATAGTAACCATGCCTACAAAGTATGGTGACTTACAGGTACTGTCTTGTGACTTTTTGCCCAGTTATATCTCTTCAGTGCTCATTTACTGAGCTCTGACTCTGCACAATGGTTGACATTTTGCACAAGATGGATCAGGTTAACCTTGTCATTTTCCAGTTCAGAGGCTGCTGCAGTTCTTTGTGGAAAATTTCCTTCACAAAGCTAATTTTTTTGTCAGGGTTAATTTCTTTTACAGCAGAGACTAACTATGCCCTTGTTCCTAGAGAAACAACATTCATCATATGGTTTGGGGGTATCTGAATGACAGCATATGCAAAGCTGATTGGTTTCTCAGGTGATAAATGAGCAGGCCCCTAAATCTGCAGAAAGGCAAAAATCTTTTTTTTTTTCCTGGCCCAAATCTCACAAAGCTTATCCCGCTCCAGGTTTTCAACACAACAGAAGCTTTGAATTGAACCGAAACAGAGAATATAGTCAGAATGAAAACAGCATTAATTAAAAGAGGCTGTTGAATTCCAGGCAAATTGCTGTTGTAAGTCAGAGCAAAGGGAATGGGATGCTGAGGTTTTTATTCATCAGAGGAAAGCTCCTGCGGTCATTTATAAATCATTAGCAAGACTTGTCCACTGTGTCCAGGGCCTTCACAGATAGACTCACTTCTAGACCAGAACCATCACCACCAAGATAATGTGGGTGTAAAAGATTTAGTAATAAAATGTGTGTTTCATTGACTATAAAAACATTACTGGATGAGTATAGAAAATCAGAAACCCTTAGAAAAGGATAAAAGGAAAAGGCATATTGCTTGTAACCTCTGATTCCAGATGTCTTTCGACAAATCATAATTCTAATTGAATTAAAAATTATAATAAATAGCAAAACTTGAAATTGATCTAATAACTGATTAAATTTAATTTTAGCATACTTTTAAATTGTGAATTATATGTAAATGTACATGGATAATATATAAGTACTGTTTGGGCATTTTATAGTACATATTTTCAGTTCTAAAATAATTACATCATTTCCCCTTTTCCTTTTTCTAGTAACTCCCATGAACTCCCTTCTTGCTTTCTTCTTACATTCACAGTCTAAACAGTGTTTTAATTTAGTATCAGAGGGCAAGTACATTTACAGTCTTCACAGTTTTAAGTTCCCTTGCTGGATAATAGGTGTCCTTTACAGACTCACAGTTCTTAGTGCACAACAATTTTAATAAACAAGAATGTATTCATATAGAAAATGTATTATATAAAATTATAAGTTGATCATTTATAATCCTATAATTGTTTTCCTTTGTTAATGTTGTTTCCATAAACTGTTAAATTATCCTTTTTTGGAAGTTTAATCACTTTTCTGATTAAAAGAACCAGTGAACATTAATTTGAATGCTGGACCACCCAGTCATCGTCATTGGTCTTGAAATCCAGATTTACTACATCGGCCAAGTTAGCGCTGCTTAACATCCATTTGCACTTTTAAAATATGTGGGAGGTGTGGGGATGTATGCTCGCAAATTAGATGAGAATACTTAGCAAAAAGTAACTGTGGCTTGTTTCATTTGCTCAGACTTTTATTAAAAAACAGCTTCAGGGCTGCAAATTTAACCTCTGAGCTTCATGTGCATAAGGGAGGGGGCAAGATAAAAATGTAGTTTTTTTTCTTATAGTAGACAGATTATGATTCCCCACAAAGGGGTGATCAATTTAATCATTCTAGATGCATACCTACAACTATTGCAAAATCAATCAAAATGAGGCTTAACTCTCATGTCCAGGTATCATATCCCTTCTCTCTGCCTGTCTTTACCTAGACCCGATGTTTCTTTAGGGTAATGATCTATCTTAAAATAGATTGAAATTTTCAAACATGAAAAGCAAAATTAAACTATACAATAGATTTTTTTAAGTTGTAAAAGAATAGCCACTATGGTGCTAATTTATTTAATTTAATGCTTGCCCAAAAAATCAATAGGAACGTGTTCATTACCTGATAAATCAAATGTTCCTACTTATTTGTGCATACCATCTGACCAGTCTTAACTTTTTCTGAGAGCCCATTTTGTTATAAAAAAAAATACCAGTTGAGTATATTTGAAAGCAAATGACCCCCTAGTAGAAGAGGGAGGATATCATATGCCCAGAGAAAAGTACACTGAATTCTTTACAATATACTGATATTCTGTGACTGTTTCTTAGTCTTTCAAAGCCCTCTTCCATGTAGTCTTACCAGTCAAAACGAAGGTCCTACTGTTTTCTTCCAATTTCTTGTGATGCAGAAGGTAAAGTACTATGCATCTTGTGACAATAAGAAGTGTCACGTGTATAAGGAATCCTCCTTAATTGTTTTTTGCTTCCTTATGGATTAGATTCATACTAACAATTACACAGAAAACTCTTTATTTATTTATTTATTTATTTATTTATTTATTTATTTATTTATTTATTCATTAAAAATTTCCACCTCTTCCCTTCCTCCCTTTTCCCTCCTCCTGCCTTTTTTCTTCCCCTCTTCCTCTCCAGTCCTAAGAGAAGTTAGGGTGCCCTGCCCTGTGGGAAGTCCAAGGTCCTCCCCCCTCCATCCAGGTCTAGGATGCAACTACAGCCTCTTCTGTAGACATTTAAATTAAGAGAACACATATTTGTGTGCATCATTGCTCATGTCTTACTCATTTCTTGATTATGTCTGTGTTTAGGCCCTTATTCCCTTACCCTCAAGTGCAGTGCTAATATTTTCTATTAGGTTAGCACAAATTAAAAGATATGAGGAATCAGTATAGATTGCCCTTTGCTGCTGTATTGATTAGAATAGGGACCATTATGTCTCGTCAGACTATTCTGAACTTTGCTACTAAATGTTAATACACTAGAGTTTAAGCCTTTAATGCATAATTTCATGGATGGGACAACCAATTGCTGGGAAGTTCATTAATTGCCAGCTATATCTATTTACTTTCAAGTTTAAAAACATATAGGGTGTTTTTTGAAATAAATTTAAATGAAAAGGAAGTCTATATAATCTACAATGTATTTAAATATAATTTTCATTGAAAATTATATAATATAATAAAATAATCAACCTAAAAACAAAAATAGTAGCATGGGTAATATTTATAGCCAACCATATCAGACAAATGAAAAACATATTTTTATGATAGTCAACCTAAATACTTTTCTCTAGATTTTCAAATGGTCTCCAATTTAACAATATATATGTTGGTTTAGCTTAGTAGTCCCCAGAATCAAATATCTCTCTGTACCTAGCTTTTTTACAGTCAAAAATTCAAAGAAAATACAATAATATACATAATCCAGACTCTGTATGTATATTCCATCTTTACATGGTTTATTTTTCTTACTCTATTACTTTTTCTACAAGTTTAATATTTATTTTGTTATCTTTACTTTAATCTATAATTGTCTGTACTTTTTTATATTCTATATGTCTATACTCTTTTTCCTCTCAAGCCTATATTCATTTTTTAACACTGTGACCCATTTAGACATCTCTTTTCATTTGAATCTTTCTTTATTGCATATCTGTAATTATTTTCTGACCAAGAGGGCTTTTTAAAAATGCTAACTGGGTGTGGTTAAGATCAACTCTGTGGTGTTGCCTGTTGGCTCCACCCAGTTCAACTTGGCAGGGGCATGTTCAGTGCCTCTGAGAGACATGTACACTGCCCCAGAACCAGTGTCACAGCATGTCTATGTTACTATTAATCAGTTTGTAACACACAGCTCACAGACCCATTGTTGGAGGAGGCTACTTGTTGGTTCCTAGCCGCTTAGCCACAAAATAATCATACAGCAACTGTATTATTTAAACCACTGCTTGGCCCAAGCACTTATTGGCTAACTCTTACACCTCAATTTAACCCATCTCCATTAATCTGTATATCGCCATGTGGTAGTGGCTCACTGGCTAAAGATTTGGCATGTCTGACTCTGGCAGTGGCTCCATGGCATCTCCCTGACTCTGCCCTCTTTCTCCTAGTATATAGCTTAGCTTTTCCCACCTAGTTCTATTCTGCCCTTGCCATAGGCTCAAAGCAGTTCTTTATCCATTAACCAATAAAAGCAAGATACAGACAAAAGGACCTACCACATCAACCCATTTAAGTGTTTGGCCTCTGGAAAGAGCCAGAGCAGTATGTACAACTAGCATGAACTAGTAGCACACTCCCAAAGAAGCCTCACACCTTTCACTGTCAATACTGTATCAGGAAGACCTCTCTTAAAGGAGATGCAGTGCTCCTGCTTGCTGCCAGCAAACAGAGCACATCTAAAAGGAAATGTGGCTACCAAGAAGTTATGCTAAAGTCTGTTCTCTTGTATCTAGAATTTCTTTCCAACCTCCCTCAGGTTTTATGTAGATGTAGTCAGCCCAAGTTGCTATGCCATTTTTATTTGTACAGAAAAGAGGAAATGGTGTGAAAAGTCTTTCTGTATATGTGTTGCTTTCATTGGTTAATGAATTAAAAAGCTGGTTGGGCTTGCGACAGAATAGAATAGAACAAGAAAGGAATTCCATGCAGAGAAGAGAAGAAAAGAACATGGAGTCAGAGAGATGCCATGTAGTGCTGAAGGAGAAAGACGCCAGCAACCAGCCAGAACCTTACTGGTAAACCTTGAGCCTTGTGATAAAATATAAAATAATGGAAATTGGTTAATATGCAAAAGTGAGTTAATAGGAATCCCAAACTAAAAAGCAGTGTTTTTATTAATATAGTTTCTGTCTAATTATTTCAAGTCTGGGCAACTGAAAATGAACAAGTAGCCTACTCCAACAAAGAGGAAAGGGGAGGAAGAAAGTGATACAATTCTATTTCAATTGCAAATATACTTAAAACATTAAAAATAGATCTACCACATGACCCAGTTATGCCACTACAGAGCATATACCTTAAAGACTCTATATCTGACCATAAAAATACTTGAATATTCAGGTTTATTGTTGATCTATATATAATTGTAGGGAAATTGAACCACTTTAGATATCAATCAACAGATGAATGCATATAAAGATATATATGTAATGGAAATTTATTTCTTTGTACATAAAAATAAAAGCATGAAATTCACAGGAAATGAGTAGAAAGATAACATCAAATCTCAAAACTATAGTATTAATCAAGATAATTTAAACTCAAAATATAAAAAGCACATGTTCTGTCTCATATGTGGTTCATAGGTTAAGATGTATGCATATACATTTATAAACAACTGAAAGTATATTGATAAAGTCTGAAATACTAGAAAGATCAAGATAGGAAATGATGAGAGGAGATGGTGTGGGAAAGGACTAATGGAACATGAAAAATAAGAGCCTGAGGGGGAGGCTATACAACAGGAACTAATAGGTAGTTTGATGGTAGGGAGATGGGAAGGAAGGGAAGACATTAAGATATGCTTTGCTTGAAATGTAGAAAATACATTCTGACAAAGGCATTGCTAGCTGAATTCTCACATTTTTGCTGCTGGTGATATAAAATGATTCAGTCATCGAGTAGGATTCTTGCTGTTTCTCAGAAATTAAAGCATTGTATTATCATTTGGAATATATATATATATGTATATATATATATATATATTCAATATTTATATCTAACTGAAACTGGAAGCAAGCAGGGTGAATTCTAGATGGTAGATGTATAAGTACAGAACACCATACTTGAAATATGTCACCAGGAGTGAAGTCATGAAAGTTAAGGATAAATAATAAATAAATTATTTTCTTCCAAGATTTCTTTCATCATGGTGTTACATCAAAACAATAGTAACCCTAAATAAGAATGGGTGGTAGGAGTAAAGATTCTACTGCTGAAGTGAAGATCAGCAGATAATACAATGATTGATGATCCATGTGGTAATGGATTAGAGATGGATACATCAGTGTGAACGCATAGAGGTGGAGATATAGAAATATTTCTGAGTATATGCTTTTACGTGGATTAATATAGGCATGTAGACAGCCTGGCTCTGCTAGTTCAGAAGACCTAGAAATGATTATCTGACAATAACATGAAAAGAACTGGTATCCCTACCTCTTTATTTCTAATATAGCATTTAAAAGAAAATAAAACACTGATCGTCAATAAATAATTATAGATATAGATGCAATAAAGGCAAATCCAGATAGAAAAGACCTCTAAATGGGTCAAAATGTTGGACAAATGTACATAGGTTTGGGGAAACAAGAGATAGTTATAAAAAAGAAGTAATTATTTTTAAAAAATAAAAGTATTTGAAGAGACAGTACAGATAGTCACAGATTAAAGAAAAATAAGTCATGTAAAGATGGAAAACACACAAAGAGTCTGGATTATGTATACTATTGTGTTTTCTTTTATTTTTTGACTGTGAATGAGCTAAACACAGAAAGATTTTGATTCTGGGGGCTGCTAAGCTAAACTAACATGTTTATTTTAAAGGTATAATGACTTTAAATTTTGGGTGTAAGGATATATTGCTTTGGAAAAGAGGTCCTGCTCTTGGAAAAGAAATTCCATCTAGACTAATGTAGTTTGATGGACCAAGATGCCCCAAAAGTCTCTGTAAACCACCCAAATTACTTCACCCAACAAAAATCAGGAAGCAGTTTGTAGAGAACTATGCTCAAATTCCCAAGTATTGTTTATATGCATTTGTTTACATTTAAAGGGGGATATGCTATAGAGATGAATACTTTGCATTGGTATGGATTTTTATTTATTTATACAAATTTAAGTTCAATTTTGTTATATGTGTATTTCTGCTCTTGATTAAGGTATTGTATTTGTACAGCTCATTTAAAAATGTAATACATAATTAAGGAATACTGGTTAATAGATAGTCATCTATAATAGTCAAGCTTATAGTCATGCTAGTTAGGTTCTCTAGAAATATAAAGATATAATTTATATAGATAGATAATCTTCAAATAGTTCAAAGACATATGGAATATGGCTTTGAAATATTTTAAGAACTTAGAGCTTTTCATGACAATGAGACACATCTACTCCTGGCAGTACCAATCTACTTCATGAGGAGGATGGACACTGAAGAGACACTTGTGGAGTTTGCTAGCCATTTAGGCATGAAACTGATCTTGCCTTGACTATTTGATGTTATGCTGTATGAACTGGACATGCAGGACCCACAGAGAAATGACTACTAAAATACCTAAAGAAGATGAGACAGTCCTTCAGATTTCCTGCTTCATGAAAGAAATTGCCAGAAATTGTGCAGGACACAGAAGAAAATGACTGAAAAGCTTCCTATATAGGTAGAATCGTGTCTAAAATTTTCTACTTGATGAAAAAGTCTGCCAGTTACTATGGGCATGTAGTCTGAAGATAGGTGCTCCAATGTTACAGAAGAACTTTGGCAGTAAGATGCCAATTTTAGAGTTTTGGAGGTTGCTTACAATGCATTTCTTGTTAACTTAGGTTATAGTATATCCTTCTGGGTTCTTTGATGGAGTTGAAGAATAAACAGTTATAATTATAGTTTTCCTTAGTTATAAAAAAAGGATAAAGTAGATATAAATATTGAAACTGTAATGCTTGCTATATAATTTTCCATGTTAAGTTAAATCGTTTCTTATGTAGACAGAAAAGGGGAGATGATGTGGGAAGTCCTGCATATGTGCTGCTTTTATTAGTTAATGAGTAAAGAAGCTGCTTGGGCCTATGACAGGGCAGAATAAAGCTAGGTGGGGAAACTAAAGTGAATGCTGGGAGAAAGAAGGCAGAGTCAGGAAGATGCCATGTAGCCATCACACTAGACAGAACCTTGTGGTAAAATATAAAACTAAAAATGGGTTAACGTATGATGTAGAAGCTAGCTAGAGGTACGCTTAAACTATTAGGCAAACAGTATTATAATTAATATTGTTTCTGTGTGTTTATTTTGGGTCTGGGCAGCTAGAAATGTACAAGTGGCCTCCACCAACAGTAATACTCCTTAAACATGCCCAGAATATTATGAACTTATTTTAAAAATAGATGAAAATGGAAAGATGAAAGAATAGATGAATGAGGCCTTCAGTCACTATGCAAGAAGAAGGAGTGATGTCAGCATCAATTTATGTTATAACTTCTACCTACAAAACAAAACTGGTTGTTCAGCTTTGTTCTACTGAAATCAATTTCTAGCTAGGGCCTCGGAAATATATATATAGATAGATAGATAGAGAGAGAACAAGCAAGCGAGCGATACCTTGAAAGAAGAGTCCTTATGGGGTTAGCAAGATACCAGGCACTAGGGAGATATATGTATATATATATTTAGTGATTTAAATATTTTTAGTTAAATCACTTTATCTGAATCTTAGCCAAAATAAACCTACTTTGTGCAACTTGGGGGCATGTTTATTCCTCTACACTCCATAGATTTGGTATAAAAAAAGACAAGACATTGTTTGTTTGTCTTACCTATTCATTTTTCACGAAGAATGCATATTTCTTGTGATAAAACTTTTTCCACTCATGGATTTATTTTTGACCCTCTTTTATCAGGCTAATTTCTTTGTGGAAAATATCACTCCCAGTAATGTTGGTGATAATTCATATAAGTCATGGAAATACATGAAATAAATATAATAAAAATAGCTACTTATGTGGGTATAAAATACATCTCAAATAATATAAAGATATTCATACATTCCATTTGGTTGTGTGCCTGAAATCCTCTCCAATTTAATAAGATGTCAAGAGAGCTATTAATAAGTGAGAGCTAAGTACCACAGTGAAGCGTGGGCACTGACTTTTTAAACTTACAGAAAAAGGACAGCTTTTTAATTGGACAAGTTGCTATATTGCCAGAATCACAGGAAAAAAATCAGATTTAGTAGTAGCAAAATACTTTCTGCCCATATCAATGATAAGAGATAAAAAGAATATTTTCTTTCTTCTATCTATGAACTAAAAGACTACACACAGACATTCAGGTCATGTGTGCTTGTTAGTGTTAATGAGGTACAGGATAGCACACTACTCATGTGTACAATGCTCAGTGGTCACCAACTGATGACTTCTCAAATAAAAAATATTTTTATTCTCTTCTTTGCACATCCAAGACATGCATGTGGACACAAGATATTTTACACAGTGAGACTATGATTGCAATATATAAAGCTGGTGTACAATTTTATCTGAAAAGCAGGTTTTTTCTATCATAAGAATACTCTTGGCTTCTAAAAGTCTTAAAGATTTTTTTTTGTAAATTGATGTTTTACAGCTTAATAATCTATATAGCATTTGAGTGCTGAATAATGCTAAAAGTAAACACTCAGAGAAGTTTCTATTTGCAGTAGGTTGTGATTAATACAGCCATTCTAAGTGCAGGCAAATAGATAGAACTAGAAAAAGACATCTTGAATGAGGTAACCAGATACATATAAACAAGCATGGTAGGTACTAACTCCTAAGTGGATCTTAGACATAAAGCATAGGATAACCAGCCTACAGCCCACAACCCCAAAGAATGGAAACAAGGAGAATCCTAAGAGGGACATATATGGATAACCCTGGGAAGGGGAAATAGACAACATCTCTTAAGTAAATTGGTAGCATGGTTGGAGGGTGGAGGGTGGTAAGAGAGTAGGGAAAGAAAAGGAATATAATGGAGAACATGAGGGATTGGGAAGGTAAATTGGGGGAAGGACCAATAGGGAGAATACGAAAAGAGATTCCTGGAAAGAGGGATCCTTATGGGGTTAGAAAGATACCAGGCACTAGGGAAATTCCCAGCTAAGAATCTAAGCAATAGTGGAGAGCATACCTTAACTCTCCTTCCCTTGTAAGCTAATTGATGACTACCTTAATTGTCATCATAGAACCTTTAACCAGTAACTGATGGAAGCAGATGCAGAGACCCACAACTAAGGATTGGACCAAACTCCTGTAGTCCAGTCATAGAGGGAAGAGCAATATTATGAGCAAAGAAACCAAGACCATGATGGGGAAACTCACAGAAACCATTGACCCAAGCAAGTGGGAGCTCGTTGACTTTGGACTGACAACTGAAGAACCTGCCTAAGACCAAACTAGGCCCTCTGAATATAGGTGAAAGCTGTGTGACCTGGGCAGTTTGTGGATCCACTAGCAGTGGAACCAGTATTTATCCATAGTATATGAACTGGCACTTTGGAACCCACTTCCTATGAAGAGATAACTTGTTCAGCATAGATACGGTGGAAGTGCCTTGGTTTTGACTCAAGTGATATGACAGACTTTCTTGACTCCCTAATGGGAGGCCTCAGTCTCTCTGAGAAGTGGGTGGGGGGTGAGGTAGGGAGAAGGTGAGGGAAGTGTGAGGACAGGAAGAAAATGGAACTGGCATTGGTATGTATAATTACAAAATATTAAAAATAAAAATACAGAGAATGATTAACACTAAATCTATATTACAGTCCTTCTGCATATGTGTTGCTTTTATTGGGTAATAAATAAAGAAGCTGCTTTTCTCCAATGACTTAACAGAATAGAGCTGGGCTGGTGGAATTTGGTTCAAGCCAGACCAAATTCCAACATGAAGAGGGAAACTGGACACAAAGTCCCATCCCTAGGCAAGGATCTGTTGGTAGTTGACAGTTTCTAGGAGGAGAGTACACTTTCTCTGATAACCATAATCCAATAGAAGGACACATTCAAGAATATATAGGCAGCACAAATTAGACTTGGTGGTTGACAAAAGAGACACAAAGTTGAGTAGATAGGGAAGAGAAGAAGAGTTAAATCTCTAGGGAGTTGGGGAGGGGTTAATACAGTCAAAACTTATTGTACTAAATTCATAAAGAAGTAATTTGAGAGCTGGTTGGAAGTGGCACAGGTCTTTAATCCCAGCAGTTGGGAGGCACATGCATTTAGGTCTCTCTTTTTTTTATTTATTTTTTATTTTTTTCAAGACAGGGTTTCTCTGTAGGTTTTGGTGCCTGTCCTGGAACTAGCTCTTGTAGACCAGGCTGGCCTTGAACTCGCAGAGACCCGCCTGCCTCTGCCTCCTGAGTGCTGGGATTAAAGGTGTGCGCCACCACCGCCCAGCTGCATTTAGGTCTCTTTGAGTTTGAGGCCAGCCTGGTCTACAAGAGCTAGTTCCAGGACAGACACAAAAGGTACACAGAGAAACCCTGTCTCAACAAAGCAGTAATTTTTTGCTCCCTTCTCCTAAATAAAACCATACTTAATTATATTCAAGGACAGAAAATGTCTTTTTAGTCAGTGCCTATTACCACTAGAGGGACTACCCTTTTCAGTCAGCGCATATTACCACTAGAGGGACTACACTTTCAAAAAAACCCAATGGTCAGAATTTTAGTGTCATATATTCTTCATTATAAAAGAGGCACTAGTTATTTCAAACTACACTTTGCTCACATAGCAAGTGATGACATTTAATGGTATGAGTAATGCCATTCATTTAAAAACTGAAAATGTAAAGTGTTAGCAGGAACCTAGAGATAGTATATATTAAACAAAACTCAAATTAAGAAAGATAGCAGGAACCATTCTTATAAAGTAAAAATTGTAAGCACTTTAATAAATTATATTAAAATCCAGAGGAATTAGAATAATTCAAAGTACATGTGAAAATATAAATAGTCTATTTAATCTGAACTTAAAACACCATAATTATTTAGGATAGAAGGCAACATAAGGTCTTGTTTTTAAAGAAATAAGCACCCACCCATGTAAAACAGGTCTGAAGATTTTTTTCATCTCAAAGTTCCAAGCACATATCAAGGAATAAAGAATTAGACTCATGAATATAGGCTGTCAGAATCTCCTGAGCTTGGAACATTTTCCTTCACCACTTATAATTTCATGTATGAGCAATAGCACAGTAAAGCCTGTTGAGAGGTACTATAATGTCTCAAGTTTGGTACTTAAATTTTCAGACTTTTAAGTTAAACTTTTTTAAAAGGTCTTAGAAACCTCTTGAAGAAGCTTCCTAAAATATATACACATGCACAAGATTTACAATTTGGAGTTACTGTATAATGGGGAAATACAGTCACCAGGCTAGATACCATATACTACAAAATAAAACTCACAGTAATGGCTTTGTGTTACGTCATTTTGAATCAAGGGACTAATATAATGGAAGCTTTGAAAGTCTAGCACCTAAGGCTACCTTCAGAGTTCAAGAAAGAAGTCCAAAAAGAGGCAAAAGTGGGCATATCTTTTTCTACTTGAGGAGTAAAAACTCATATGTGATATAAGGGTCATTTTTTAAAATTTTCCTTTAATTTCTTGTCCTACTTGCCTATAATTTCTTAGCTCTAATTCTTTAATTCCAATTCTGTACTTATAAATCTTTTTCTAAATCTCTGTTTCAATTCTCCTTGCCTTTTTTTTCCATTTGTCTTCAAAAACATCTTTTACAGGATGTTTAATAATAAAAAAGTTACAAGGGTCACTCACATCTCATTGATCATAGCACATTCCTTGGGTAAGCAATAAGGGCAGAACCATTTACTATGGCAACACAAAGTTTTAAGATTTCTGGTGTAAGAATGTGATCAGAAGCCAGGGACACAGTATCCGGTTAGACAAGCTGTGAGACATAGTTCTTTTGATCATGATATATGACTCCCATCTGTATGTTGTGAATATGTTTTATTACCATTGGTTTGTAAAGAAGCTGTTTTGGGCAATGGTTAATCAGAGTAAAGTCAGGCAGGAAATCTGAACAGAGATACAGAGAGAAATTAGGTAGAGTCAGGACAAAGACATTCTGCTCTCGAAGGAGGACACACCTAAACCTTAGGAACCTTACTGGTAGGCCATAGCCTCATGGCAATACACAGATTAATAGAATTGAGTTTGTTAAGATGTAAGAGTTAGTTAATAAGCAATGTTGTGATTAATATAGTTTCTGATTAAAAACTGAGCTGCCAGGAAATGAAAGAGCAGTCTCCTACCATAGCTAGACTTTGCAAATTAAAAATTGCCATGATTTTTAATGTTAATAAGTTTGGTTAGACACCTGTGACTCTGACCTTATGCATAACTATAAAGGTTTTAACCTAAGATCCCCATATGAAAACCCTTAGTCTAGTTTAAACTTGCTCTGAAGTGAAAATGAACTAACTGTGTGTAGTTTATCAATGAGGAGAAGTTGTTTTCTGATATTAGTTGAGTAAGAGGAACAAAGCAGACTTTTTTTTTTTTTGGTTTTTCAAGACAGGGTTTCTCTGTGGTTTTGGAGCCTGTCCTGGAACTAGCTCTTGTAGACCAGACTGATCTCGAACTCACAGAGATCCGCCTTCCTCTGCCTCCCGAATGCTGGGATTAAAGGCGTGCACCACCACCGCCCGGCTACAAAGCAGACTTTTAAGTGCCTTTCAATCCTTGTGTGACAACAGATCTATTTATGAAGCATATCCTAGTATATTTTCTATATATCAGAATTATACAACGTAATGAGAAATCATCTTCCTTATCATTCATGGATATATGTGCTCATAAGATTGAGATGCAATCATCAAATTACACATACACACCTATCTATCTATCTATCTATCTATCTATCTATCTATCTATCTATCTATCTATCTATCTATCTATCATCTATATCGTATGAAATTTCACACTACAGTGCAGGGATTGGGGAAAAACCATAATTTCTTTAGCAAATGTGAAATTACAGACAAAAGTAATAGTTTCTAGAGTTGATGATCCTGCAGGCGTTTCCTGGATAGAATTCACCATTTCTCTCTGGTTGATAGACATCTGAATTCTAGTTATCACCTGCTGTATACTTCCATGGCCTTCCCAAACATTAACAGACAATCCCAAACATTGCATGCTATTTCCAATGTTATTGGTTAGCCGCTACAACTTGTAACACCTCACTGCTGAAGACACCACATAATTATGGTTTTGAACATGGGGAGAACAAGCTGGTGCTCAATTAGAAACTTGGCTGCATGCTACTAAATCTAACTGTAGTTGTTTTCATTTTGTTTTGTTTTTTACTCTTTTGCTCTTTGTGGGATCTGGTATCCAGCTTTCAATAAATGTACATGGAGTCTTATAGCCTTTTTCTTATTATGAATGCTCAGCCTTAGCTTGACTTGTTTCTTGCCAGCTTTTCTTAAATTATCCTGTCAATTTTTGCCTCAGGGCTTTTCTCTTTATCCTATATACCTTTTTTTCTTCATATTCTGTGGCTTGATGTGTAGCCTGGTGGCTGGTCTCTGGAGTCCTCCTCTTCTTTTCCTTTTGCTTCCCCGACCTTCTCTTCCCAGATTTTTCCACTTATTTATTCTCTCTGATAGCCAGCCCCTCTTTTTTCCTGCCTTGCTATTGACTATTCAGCTTTTTACTTAACAGGCAAAATAACATGGCTCTACAAAGTTAAACAAATGCAACATAAAAGAATACAACACATTTTTGCATCACTAAACAAATATTCTATAGCATAAACAAATGTCACATATTAAAATCAAGTTCTACAACACCTAACTTTTAGGTATGGTTTGTAGATGCATACTTGGACCTCAGTTTTCCACATCAAACATTTTTCCCACTGTATCATCCCCTACACACACTAGAACTCATGTGTGCATGCACTTACATTAAGACAGAGTTTTGATAACAAGGCTCATTTTTAACTATATAGGTTATACTGGCCTTGAACTCATGATCTTCTTGCCTCTATCGTTGCAATCATTGTGTTTTCAGGAGTGCATCACCACAGTTGGCCATAAAATCAATTCTTAACTTGAAGGTCAACATCTGTAATGTGTGGAATGGTGCCTGACACACATACATATTTTGTATCTGCTATCAATAGAGGAAGGAATTATCTGCAGTAATGAAAATGTATACATTTCTAGGGATTTCACACATGCAAGAATCACAATAGGTTTATATTTAAAATGTGGACTTTCTATTTTAAACAATTTACATCTCAATAAAATATTGTTTAGGGGGGCCCAATGAAAATAGGTATTACTGGAAGCTGAGAAATTAAATATACAAAAAATTAAAATTATATTTTGAAGTTAAGAAAGTTCAAGATTTGTTTAAGAAACCAGGTAGGTGTTTTCCAAAATATCAAAAGATCACATTTGATAAAATAAATAAATAAATAAGCACGGAGTGGGGCTCAATCCAGGGAGGAAATAAGAGTAGAGAGTACATACAACCATTTCATTTTGTTTCCATCACCCCTCTTAACAAATCTGAGTTCATAGTTAATGTTACATCTCCACAGGTAAACAGGATGCACTGAGCGATAGTTAATGAGCTTCCTGAAACGCTAAGGATATTCATCTTACTGCACAGAGAGTAGTATTGGGCAGTCCTGATACACTCAATGAAAGGACAGGGAAAGGCATTGGGAGGAGAGAAAAGTGATAAAACCCTGAGAAATTTGGATTTCCTTTTTTTTTTCCTTAGAGTATTAGAAGTGAATATTGAAAACAGTGATTGGCAATGTACACTAAAAGTGAAAGAAGAATTCAAAGGTGACTTATCAAATAACTCAGATTAATTTGTAGACAGCACAGGAAAGAGGTTTGCAATCTCATCAATCCTCATACATGTAGGAGTATTCAATTGCAGTTTATAAGAGGTTGTGGTGAGCTTAATAAAATCTGAAAAAGTTAGAAAACAGGCATCCATAAAGTTCCCTTCTAGAAGATGTGCCAATGGAAATAATCTCCTAATGTTACAGATACCTGTACAAAGGTGTTCAATAATGTATTTTTTAAATAGAAAAATACTACAAATAATTGTAAAACCATTAGCAAGTGCATTCACCTGAATTCTGGCCAGAAGCAGGTTGTTTTCAAATTGCATGAGGTCAGGAGAATATAATGAAAAAAAAACAATTTAAAATATATTAATCATCTATGCTGAGAATGTTGTTAATAATATAAGGAGGCATAGCTGGCACTACCTCAAGGGAAAAGCAGAGTGGTCATCAGGAGAGGAATGAGGAGTCCCCTTTATTGGAGTTGAGAGATTTAGTCAAGTAATACAGGATGCCCATTGCTGGGTGTATGACACAGTTATAATTCCAGCACATGGGAAGTATGAGGCAGAAGAATCATGACTTAGAGGCAAGCCAAGGTTATATAGAGATGCTTTGTCAGAAAATAAATTAATAAAATAAACATAATTTTAAAAGAAAACTAGAACAACAAAGGGCAGAAAAGCAGGAAGAGGAATGAAGAATAGAACATGGAGGAAGAGGATGGAATGAGGAGGAGGCAAGGGCTGGAGAAAAGGCCAAAGAGGGGAGGAGAGGAGGAAGAGAAAGAGGAAAAGAGGAAGAGGAGGAAGAAGAAGAGCAGGAAGGGAAATAGGAGAAACAGGAGCTTTCTTTGTATCTCCAGTTTGTTACTTGTGGTTTCTGAAGGTCAGAAATCAAGAGAATTTGTTGATATGGTCAATATAAAGCAGCCTCACGTGATACAAAAGAAAACAGAAAATGACAAATAAGAATGGAGGATATTGAAGGTATATACACAAAGTAAATATACATAAATTCTCATTTTTAATTGAAATAAACTAAGGTGTTTAAAGTTAAAAGACAAGAATCTGAACAGAGAAGACACAGTAAATACTTGAGCTGGTGTCCTTATGTGTTGTTGACATGTGCACTGTATATGTTTCTATCTGTAATGATGCACACAGATATAGGGTGCAACCAATTACCTTTAGGTTGATTTAAGTATTATAGTAAATGAAAATGTTTAAAAAAATATGTGTACCAAACCGTAAACTACTTCTAGAAGTGTGGGTAGATTCTGGAAAGAACAGAAAACACTTTTATAGTTGCATGATTTTTTTATTTATTTGTAATAAGAGAACATTACTTTAAAAACACATTCTATTAATACTTTGAGAATTTTATACAATGTATTTTGGCCACATTTATTCTCTGAACTCTTCATCCTCTAGATTCACATTCCTCTTCCTTATCCACCCAATTTTGTGTCCTTTTCAACCCACCAAATCCAACAGCTAGTTTGAAATACCACACTGCTAGTTTCTCTTGAAGATCCTTATAGACTGTTACTTAAGTTAATAGATAAGAAAAACTGATCCCCTGAAACCCAGCCAGCTCAAGTTACTATAATCTTAATGTTGAGAGACGTGTTTACTAGTTTTGGTGTTCATCAGAGCTAAAATAGTCTTAAATATAACATAAGATTAGATTAAGATGTTTTTGTTAATGGCATTGAGGTAAAAAAAAATCTTGAAAAACAATTTAAAAGCATACTTTTAATAGTTGAGAGAGGGACTCATTGAGGTCAAGAAAAAAGAACAATGACAACCTGGCAAATGCTGGCTGATGTTTCTTTCTTGCCAAAATTGGTTGATGATCTATGCTGCTGATGAATTCCTTGTACCTATTTCTGCCTTCAGTTTCCTGATATAAAAACTCATGGATGAATAGGTATGCCCCTGAGAATTTAAAGTAGAGATGACTGATTGTTTTCATATATAAAAGTTGGGCTTTGTGATTCTTTTAAGATTTCTTATAAGATTATATTTTGAGATAAACAATAACATGATTGATCCTTTCTTTTTAACCATAAAATGTAGCCAGCCAGTAAAAGAACTGGTGAGGAAAAATACTTTGGTTGCTTAAACTCTGTTAACCTATAATTAGTTGCTTCGATATGAATGTATGTAGGTTCTTGGGATAATTGATTTTCCATCTATAGTATGTGGGATGTTTAACCATATAAGGAAAATCAGAAAGATATTTTTTACCTGTATTCCTTGTAATCATTCACTTGAAAAATAGAATGCAACCATATTGCAATTTTTATATTGCTTGAAATATTTTACTGGGATATATAAGCTATAAAGGAAAAATAAAGCTATGTGTGTGTAAGAAAGAGAGAAAGAGAGAACACAAAAAGACTCAAGTGCATGTGTGTGTGTGTGTGTGTGTGTGTGTGTGTGTTCTTTCCTTCTTTGCCAGGCCAGAGAGTTAAATTTTGCCCCATCACTGACCGCAGAGAATTAAGTTTTACTCCCCCAGATTGAAAAGTCATTTGATTGATAGCTTCCGGCTCTGTAGACTTTCTCTCAAACCCTGAGCTGCTGGAAGCTGGTCCTCATGGCAGCAATATATTATTACGTATAACTACAGTCATCTAATATATCTCAGCAAAGATTGCAAGAACAAGGAGAAAAGAGTGCATCTTCAACAAATGATGCTGGGAATACTGTATGTTCACATGTAGAAGAAGTAAATTACATCATATCTATCATCTTTCACAAAACCAATTCCAAGTCAGCCAAAGAATGAAATGTGCAACCTGAGACACTGAAACTTCCTGAAGAAATTATAGGCAGCATCTTACAGGACACAGTGACAAGATAGGACTTTCCTAATAGGACACCATTTGCCCAGGAATTGAGATCAACAATTGACAATCAGGGGATCATAGAACTCAAAGGCTTCTGCACAGGTACAGAAACAGTCAATTGAATGAAAAAGGAAGCCCACACAATGGGAGAAAATCGTTGCGTGGCAACACATCTGACAGGGGGTTAATATCTAGACTATATAAACAACTAAAATACAAAGAACATTCCAAAAGAACAAATAAAGAAACAAAAGATTTTTTATGATGTGGATGAGAAGTCCCATATCCTCCTCTTCAACATATTTTGTGGGTGAAAGGCAGCCCAGATTCCAAAAGAAGAGGCTACCTTTGAGGACACTTCACTGGAAGCCATTTTTGAAGACAACTGCCATTCTTATTCATCTCAGAGTTAATTTTATCTATTTATTTATTTATTTATTTATTTATTTATTTATTTATTTATTTATTTATTTATTTAGGTTTTTCGGGACAGGGTTTCTCTGTAGCTTTGGAGCCTGTCCTGGAACTAGCTCTTTAGACCAGGCTGGCCTCGAACTCACAGAGATCTGCCTGCCTCTGCCTCCTCAGTGCTGGGATTAAAGACGTGTGCCACCACCGCCCAGTGGTTTGATAACCTTTTGTTTGGTTGGTTC
>NC_022012.1:57647737-57651706 GCF_000317375.1 Microtus ochrogaster
TTTTGGATTTTCAAGACAGGGTTTCTCCGTAGCTTTTGGTTCCTGTCCTGGAACTATCTCTTGTAGACCAGGCGGGCCTCGAACTCACAAAGATTCGCCTGTCTCTGCCTCCCGAGTGCTGGGATTAAAAGCATGTGCCACCACCGCCCAGCCTCAGAGTTAATTTTAATTAGAGGAGCAATTAAATATTGATAAAACATCACTTAGGTCAAGAAACATATTAACCAGTGCAATAGACACTCCCTCCACCCTCCTCCCACCTCATGTCCTCCTCATAATTTTAGTCACTAAACTCCCCATCAGAGGCAATCTCTAGCCTGACTTTAGTTATATTTATTTCTTTGTCTTTCTTAGAGATTTACCATATTTTCACATATCGTCAAGCAATATGATTTAGTTCTGCTAGTTTAATAAGTGAATTTTTCCCTGTGCATTCTTCTGAGGTTTGCTGGCAATTGTGTTTTCATACACATTTTTTTTTTTGCATGTAGACTTCACTTGTTCACTTAAATTGATTTGCAAAAGCCATGATGTGATGATAAGATTCATATCTTGGTCTCAGTTTAGGATGACATTGGGTTGTCATTTTTAGTTTGTCAGACAGGATATAGCTTGAAATACACTGGGACATTACTTCTTATGCATATTTACAACTATTTATCTCTATTCTTCAATGGGAAATGATGGGTTTTATGATGAAAATTTTGTTGATGACTCTGCTTCTCAAAATGACTGAACCCTTCTTAGACAGCAGTTGGCCTTCTTCCATGATGAGCATTTCAAAAGAAGTAACATAATCAATATAGGTGAGTTCCTATTACTTCACTTATATTGACACTTGATGTTAGATATTTTCATGTTTACTAAATGAAGAAATAAAAACTCTCATTTCAAATGATTTTAATTTGAATATACTTGATTGTGAATGAGGTATGGTGACTTTTGTATATTTACACAACAATGGAAACATTTGAAAGGTCAGGTGGATTCCTTTCTATTCTTTTTTTTTTTTGGTCTTACTCATGTACATTTTGTGGATAGGAGTCCTCTATTTTGATGTTTATTTTCTCATTCCTTTATGCATTACTTTATGATGACTAATTCTTCATTAGATGTATTAAAATTCACCAGCACTGTCATTTATTCTTTTATTAAGATGATGTGTTAATATTCTTCAGAAAGAGCTTTGTCAAAATGGGAATGTCAATATATTGAAAAATATTAATGTACTGTTTCAGCTTTTAAAAAATTGTAATTGACAGTGAATTTAAAAGGCCAAAATAGAAGACACAAATTAAACAGAAAAGAATCAAAAACTCAAGTGGTAAATAGTGAAGACAGGCAGTCTATGAGGTTAGGAGAGCAATGAGTGTTGCCTAAGATCTCAGAAGTAGATGGGAACTTTTCCAACCATAAGTGATTGTAAATGCAGACTGCTCATTTGTTTCCAGGCTTCCCAGACCTGAATAGTCACACAGAAACTGCATTAATTACAACACTGTTTGGCCAATAGCTTAGGTGTATTTCTAGCTAACTCTTACATCTTATATTAACATATTTCTATTAATCTGTGAATCACCATGAGACTGGGGCCTATGGTAAGGTTCTGGCTGGTAGTTGCCATCATTCTCTTTCAGTGGCTATAAGGTGTCTTCCTGACTCTGCCTACTCTCTCACTATATCTCTGTTCATATTTCCCATCTGGCTTTGCTGTGCTAAGTCATTGGCCAAACAGCTTTATTCATCAAACAATAAAAAGCAACACATATACAGAACCCACATCAAGTGATGTTTGATACTGTCAAGAATCTAAGGGACAGAGATTTTAATTGTTCAACTTTCTCTTTCATTTCCTATTATAATTCTATTTGCACAAGTTCCATTCTTCCCTCTGGCAGCCCAGTGACTCCTTTTGCCACCAATCTTTGTATTGCTTGTCTCATACAATTAACTTGTTTCATTCAAACTTAAATCACTCACTCACTTCTTATACATGGAAACACTAGGACTCTGGCTCTATCATGGCTCAAAATCAACAAGATAGCTAGACAATAGGACATTAGGTAAATTTCAGTTTTAATACATTATTCTTTAATTATAAACATTATACACATATTTATCAATACAAATAGTATATTTACAATTATATACACTATATAGTCTTAATTCAATACTTCCATTGTTTCTGTTTCTATCAAAAATAGAATTTAGCTGTCATCATCTATCCTTATGTTATTTATTCTTTTTTTTTTTTTGGTTTTTTGAGACAGGGTTTCTCTACGGCTTTGGAGCCTGTCTTGGAACTAGCTCTGTAGACCAGACTGGTCTCGAACTCACAGAGATCTGCCTGCCTCTGCCTCCCGAGTGCTGGGATTAAAGGCGTGCGCCACCACCGCCTGGCCCCTTATGTTTTTTATACTCTTATGAAATTAAAATAAGTCCAATAGATGAACAATATAGAAATTATGGTAAGACATGTTCTAGATGTTAATTAATTGTTTTTTGTAAAGAAAAGTAGATTATTAAAATGGAAATTTTACTGAATCTTTTGGTCTTTTTTCTTTATATTTGTAGCTAATACAACATTATCCATAATCTACCCAATTTTGTAGATAACTGAAATAATCTACAAAAAATAAATTAAAAAGCCAGATGAATAAACATTATGCATTACAGTGAATTTTTTTTTGTATTGGAAGAGGTGTCTTCTATGACTAATAGCATATGATTTATCTTTCTCTATAACTTTGAACTAGAAGGTAATTTTAATGAGGATTTTTCCATAGTTGATAAATATATATCACTACTCACTTAATCTAAAGACAGATGGCAAGGTAACTATTATGGTAACAAAACTTGTTTATGGGTAAGTTATTCATTCTTTTGAAACTTTTAATAGAGTTAACTTCTGGGATTTTATTTAAAGATACTTTAAATGTTTTTCTAGCTGTTACCTAACATTGTACTCTCCATGGGAGAAGTGTAAGTGCCCATTATTGTGCTGGGGAATAATCTAGTTCTTTACTACATTTTAATTCTATACCTTCCCCTAAATAGCATGCTGTCAGAATATTTCTGATAAAATTGCAATTGTGATTGACTCACCTCCCACCACATGTTAGTTTGTTCTTTCTTACCCACTATGTGTTCTGAAAACACAAGGAAAACTTCTCTGGAAATTCATGGTAAACAAAAATTTAAAAGCTGCTGAATAAGTTGGAACTTAGCAGCTCAAAATAAGAGCTCTAACCCGGGGCCAGCATTTATTGTATATAACTCACTCAGAAGAAACAAGTAGGTATCCTTACATTACATGGCATTACTAGGTTGTAGGAAAAGGAACTATTAAACCACCAGAGGGAAGAATTAACCAGCTAACATTTGCTGTATACCAAAGGGATGGCAAACAACATGTTACAAAAAACATAATTATGACAGGAAAAAAACAAAGGTGGGCAATAAAACCTCACGGTCCTGTGTGTATGTATGTATATGTGTGTGTACACTGAATCCTATAAAATAGAAACTATTATTTTCCTTATTCTGTAGATTAGACACATGAGATGCGGATAAGTGAGAAGGTGGGGCATTAGTCCTTCTGGTTATTTTCTTGAATAACAATAAAGAAATTGCAGGAGCAAGCAACAGGTAAAATCAGCTACCACCAAAAAAGTAATGAGGAATCTTCAGTGTCAAGATATATAAGTGGAACAGATCTGTAAGGTATCAGTGATTATATTTTTTGTATGAGGGAGATAAGTTCAGTGCAAAAGCTAAACTAAAAACACTAATTGAAATAATAGAAAGTTAGAAGGGGAAAATCCAGAGGTGAAGATTGGAAAAAGATTTTCCAGTCTCCTGTTCAGATAAGAAGAGGGTTATAGAAAACAAACTAGTGGTTATGACCTACCTGCATTTCTTTTTTTTTTTTATTCTTAATTTTTTTTTTTTATTAAGAAAGAAAAAAAA
>NC_022012.1:57652681-57656407 GCF_000317375.1 Microtus ochrogaster
AGGAGAGGTCCCCAGTTAGTTCCTGGGGCAGCTGAAGATAGGGAACCTGAAATGATCCTATCCTATAGTCTTACTGATGAATATTTTGCATATCACCATAAAACCTTCATCTGGCGATGGACCCACACTGGAACACTGGACTGAGCTCCCAAAGTCCCTACCTGCATTTCAATAAGGCTTTAAAACAGACCTCTGTCTGATGTGAGGTTAGTGAAGTTTTTCCCATTCTATAGGCTGTTGTTTTGTTTTGTTGACAGTGTCCTTTGCTCTACAGAAGCTTTTCAGTTTCAGGAGGTCCCATTTATTAACTGTTTCTCTCAGTGTCTGTGCTGCTGGCGTTATATTTAGGAAGTGGTTCCCTGTGCCAATGTGTTCAAGTGTACTTCCCACTTTCTCTTCTATAAGGTTCAGTGTGGCTGGCTTTATGTTGTCTTTGATACATTTTGACTTGAGTTTTGTGCATGGTGATAAATATGGGTCTATTTTCATTCTTCTATATGTTGATATCCAGTTATGCCAGCACCACTTGTTAAATATGCTATTTTTTTCATTTGATATTTTTTGCTTCTTTGTCAAAAATCAGTTGTTCAAAGATATGTGGGTTGATATCCAGGTCTTCTATTCAGTTCCATTGGTCCCCGTTTCTGTTCTTATGCCAATACCAGGCTGCTTTCTGTACTGTAGCTTTGTAGTAGAGTTTGAAGTCAGGGCTTGTGATGCCTCAGGAAGTTCTTTTATTGTACAGAATTGTTTTGGCTATCCTGGGTTTTTTGCTATTCCATATGAAGTTGAGTACCATTCTTTCGAGGTCTTTGAAGAATTTTGCTAGGATTTTGATGGGTATTGAGTAGAATCTGTAGATTGCTTTTGGTAAGACTGCCATTTCTATTGTTAATTCTGCCTACCCAAGAGCATGGGATGGACAGCTTTCCACTTTCTGGTATTTTCTTCAATTTCTTTCTTTAAAGATTTAAAGTTCTTGTCATACAAGTCTTCCACATGTTTGGCTAGAGTTACTTTAAAATATTTTATGCTATTTGTGGCTATTGTGAAGGGTGTTGATTCTCTGATATCTTCCTCAGCCCTTTTATCATCTGTGTACAAGAGGGCTACTGATTTTTTTGAGTTAATATTGTATCCTGCTACATTGCTGAAAGTAAGTGTTTATGAGTTGTAGAAGTTCCTTGGTAGAACTTTTGGGATTACTTAGGTAAACTATATCATCAGCAAACAGGGAGAGCTTGACTTCTTCTTTTCCAACTTTTATCCCCTTGATCTCCTTTTGGTGTCTTATTGCTCCAAAATATACAAAGAATTCAAGAAATTGGACACCAAAAGAACATATAATCCAATAAAAATATGGAGTACAGACCTAACAAAGAATTCTCAACAGAAAAATCTAAAATGGCTGAAAGAGACTTAAGGAAATGTTCAACATCCTTAGTCATCAGAGAAATGTGAATCAAAACAACTCTGAGGTTCCATCTTATACTTGTAAGAATGGCCAAGATCAAAAACACTGATGACAAAATATGCTGGATAGGTTGTGAGGAAAAGGCAACACTTCTGCATTGCTGGTGGATTTGCTAGTTGGTACAACCCTTTTGGGTGTTAGTGTGGTGATTTCTCAGAAAATTAGAAAACAACCTACCTCAAGACCCAGTAATACTACTTTTGGGTATATATCCAAAGGATGCTCAATCGTGCCACAAGGACATGTGCTCAACTATGTTCACAGCATCTCTGTTTGTCATAGTCAGAACCTGGAAATGACCTAAATGCCCCTCAACCAAAGAATGGATAAGGAAAATGTGGTGCATTTACCCAATGGAGTACTACACAGCAGAAAAAAATAACAACATCTTGAATTTTGCGGGCAAATGGATGGATCTAGAAAACATTATTTTGATTGAGGTAACCCAGACAAAGAAAGACAATTATCACATGTACTCACTCATAGGTGGTTTTTAAACATAAAGCAAAAAAAGCCAACCTACAAACCACAATCCCAGAGAACTTAGACAACAATGAGGACACTAAGAGAGATTGACATAGATCCAATCTGCGTGGGAAGTAGAAAGTAGAAAAAAACAAGATCTCTTGAGTAAATTGGGAGCATGGGGGAACTTGGGAGAGGGTTGAAATGGGAGGGGGAGGCAGGAAGGGGAGCAGAGAAAAATGTAGAGCTCAATAAATATCAATTTTAAAAAAGGAAAATAATACAGAGCTCAGTGCTGTTCTTTGGACTACGAAGACAAGAAAGTGCCACATAAATTTAAATGACATTTGATAACTTCTAACTTCAAAATAATTAGGTGGAAAGAATTTAAGGCTTTAGTTGCATTCCAACACTGGTACCTTGAAAATGTTAGAGTCAGGCCTGAAACAAAGATCAATGCTGTTCTCTGTCCTCCAATCTCAAGCTCACATTATGGATTTCAGGTCATTTTTAAGCATTTTTCTCCTTACAATAAGGGTCCATCAAGCCTGTGCCACATTGGGAAATCTATCCTGCTGAAATCTGAGATTAAGATCACCAGGTAATGTCTACTGTTCATGAACTATAAGAATAGCTCTATATAATTGTTGACTTTTCCCAATAGAGTGAAAAAGAAATTTCCCTATGAAATATTCATTGGTTGTTGTCTTGTCTCTCATTTTTAAAGGATTTAAGACTACTTAGAAAGATGATCTAGTGTGATGATACTTTCCATAGCATAATGATAGCTCTTTGTTTTCCATCAAGCAAGCACTAATCCTAAAGATAGTGATTTCTGTCCATGCTGTCTTCTTTGTGAATAGTACTAATGTTGGGGTTATGTGTCATTTCATTTACTAATTAAGCTTATATATGAACCATTGTTGTCATGGAACTTTTCATTATTTTCTCCAATAAAACTCATTTTCCTGCCGGGCAGTGGTGGCGCATGCCTTTAATCCCAGCACTAGGGAGGCAGAGGCAGGCGGATCTCTGTGAGTTCGAGGCCAGCCTGGTCTACAAGAGCTAGTTCCGGGACAGGAACCAAAAATCTACGGAGAAACCCTGTCTCGAAAGATAAAAACAAAAACAAACAAACAAACAAAAAACAAAAAACAAAAAAAAAACCCATCTCATTTTCCTAGGGGATATAAAAGAAAGGAGTTCCCTAACATAAAGTCCTTGAATGTCACAAGAACAATGTCATAATTATTCTAACAAAAAGAGAAAAACAATTAAGGATATTATAGTGTCAGGACTGGGAGCCAATGTTTCTTAAATGAATAACTCTAGAGAAGTCTTCTAAAATGTGTGATTCTAATACAACACAGGCTTTCAAAGATCTTTCAAGAAATCATTTTCTGGATGGAGGAATTCCCAGGAAACTCGGAGAAGCTCTGAAGCTTGTTATGGTAAATAACCACAGATCTGGTAGATTAAAAACTATTTCCTGTGGTTCTGAAACTCAGACATCTCCGAACAAGGTGTCAAATAAGCAATACTTCCTCAAAAGATGCCAGGAAGGAGTCTTGCTTTGATTTTTCCTGCTGCTGATGGAGAGGTCGGTTTTGTTGTCTCTTTTTATAGAATGAGCCCAGTTTCTGCCTCTCTCCCACATTACCTGTTCTTTACTCAAGATTGCATACAGGTGATGTGGGAGTGATTTCTTATTAATAAAGAAACTGCCTAGGCCCATTTCATAGGCCAACCCTTAGGTAGGCGGAGAAAACAGAACAGGATGCTGGGAG
>NC_022012.1:57659157-57667611 GCF_000317375.1 Microtus ochrogaster
TTTCTCCGCCTACCTAAGGGTTGGCCTATGAAATGGGCCTAGGCAGTTTCTTTATTAATAAGAAATCACTCCCACATCATACAGGTCTGACCATAAGCTGTAATAATTTCACCTTGAGACCTGTGTTAATCATAGCTGCAATGACTTTTTTTCCATAGAAGGCAATAGTCACAAATTCTTTGCACATTTTTTATCTGGGAACACTATTCAATCAATTATGAAGACTGATACATGAATCTTAGGAATGAATTTTCCATATAGTTTCAAAAATTTATTAGTAGAAAAAATTATAACCCTTTAATATCATAATTCAAAATAAAAAACCTTGTCAATATATGATTTTTTTAAAAGAGGAACTTTGTATTGGTTCTTAAATACAACCAAAAATATTTTAATAAAACAAATTTAGTTTTGGAGAAAATTGTTAGCCTACTATTAAACCACTCAAAAATAGGAACTATAAATAAAAATCAAGTTTATGTGGTAGGAACTAAAAACATGTTTGTGTGCCATAAAATAAATGCAAAGACATGCTAGAGGCACTTTGTTGAAGCAATTCCACTCAACACATTCACACTGAGCTAATACTTCCTAATTACTTGCATTATTATTGTGAAATATTACATTTGATCTCACTGAGGTTTAGTGAATTGTATTTGATTTTCGATCAGTGTTATGAAAATATCAAATATAAATAGCAAGAATCTAACTCAGTTGTAATTTTTCTATAGTGTAAAGAGAAAAAAAGCTTACTTTAATTTGAGAATTCTTTTCATAATTCCACAATAGAAAGCATAAACTTTGAATAAAAGAGTTACAGAAACGAGAAAGCTATTACCCAAATCATTTTTGTCCTTAAGAGGATTTAGGAGAGAAGAGAGAGAATGGAATATAAAATGTAGTGAAAATAGGAGGAAAAAGAAGAGGAGAAAGAGGAAGAGCAGGAGGAGGTAGAGAGGGAGAAGTGAAGGAGAGAAAAACACTTGGTTGCTTCTGTTTCCTTGTCTGGTAGAATATACTTGTATTTTCTCTCATCCAGGAATTACTAACCATAATCATAAATAGAACATAGCACTGATGAGCCCATTAATTAAGTTTAAGGATTTTTTATGTTTCTTCTTTAACAATTTGAGCATAACATATCAAAACTGTAGACGTAAGTTTCTGTCCCACCAAGTCTTACAGTCACTTAATACCAAATCTAGAAAAACTGAAAGCAGTCCCATTAAAATCAAGAATGATATAGGAGTGTTCACTATCCTCATTTCTTTTCAATATAGTGCTGGAAGTATTAGCCAGAGAAATAAGACAGAGGAAGGAAGTTTAAGGGATACAAATAGGAACGGATGTCAAGTTATCCCCAATTGGCTGCTAATACGATATTATACATAAGAATGCCCAAAATTCTAACAGAACACTTTTAGAAACAATCAACAATTTCAGCAAAGCCATGATGTATAAAATCCAGTAGATTTTAGATATATCAACAATAAACACTGAAAAAGAGGTCAAGGGTACACTCAAAGACTATGGAAATACCTTATAATACACCTAATAAATTAAAAGAAAAACCTCTGCAACAACAGCAAAATAAATAAATAAATAAATATCTGAAGAAAGCGGTTAAATAATACAGTAGAAAATGGAAAGATGTCCCATGTTCATAGGTTGGCAGAATTAATATTATGGAAGTGACTATTCTGTCGAAAACAATTCACAGATTCAATGCAATCATCAACAAAATACCCGCAATATTCTGCTGTGGAATATTCCTTTACACTGTGTGAATATATGTTACTGTGACTAGCTTAATGAACAAGCTGACTGCCCAAGAGCTGAACAAGATACAATTAGGCAGGGAAGCCAAAGTGAGAATGATGGGGAAAGGAAGGGCAGAGTCAGAGGAATAGCCAGGCAGATGCAGAGGCAGCAGGATATGAACAAACTATGTTAATTAAGGTGCCCCCAGGTAGCAGAGTGTAAATAAGGAATATGGGTTAACCTAAAATGTAAGAACTAGATAGCAATAAGCCTGAGCTAATGGTTGAGCATTTATAAGTAATATTAACTCGCAGTATGGTTATTTTGAAGTTTTTGCAGGACAGAAACTTTCACCTACAGTATTCTTCACAGAAATAAATAAAATAATATTAATTAATTTTTTGAATCCAGAGATTTCCTAAAACAACATCACGATGGTACCTAATTACATAAGTCATTAAATTCTGTTCAAGTTAAGTTTATGACACTTGATAGAATCCTAGAGGTACAGATGATGAGTTTTTCTGTGAGAAATTTAATTATTAAAAGACTTAGCTGCCTCTTCATATACTTAATTAAATGTGTTAATAGTCAGCTTTAGACTACTCTGCTTTTAATATATTCTCTTCAAAACTAATTCCCATTGTACATTCCATAATCTCAAAACACACATTTTTCCATGAATGGAAAACATATGATTGATAAGAATAACATTTTATTTAATTATTGTCTAGGCGGACAAAAACATAGGGTTTAGTATATTTGCTTGGTATTAAAGAGATTTCACGTGGTGGCAGTACAAGGTGATGACTTACATCCTCTGACAATTATCCCCTCACAAACATACCAGTTTGAACAGCTATTCACAAGCCAAATTATATTCTCAAGGCCTGAGGATGCCAGATGAAACACAACAGTCACTGATGGGAATAATGGTAAGAAAATATGTTCTAGGAATTGAGCTTTGTGGTAAAGAAATTACTTAGGTTACAATCTCCTGGGCTCAATCAAACCACCACACATTAAAGAATGATTGAGTGGATAAATAAAAAATTTCTGTGGAGAAGGCAGAAAGAAGAGCATTATCCCCAGCTGTCTTGCAACCAGTGAAGAGTGATGCCTCAGACTTGGGAGAGGTAGCTGAGATTAAGCCCGGGCTTTGAATCTGAACCCTAGTACCAGACAGTGACCCAATGTACAGGGGAGAAACTTCACAACCTCTGTCCTGGTTGTGATTATTAGGTATTAGAACTTTAGAACGATGTCAGCAAGGTAGCTGATTGCCTTCCCCTACTGCCTGCAGCAGAAGAAAGAGAGTTTCCATCTACTTGGAAGGGGGACACCAAATGTAGCATAGAGCTCAGTGTAAGACCCAGTACACAAGAAGCAGCATTAAAAGGAAAGATCTTTATATCTAGTCCAGAGCTCACGCCTGCATATATGTCATCCAGTAGAAACATAAAGATAGGAGGAGTTAAAGGACATGGAGACTAGCAAACCTAGTAGACATTTACAGGATATTTCCATTAAAGCCATAGAACATGTATTTTCCCCAGCACATTATGAAAGTTTCTCTAAAGTAAGCCATATTTTACTTCACAATTCAAGTCTTAATAAATTGATTTTTTAAAAGAAAAACTGAAATTGTTTCTTATATTCTATATGAACATAGGGAATAGAGCAAAAACCAAATAGAGAGCTGTAGGATATAAACTCTTGAAGCACAAAGGGTACTGAACAGACAAAGGAATCCTACGTGAATGGCAATAGGGAGTCTCCACAGATGGTCAATGCATTGTAAAGCTACAGTAGCAGAAACATATAGCACTACACCGACAGACATAAAGACCGACAGAATAAAAGAGAGAATCTATAAGCAAATCCTTGCAGCTGCAGTCACCTGAATTTTTACATATTCCAAAAAAATCATTAAAGGAAGCGAGCACACAAACAGCCTCTTTAATAAAACTGGATAGCAATATGTAAAAAGAAGATATTAGATCCTTATGTTCAACCTGTGCATAAATCAATGTAAAATAAGTAAAAGACCATAATTTGAGATCTAAAACAGTTAAAGGAAATGAACAAAATACTTCCATACATAAGCTTAGGCATGGACTTCTGTAAAGGATTGCTATAGCTTAGAAAAATGTCAACAAGTATTGACGAATGAGATTCTTAAAATTATTAACCTTCTATACATCAAAGGAAATGTTTGCATGATACACACCTTATAGAATGGGGAAAATCTTTGCTATGTATACATATAACAGAGAATTGGTAGTGTGTGTGTGTGTATATATATATATATTTAAAAAATACTAAATATTCAAAACTATGCAACAATTGATAAATGGAATGATGAAACAAATATTTAGTTCTCAAAAGATAGGCACTCAATGGAAAATAGACAGATTAAAAATATCTTCAATAACCTTAGCATTTATAGAAACATGAAGTAAAACTACCCTGAAATTCTGTCTCAGTCTGGCTAGACTGTGTATAATTAGAATAATAAATAACAAAGGCTAGTGAGTCTATAAGGGAAAATAAATATTTATATATTCCTGGTAGGAATATAAATGAGTCCACAATGAAGGTGATTCTTCAAAAACTAAAAACAGACCTGCACGTGATCCAGATATATGACTAGGGTATATACCCAAATTAATAAAATATGTTCTACAGAGATATGCACATGTTTATGTTTCTTGTAGCTTATTCACAATAACCACATAATAGAGTCAGCCTAGCAGACTGTCAAAAAGGAACAAATTAAGAAAATGTGATGTGTACACACAATGACATTATATTCATACATAAAGAAGAAAAGGATTATATCATTGGGAGGGATAGGTAACGAGAGATCAACATATTGAGCACAATATATCAGACTTAAAAGACAAAAGGACTGTATCTTGCATTTGTGGATCCTAGGATTGTATATGGACACATACAGTCAGCCTCTCTCTCTCTCTCTCTCTCTCTCTCTCTCTCTCTCTCTCTCTCTCTCTCTCACACACACACACACACACACACACACACACACAATGAAGGGAACCAGGAAAAAGAGAATGGAAGGGAAAAAGGAAAAATGAAGTTGAAATGATTAAATACATGATATATCTGTATGAAAATACCAATATGAAAATCATTATTATATAAACATGAATTTAAAAACTGAAAAAATAAAAGATTCCACCAAGCTAATTAACACATCTATCCTCTCAGTAATTCATTGTTTTGGTTTTGTATTTTGTAGTTTTATTTATTGGTGTTAAGAAAGTATCTGTTTTAGTAATTTAAAAATGCACAGTGAATTACTATTCATCGTGGGTGGTGTATAATGTGAAAGATTACACTCCTTATTCCCATTTTTATTCCTCCAGAGCAGCTGAGACTTTGTAGCCACTGATTAACATCTTCCAGTTTCACACCTCTCTTTTCTCCACACCTCAGCCTGGTAATGAAGATCACAAATTTCTCTTGTTTTTTTTTTTTAAATTATTTTATTTGTTCCTTTTATTCATAATCCTCTTCAGACCTTTCTCATTGCAGGAACTAGTTCTCTCTGGTGGTTGATACTTTTTGAATATTTCTAGGTACTCCATAAGATATGAAGTGTTCAGTTTCAGCTATACCATCCAATAATGAAAACTAGGGTGTATTTAGTGAGCTAGAAAATTGAAATTAAATTTCCATGGGAAGAATAATAGGTGAGAATAAGGCATCAATTCCAAGTGTTATATTAAGAGGTTGTTTCATCCAAAACACCCGAGAAGCATTTTTATCTACATTCTCTCTCTGCTGCGTTCATTTCAACCTTCAGACTGGTCTTAGCAACCATATGCGGGGCTTGTTTGCATTCTGTATTACCAAATATATGTTCTCCTTTCAACATTGGAAGTGAAGATTGGCCCAATCTGGTTTAATTGATTACACAATGAGTCAGGTGTTCAAATTATACACAACCACAAATAGTCACAAAACTGTTTTTTGAAGCAATTGCCATATTAAAATGACATTTTTCAAATTTTTAAAGCAAATTGTTTTCATACAATATACCCTGATGTATTCCTCCCCCAACTCTTCCCAAATTTTCTCTAGCTCCCTATCATTTGAATGCATGCTCTCCCCATACCCTTATAAAAATAAAACAATGAAATTACATACATAAAAAAATACATACAAAAAAACAAAAAAACAGAAAAAATATACAAACAAAAAGTCAATAAAATAAAAAGTGCTAAAATAAAGATATATGGGGCAAAATGTCTTCAAATACTACTGAGTTTATTTGCAATGGCCATCCACGCCTGGGCATAGGGCCTACCCTGAGTGTCATTAACATACTCAGGAAGACCACATTGAAGAAGACAAATGTTTTTTTTCTCTGCAAGTGAGGTCCAATTGCAGATAGAGTCATGGTTAGGGGTGGCAGCCCTTGTTCTTTTCTGATTCAGCAGTGGGACCTTATCTTATTTGAACCTTGCAGCCCTATGTGTGTGTTGCTATAGTCTCTGTAAGTTCATATGTACAACTTACTGGAAGCACTATGGCAGCTCCTCGTGAAGTGGAGAATAGAAGTTCCTCAAGATTCAGCTATACTATTCTTGGGCATATGCCCTAAGGATGCTACATCCTACTATAGAGATACTTGTTCATTCATGTTCATTGTTCAAGCCATAATAGCCATAAATTGGAAATTGCCTAGATGTCTATCAAGTGATGAATGAATAATGAAAATGAGGTACATGAAATGTTATTCACCTGTTAAAAACACAAATATGGAAATCACAGGAAAAACGAATAGAGCTAGACAAAATAATTTTGTTTCATGTAACCCAGATCCACAAAGACAAAATGTGTGGATGTTAGCTTTTGTTAGTGTAAAATTTTGAAATACACAGCTACAATCCATATCACCACAAAGATAAAGAATTTAGTAAGGGATTTTGGGGGAGAAGAGAACCTTCCCAGGAGAGATAAATAGAATATATTGTTATGAAGACACAGGGAGAGAGGGAAGTGCTAGGTTTCTTTGGTCTTCATAATGAAATCAAATCTACCATTCACTGCAAACTTTGTCTAACTCATTTGCTTCTTACTCTAGGAATTTATCTCACAATATTCAAGGTTATTATTTTCAAAATCCAAAACTAGATTATTCTTTCTATAGAAAGGGCAGATTTTACATGTTGGGAAACTACATTCAATTGTATAATTTATTATTGCACCAAGGCTAACATCAGCCTTGTATTACAGCTGTTGTTTCCATTCTTCACATTACTATTTTGTAAACTGCCAGATATGTGACCTTTGTCAAGTTTTGTTGTTGCGGTTTCATCACCTACAATGTGAGGGAAATTACAGCACTTAAGTAATAGAACATTGTAAAGATGAACTGTATTACCTTCCGAGAGCGATTCAGACCAGTACCTCACTCATCTTGATTGCTCAGTGGACCATAGCTGTGAGTGCTTTTAGTACTGAGCTGCTTATACCTAGTTTGGAGAGGTTCTCAGCTACAGTGTAGGTCACTAAAGGAATCAGTTCTTTAGGGAGACACACCAATGGAAACCAGGTTATCTGCAATTATAAGACATCTGTATAAACTTCGGTGACATTTTCAGGGTTTAGAGTTATAAGAGATACGAGTATTTTTGCTCGGAGATAAGTCTTAGGCAAGAAAAGAAAGAGCATTAGCTGTGAGAGGAGAATTCGAATAAAGACTGGTGCTTCAGTGCATGGCGGGAAGGTCCCAGCTCTGTGCTCTCTTCACCTGGCGTTATAGCACCCAAGAGTCAGACTTGTTTTGAAGAACACATTGATATGCCATATAAAAAGCAGCTATAAAGCAGATTCATTTTGATATTGGTAAAGGAAGTGGAATTTTTCTCTTCACTTCCTTTAGTTTAGTTTCTGTGTTCTTTGTTCTTCTTTTGTAAAACTAAATGAGGAAAATTTAATTTGAGATTTAAGTAAAGGGTTAAAAAAGCAGGATAGGCCCAGATAGTGGTGGTAAATGTCTTTAACCCCAGCACTTGGGAGGCAGAGTCAGGTGGA
The DNA here is from genome assembly GCF_000317375.1 of Microtus ochrogaster. Classification (NCBI taxonomy): domain Eukaryota; kingdom Metazoa; phylum Chordata; class Mammalia; order Rodentia; family Cricetidae; genus Microtus; species Microtus ochrogaster. The sequence goes on from NC_022012.1 coordinate 57,666,985, forward strand.
TCTCTGTGAATCTGAGACCAGCCTGGTCTATAAAACCTGTTTCCAAGACAGGCTCCAAAGCTACAAAGAAACCCTGTCTCGAACCACGCCCCCCTCACAAAAAAAAAAAAAAAAAAAAGCAGGACAGGCTGAACAGTCTCTGTGTTGTATAAACTCATTGCATAGCTAGAAGCAGAATGAGTGAAAACAGTGCCAGAAGTCAATCCACGTGATTTCAGATTCTGCCTTCACTGGAAGTCCGGAGTGCAAATGTCTAAGGTAGGGCGTTGAATTTTACAGGCTTCAGAAAGTGGCTTTCTGCTGCATGTACAGAAGTTTTATTCTGTTCATTTGTGAACCGTTGTGATCTCTTAGCCTTTTAGTCTTCTGTTTTCATTTCTGAGAACAACCTTTCCTTTCCAAAGAGCAAAGTTACAGCTGGAAGTGGGGATCCATGAGCCCTAGGCACTCAACCAGGGGAAATGAATGGGGATGCAGGAGTCCTTAGGGACCTAGCCAAGGGGAAATCAGCATTATAAAACTGAGAAAGTTCTCTGTTCAGCTCAGTGCCCCATTTTATAATTGGGTTGATTAGCCTTTTACGGTCTAGTTTCTTGAGTTCTTTATATATTTTGGAGATCAGACCTT
>NC_022012.1:57667942-57669838 GCF_000317375.1 Microtus ochrogaster
CTTAATAAATAAATAAATAAATAAAAAGAAAATAAAAAAAACTCAAAAAAAATAAAACTGAGAAAGTTTAAAAGGTAGGAGAATGACACTGATAGATACTTAGTAATCTAAAGGTTCTGTTGCTACCATTAATTTTAGTAATCTATGTTTGGTTATAATTAATAATACCTGATGAGAAATAGGAAGCAGTAATTAAATGTCCTGTCTAAAACAGAACTTTATGCTTCTTCAGAAAGGCAAAGGAAAATATGAATTTGTTGATACAGGCTTGGAAACAACACATTTATAGAAAAGCTGAAATGTTCATAATGTATTTATTGAATTCTTAATATGGTTGAATGAAGTACATTTCAAACAATCCTTTGCCTCATGCCCCAGTGATTTCCATATTTTGCTGTATAATGAAACCAACCAGACACCGCTAAACTTAAGAATGCTCAGGATTATTGGATGTTTCTGGGAAACAGTCTTTCATTAACGTTCCCAAGTGACCAATACAGACACAGGCCTAGGTCTATGCAGGGACATGGGTTCGCAGGTTTCAATTGGAATCAGCTCATTCTCTCCAGTCTTGCCCTTTGCGGTGATGGTGAACAATGGCACACAAGGTTATTTAACCAAATATCTGATATCAAGTCAGATCCTTTGGCCCTTTGTGAGCTAAAACAGTAACCTTTTACCTTGCCTCTTGAAAGCCTTGCCATGCTTTTCACTGTATTTGTAATTCTCATGAGGAGAATTCTTATGACTTAGACAGCTTTAAAGGTGAAGATGAAGATTTGAATAAAAGCAGGCTGTATTGCAACTACTGTGGTATCATTTATTAGCAATTTCCACATTTTTTATGTGGTAGTTGAATGTATTTGACCTCCATAAGATCAAAGGGAGTGACATTATTAGGAGGTATGGCTTTGTAGGTGTGATTTGGTTGGAGGAAGTGTGTCACTGTGGGGCAGGCTTTGAGGTCTCCTATGCTCAAGATACTGTCCAGTGTCACTACTTCTTGCTGCCTACTGATCAAGATGTAGCCAACACCATGTCTGCCTGCATGTCTCCAAACGTCCTGCCATGACGATAATGGACTGAACCTCTGAACTGTAAACTTCCACCTCAATTAAATGTTTTCCTTTATTAGAGTGGCCACGATCATCATGTCTCCTCACAGCAATAGAAACCATAAGATACTTTGTAAACACATTTCTGGAGTTATTGACATTTTTGTGTTTAAAAATGTTTTAATTAATTCTTTGAGAATTACATATATTGTGTTTTGATCATATCCTTTCTCCATCTCTTCTGAGAGCTACTCCCTACCTAGCTCTGTGTCCTCATTTTTTTTCCAAACCCATTGAGTCCCATTAATGGTTCATTTTTGCTTTTTGGTTTGTGGCCATATACGAGGGTATTTTAGATATACCAGGACCAATACCAACAACTCTAGTAGAGATAACACATTCTTGATATTAGGCTTTTTATTTGATAGCCTGCAGTGTCCAGTAGGTTCATTATTGTGCTTCCAGGGTAAGTCTACATAAGCGTGTGTGTGTGTGTGTGTGTGTGTGTGTGTGTGTGTGTGTGTTTAGGAAGCTTCTTAAGTAATAGTTTTTCAAATGCCTTTCTCAGAAGGTCTGCCATTTTGAAGTGACTGTTTAGTTAAAAAACTGATATACAATTTTAAAGAATTCGTTTCCTCAAAACTTTTATTGGAGATTGTTGAAGATTTTCTTTGTCTTCTGTTAGCAAATGGATTAAAGGTCTCAATATCAATCTGAACACACTGAACCTGATAGAAGAGAAAGTGGGAAGTACCCTACAACATATGGGCACAGGAGATCACTTCCTATGTATAAACCCAGCAGCACAGACATTAAGGGCAACATTGAATAAATGGGACCT
>NC_022012.1:57671037-57671995 GCF_000317375.1 Microtus ochrogaster
AGCTCCCAATGTCCCAATGAGGAGCAGAAGGAGGGAGAACATAAGCAAGAAAGTCAGGACCGTGAGGGGCACACCCACCCACTGAGACAGTGGGGCTGATCTATTGGGAGCTCACCAAGGCCAGCTGGACTGTGACTGAAAAAGCATGGGACAAAACCGGACTCTCTGAACATGGCAGACAAGGAGGGCTGATGAGAAACCAAGGGCAATGGCACTGGGTTTTGATCCTACTTCATATTCTGGCTTTGTGGGAGCCTAGCCAGTTTGGCGGCTCACTTTCCTAGACCTGGATGGAGGGGGGAAGACCTTGGACTTTCCACAGGACAGGGAACCCTGACTGCTCTTTGGACTGGAGAGGGAGGGGGAGAGGAGTGGGGAGAGGGGGAGAGGACTGGGAGGAGGGGGAGTGAAATGGGAGGCTGGGAGGAGGAGGAAATTTTTTTTCAATAAAAAAGAAAAAAAGAAATATTCCTCTTAAAATACCTCTGTGTGATTTTTTCTTTATCTTTTATTTATAAATTAAATGAAATTTGACAAAAGAGTCAATGAATGTATAACTCTTCGGGAATTTAACCACCCCAGAAAGGGTTTTGAGAGATGGCTCAGGGGTTAAAAGCATATACTGCTCTTACAGAGGACCCACATCAGGAAGCTCACTACTCTAGCTCCAGGGCATCCAAAGCCCTCTTCTGGACTCCGTGGTGGCTACCTGTACCCATACACTCACACAGAAACATACATATATTCATATAAGTTAATAACTATAGTAATCTTTAAAAATAACAACACATTTATTATAGTACTATTTAGTAGATTTCTATGTTAATATTCATAGGAATATTGAAAAAATACATACTATATTTTTTTCTCTGTTTTCTTTAAGTGGGCACTTAGTGCTATGAACTTTCCTCTCAGGACTGCTTTCATAGTGTCCCATAAGTTTGAATAGGTTGTTTCT
>NC_022012.1:57677829-57717892 GCF_000317375.1 Microtus ochrogaster
GTAGGAGCTTAAAACTGTTCTTGAGCACTGATCCTAGCATACAGCAGGACAGGGTTGGGGAGGGGTGCTGGGGGGCTGGGTCGTGCAAAAGAAAGACAGCCCTGCAGCAGGAGCTGGGCGAGGGGGGGTTTGTGCTCTCTTCCGGGACAATCCGCCCCTGGATAGCACACATTCACCTGTCCAGATGGGATTCCTCAGCAACTAAACAGGGCACCCCGGTAGCCCAATCCATACTATATTTTTAAACTGAATCTGCTAATTTATAGAGAACTGTATTTACATCATTTTTGCCTCTTCAATTGGTAGTGCCCCCTTTCTCTCAAATTAATGCTTTTTTGACACGACAGACATGCTTTACTGTCTCCACCTGTCAGTGGGTAGTGCCAATGAACTAAAGTTAAGATTGAGATTCAGTAGACCCATAGGACCCAAGGCTGTATTTCCAAGAGTACCTTGATGGGCATTCTATGGAGCATTTATTTGGGTAACTGTTCAAAGAAGGGGCAAAAAATAAAAATAAAACAAAACCCACGAGATACTTGCAGGGTATTTATTAGAACTATCACCAGATGAGCTAAGGAGACAGAAAGTCTCATGTCCAATGGAGGCTATCAGCATTACATAGTTTGAATGTGCCAAACACTACCACTGAGGAAGGAGAGAAGACTTCTTTCCTGAAGCATGTTTATGCAGGTACAGGCAATTCTCTCAAGGGGAGCAAACAAACCTCTATGGGAGCAGAGTTCTTAAGCAGGATATTGAAAAGTCTATTATATTGATGCTACACTGCACTCACAATATCTCAGCAATATGGTTGCTTACACAAACTTCATAATGACAATACCAGTTGACATGCCATTAAAGAAAGACATTTCAGTAGGCTCCATCCCTAGATGGAGAGCTGTAGGCAACCTCTCTTTGAATTTATTTCTAAATTTTTCATGCATATGCTTATACTAAAATGAATAGTTTTTATCTTCTGTTTTATCTAAATCATACATAGAATTTATCACTTATGTAACTCATTAAAATATTATTTGTTCTTTAGGGTAGGACATGCTTCTTTATTCTTTCATTCAGAGGTTAAGAGAGGAAGTAGTCTTCTCCAGAAACAAACCCCAAGTCATTTAATCCTAGTGGTCAGCCTCAAGCTCAAGTACAAAAAAACAACAATGGACTCAGTCGGTGATATGCAAATCTATACATACACACATGCACGTGCACACACACAGAATACAAATTCATGCATATATACATGTGCATGTATATGTATAATATTATGTTTTTTTAAAAAAAATAAAAAAATCATCTGTGCATTCTTGTAAATCTCTGTATGAAAGAATAAAGAAGCATATCCTATAATAAAGAATGATTAATATCTTAAGGTGTCATGTAAGTGATAAATCCAATGTATGTTTTAGGTAAAACAAATAATTAACAGTAATCAACCAGAATTTTTGAACCCCTGGGCAATAGTCCAGCAGGGGATGGTGAGGAAGCCTTTTCAGCAACTGAGGCCATGGAGAAAATGACAGCTTGGAGCTGGGAGAATGAGGATGAGTCTGGGTATTTAGAGAATGGGGCTGTCAAGGTCTATTAATAATATGAAGACTTAAAAATAAATAGAAATCAATGAGATAATTAAGGAATTTTATATGAATGACCAAAACAGACTTTCTTTTTGTGAATAGTTCTCTAGAATTAAGATGCTGTTTACATCATGACAAAGTGGTCCAGGTTGAAGAACACTGAAAGCAGAATTTTCTTACATGCTTGTCACTGGTGAAGGTATCTATTCCTAAAGTCTTGAAGTGATAGATACGTTGGGGAATTTGGGGAGAGTGGCTATGTGGATTTCTTTTTTGTTTGTTTGTTTATTTTTTTTTTAGTTGCTGAAAAAAAAAATTCCGCCTCCTCCCCTTTTCCCATTCAGAAACTCTATAGTGGTGTAGTAGGTGAAGTGGGACTGCTTTTCATCCCGGCCGCCCTGCTAGTTTACACCCGAAATAATCACACAAAAACTGTATTCGTTTAAACACTGCCTGGCCCATTATCTTTAGCCTCTTATTGGCTAACTCTCACATATTAGTTTAACCCATTTCCATTAATGTGTATCGCCACTTGACTGTGGCTTATCAGCATGAGTCTAACCAGCATCGGTCTCAGTCAGGAGAACCATGGCATCTGCCTGACTGTGCTCTTCTTCCCAGCATCCAATTCTGTCTTTCCCGCCTACCTACGTTTCTGCCCTATTAAAAGGCCAAGGAAGTCTCTTATTCAACCAATGAAAGCAACACATCCTACACCATAGTGGTTATCACTAAAATTAACGTTTCTGCCTGGAGTGGAGTTTCTCAGTCTGCTTGAGGCTTTTAGGTCATTAATTCTTTAAACAAAATTCTGAAACACTTTATTGCCATATGGAATTGTTCCCCAGAAATTTCTAACTGTGTTGTTGTTTATTTATATTTCCACAGATTGTAGTGGCATTTCATTTGTATTTTAATAATTAAAGCTTGCCTAAAAATCAGAGAGTAAAACAGCTCCAGTGGTCAGTCTTACAGACCAGCCTTATAGACCAGTGGTAAAGCACATCTTTAATCCCAGTAGCCACATTAGTTGTCATAGAAACCGGGTGGCATATGCTTTTAATCCTAGTGGTGCATGTCTTTAATCCCAGCCTAAGAGAGAAACATAAAAGGGGAGGAGACAGCTCAGAGGCTCAGTCTCATTCTGAGATTCCTGGAGGCAGGATCACCATTTTTGGACTTAGATCAAGGTAAGAGTCAGTGGCTGCCTTCTTTGCTTTTCTGACCTTCAGGTTGAAACCCAATTTCTGTCCCTGTGCTTTCATTATCACACCTCCTTAAATGCATTACATTATTCTTTTTAATTTTACTATATGATCAAGTGATACAGACGTCTTTATAGTTGCCCGTTTTTAGTGATTTCCACATCTAAACCATTTGAGGATGGAATTTGTTATTGAAATGTTAAATGTCTTATGGCAGAGGTTAAATTAAGGTTGTTTACTAAATCCCATTCTTATGATTGATTCTTGGATGATTAGTCTTTTTATTTAGGATTAGAGTTTATTATTTATTGTTATTTTGCCAAATTTAGCAGAGGATATTTGACTAACAGTTAACAGAAAACATAAGGATTGGAGCAATTGATTCAAATTCCACATGCTCGCATTTGTGTGCCAACTTCAAGTACATCTGTGAGCAAGAAATCTGTCTTTGAAAATAAAACTGATTTCTGATGAGAGGCTAATTCTGTTTGACTCCGACTCAATAAGAAACATCTGCTCAGTGTTCCTGACTCTCTTTGAGAGCTCGCCACCACTCACTAAGTCAGAAGGCAGAGGTAATTATCTCCCTCATGTTTAAAGGCAGCATTGACTACCCATAAACAGAATTTTCTTTCCTGCTTCCTTTAACCTCAGCACCTGTTGGTCAGTCTGCCCAGTGAATCTTCCTTATGGCTGTCTGTGTAGATAGTGCTGCCACATGGGTGGTGCCACAATCTTTAAGCAGGGAAACACATCTGCACTGCTCATTGCAATCGCTCTGCAGCCTTGGCTCTCTCTTTCGTAACTAATTATTTAGAAAGAGATATGTTCCCTCATCTGAGTTTCCATTGTACTAGATTTACAATTTAAATATCATTATCCATTGATTCATTTATTCTTTTGGTATGGTTTGAATATGAAGTGTGTACCAAGGGACTCCTATTTGAAGACTGTGTCCTCCATTGTTGGGGCTATTGAGAAGTAATTGGAACACAAGAACAATGACTTGGTTAAAATGTCTATCCAGGGATGGTATGGTCGATAAGCAGCTAAACATACTTGCCATACAATCCTGGTGACCTCAGTTTGGTAGCTGGAATCAGTGAAAAGGTGGAAGGAGAGAACGGGCTCAGCAAATGGTCCTTTTACCTCCTCCACATCTGTGTCATGGCACATGTGTGCACACGCAAACACACACATACAGAGAAAAAGAGAAATAGATAGATAAATAGATAGATAGATAGATAGATAGATAGATAGATAGATAGATAGAGGAGAGAGAGGGAGTACTGATAATAATGATAAATAAATAAACATTTTAGAGAGATCTATCCATTAGGAGGGTCAATGATGCCAAGATGAATAGTTATATGTTAACAGAGGTTTCTGTTCCACACAGTCCTGCAGCCATTCAGTTAAAAAAAACAAACCACAACAGAGGCTTACATTAATTATAAACTGGTTGGCCTATTATCTCAGGCTTCTTATTAACTCTTATATCTTACATTATTCCATAATTCTTGTCTGCATTAGCCACATGGCTTGGTTACCAGTGAGGCATTCTCATCTTGTGCCCTTTGCATCTGGGTGAAGACTGCAAACCGGGCCTTTCCTCTTCCCAGAATTCTCCTGTACTTGTTGCCCTGCCTATACTTTCTGCCTAGCTACTGGCCAATCAGCATTTTTTTTTTTAAACCAGTACATGTGACAAATCTTTACCGAGTACTGGATTATCTTTAAAGTGAAATCTTGCTCCTGAACCTTTCTTGTCTCTTTTTGCTTAGTGGCCATGGTGAGGTGAGCAGTTTTCAACAGCTTTATCCTTTTGCTGCTCATGATGTTCTCCTGTAGCATAAACCTGAAGTTGAGGGATCTGGCTGATCATAAAAACCAAGACCATGAGACAAAAAGAAATCCTCTCTTCGTTTAGACTGTTGCTATCAGACATTTATCACAGAGATGCAAAGTGATAAGTGCTCCCTTCTAACTCCTCAGTCCCATTCTCTCTCCTCCATCACTTTCTTCTTTGCCTTTTCTTCCTTTAAAGGCTCGTGAATATGTATTAATTTATGGCACCAAGAAATTCTGGAGTGTGACAGTAATAAGTTATTTTTAAAGGACTTTCGTTAAGTAACTTACAATTAACAATTAAACCATAAAACGATCATATGGAAAATAAGTGTCAGCATAACTCAATGGAACAGCCTCTTAACTCAACCTTCTGCTTCTATTTCCTGAACCCTATAGTTTATTTTTAATATGACAGACAGATGAAGTGCAAATGTGGATTAAGTCAGGTCACTTCTATATCCAAACACTTGGATGGCTTCCCAGGACTCTTGACTCCTAACTCTTCACCAAAGTAATGTCCCAGCATAGAGAAGTCTACATGGTTTACCACAGGACTCTGATCGATGTGCCCAACACCAGAGTGGATGTGATATATTAAATGTATTTTAAGAGTTCTCAAATACATTCCTGTTTTGGCGACTCTGCACATATTCCCCTTTCTTTAAATTGACTTTCATTGCATTTTCTTGTGATCAGTTCTCACTATGTATAGGGTCAAATGACATTAATCCTTTTCCATATCCATTCTCTTACTGCCACCTTCCCACATTAATAATTCACTAGAGTTCTTCGTCTAGGGGAGGGACCATGCACAGGAATCTGAAGACTAGAGCTCGATTTGACTTTCAAGCATCCTCTCTGAGGATTAGCTTTCATAACATTGACTGTGCATGCCAGCAGCCAAAGAGGAAAAACAATCAGTAGTCCTACCCAGTTGTGATGCCTGTGAATCACAACATGGCCAATATAGCAGGATATCTCTAAAGGTACGACAGTGGCACTTTCATTTTGGAGGTAACCAACAGCTCTGTAATTGGACTTAAAATCTGCTCAACAGGAGGAAAGCTTGCTTCGAACTGGAAACATAGTGGCTCTGGTCATCTTGTGTATCTCAGAGAAGAACTTAGTGCTGCCAATTTATCTAATTCCTAACTACAGCCTAAATACTTATCCTCATACCTGCAGGTAAGTGTAGTTTCTGCCTCTCATCAACTATGCTTCTCTCTGCAGAAGACATTTTAATTCCAAAATAAAATTTTAAGTCATTTATGATCATATATTTGTCCCTAAATGTTATGTGCCTTCTAAAAATTCTCTTTTTATTGGGAAAAGGTTCACTGCCGGTCATATTTTAATTACACTTAAGCTGCCATTTTAAAAACTTATCAGAAGACAACACTGCAAACGATATTTTAAATCCTCCTTATTTACCACAAATGCTTGTTATTTCTCTGAATGATACCTAAGCAGCTTTGAGAGAAAAGAATCTATTAATATCTCCAAATTTGCATTTTATAGCAGTTTTCTCAATGCTTCTGCACAGTACAGCAGCACACATTTGACAGGTCACAGACAACCTATAAAGAAGCTGTTATGAAATATAGAAAAGAATAAATGGGGTATTTGCCTTTACTTTAAAATATCATATTTGGGGCCTGACATAGCTACTATCTGCCCCAGACATGGTGCTCATAAAAAAGCCTACTGGCCCATGATTTATTGATTAGGAACCAAATTTCTAGGAAAAGATAGTCATAGTTTACTCTTTAAATGGGTTTACATCATGTTATACAATATCTCACCAGTGAATACACTTCAAATACATTTGAAATGACATAACCTATATGAAAATTATGCCACTCTACTTTCTAGTTCATTACTTGGTTTAGTTTATTATGGTTGTAGAAGTTTTTGTTGAGATGTTGTTTGTCAAGGTAAATACTGTAAATAATGCTCAAAACAGTATTAGTTAAAGCACGTGCGGGCACACACACACACACACACACACACACACACACACACACACACACACAATATGGGGGGGTCTAGGTAGGTTTAACATATTACTGATATCTTCCTATACCTTTCAGTATCAGGAATGATAGAAATCTTGATAAAATATTTAAGTGAATTGCCAGTGTCTCAGATGGAAAAGAGATTGTGATCAATTGTATAAACAAAACGATCAAATGAGATTTAACTTTAGATTGTTGCAAACAAAACAAAGCCAAAAGCAAACAAGCACAAAAGCAATTGTGCTTTTCAGAACATGCTACACATTCCAGTTGCTGATCACATTAGTGCTTTGTTTAAGATGGTTTTATTTTTCCCTTTTTCTTTTTTCATTTTTTAAAAATGGTGTTTCTTATCATCATAGACATGATTTACATCTAATGACCTGTTTGATGATTGCTAGTCTATTCCTGCTCCTTCTTTGCTAGCTCAAAGTCAGCATCATTCTGGACAGTGAGGAGAGAAGGAAATTGTATAACATGTGCCAACATTCCCATCTGAAGTATTGGATAATACTGATGTTTTTGAATATTGAAGTTTGTTTCATTTTGGATTAATAATCATTCCCTTCCACACATATGTTGGACTTTCTCTTGAGAATTGAATTAGAAAAACAATTTCTGTAGTATAGGATAGTCTTATTTTGCTATGAGTATTTTGCAGGTTTTCTTATCAAAGTTTAAAACTGAACTAGAATAAAAAAGGGAAAAACAGGAACAAATTTTATTCTCCAATGGCATCTCAGTATGATCTAATTTTGTCTTGGAAATACCCAGAAATATGTAATGAATACATAAAGGTCACTTATAAATGGTCATGCTTGTGCTTCAAGATCATTTTGTCACGATGCTCCTAATTTCCTGTATTCACTGGGAAATAATTTTAATTGTAAATAAAATGTCACCCTGACATAGTTATAGCCCAATGTTTGTCAGGTATGTTGTGTTCCAAGGATATGGATCAAAGTCACATTTAACTGAAATTAGTTTTAAAAGTTTAGTTCATTTTAAAGAACAACTTTAAAGGAAAAAATCTCCATATTCATAACTACATTACTTCTTCCCTTAGAAATGTTTAACTGTTTGGATTTTTCAGTATTCTTTACAGTGCAACATCCACCATGCTTTTGCATTTTCCCTACTGGCTTGATGTTTTTTTACAATTGTTAGAATGCCAGAAATTTTATTTATAAAAATGAAAGTCAAATTACATTGTATCTTTTTTCAGGAGGGATCCAGCCTAGTTCTTATGTGATCACCTGCTCACCAGTGTATTCCACTTGTAAATATTGACTTTGTAATGTATGCTTTTTGACATTCTAATGGATTTTCCATATTCCTTCTGAGTGGTAGCTTGGCTTGATGATAGTCTTTCAAACTATTAAGACATTCTGGCATCATTCTGTCATAATTGATCAAATTTACTGTGATATTTTCTTTGGCCCACTTTAAATATAATCCCTTGCAATGAAATACTTTCTGTATGGTAGAAGAATTATTCACAGGTGCGGGAGGGGGGACTAATCTGTCTTTTAAATGGAGCAAAATGTGAAGAAGTCTCTGCATATAGAGACTATAAAAAGTAAAGCAAAATTAGGTTGTGTCTTTATTTTATTTCCCTTATATTTGTACGCTAATGATTTTCTTGTTTTGGGAATTCATTTCTTCACTTTCTTGAGTTGGCAATAAATAGAGGTGTGGTTTTCTGTAGCTCCAACTCTAACATGATGGAGCAGTCAGTATGGTGCTGCCATGCTATTGTGCAATACTGGCTGCTTGAGGCTTTTACACTCAACTGTGTCTTATAGGAAAGAATATACATAAGTAAACTGTTATGGCTCAGCAGTCAGGGAAAATCACCTAGACACAGCGTGGAAATCCTTGTCCATTCCTTCTTTGTCTGAATAATGCCCGAATCTATGTCCTGTCTTTGGAAAATGATGCTTCCTTTCAGATACTAAAGGAAGGGAAATAAATAGGACACTCCTGTCACTGATTTTTATGTAACTCTTGGTGCAGGACTGTTCTTCAGTGACATTATTAAAAATAGAACAAGTGAAGATGGAAAGCATTCGGAGTTCCCAACAACAGTCTGTTGAGAAAGAAATGACCATTTGTAAAGAGAGTATAAATTAGAATGTTTTAACTAAAATGCATTTTATATATGGAATGATGTTTTTCCTGTGAACAAAACCTCAGCTTAATTCATAGTGAATCTGATATGATTTTTCTGGGTGCTTTATTTGCAAGTATCCACAATTTGTAGCATTTTTCTCAACAAAAAACACTTTTCAAATTTCAGCTCAGCATCTAGAAAACCAGCATCTAGAGAGAAGACAGCTGCACGAGAAAACACAGCAGCCAGGCATCCAGGTTTGCACTTCTGTCTTAATTCATCCACCTTATGATGTAAAGGTCAGAAGTGGCAGCAGCTTCTTCAGGTGTGTATTCGCCTACTCCTCTGTGTACAGCTCCCTCAAAGCTTAATAGTTCCATCCCATGGATGATGGGGCATATTACCACTCCAGCAACAACTACAGTGTTTCCAGTTTCCACATGAGGGTGAGGAAATCGGGAATATGCTTTAAAATCAACAAAGTGATATTATCTGCAGTCATTGATCATTTACTATGTACCAGAAATTCCTGCTTCCAAGCTTTTCATGGACTCATCTTGAGTGTTAAAATGTTAAGGGCCAATTCAGAGCCAACTTACATTATTTTAAAGGTAGAAACAGGCCAGGCTATCAACTAACATGTTATTATAGCTCACTCATTAATAGTTTTTGAATGTTTGTCATGTATAAACAAACTAGTGCTAATAAATTCTTATAGTCAATCTTCTGAAATTTTTCACAGATACAAATAGGATTGTCTGACTGATTGACTAATGGACCCAATGGTTCATTTCTACCTTAAATATGCTCACATGCTCCACATGAGACCAAAGGATAAGTAGTACTTCATCTGATGCCTGTTGACAGAAAGACAGATTGCTTATGACCTTGAAGTTAATAGGTGTAAAACACTACCTAACTCGGGTTTTCTTAAGGAAAAATGAGGTCACAATTCAGATCCAACAGGGATGCAGAATGGCAATGACAAGTCAAGGAAGGACATAGGAACTGTGTATAGAAGTCCTCTCCATGGTGTGAGGATACTTGGAATCTATTATACTGCACCCTGTCTGTTAATAGAAAAGGAGTTTTCTGGACATATCACTCTCTTCAGAGCTCATTGACTCTAGAGTTATAAAGAGTGGTTCGCCTGTGCAGCAAGATCAATGAAAAAAAAATACATTGCAAATTATGAAATCTGAAAAGGGCTGCTAATTAAAAGTTAACTTATTAATTATCATATTCATTTAGAGTCCACATTAAATAGAATTTAAAATAAAGTAGGAAACCATATCTTGGTATGGTTAGGTAGTCTATTTTGAGTGCAGAACGCATGAATAAAAAATATGAATAAATAAAATACAAAAGACATCTTAGCAGGGTGGTGCACACCTTTAATCCCAGAACCAGGGAGGCAGAAGCAGGAAGATCTCTATGAGCTCGAGTTCAGCTTGGTGAACAAAGTGAGTTCTAGGATAGCCAGGAAAGTTACATAGAGAAACTCGGTCTTAAAATACCAAAAGAAAAAAAGTCATAGCCTCACTGCTTTGACTACGGGCAGGTCACTTAACTTCCTTACTACTTAGTTAATGTGTGGCCAACTGATCTCATAATATTGACTGGGATTGCAGGAAGATTGAATGAAGCATACAGGTAGATGTTTGGAATATATTCTGATCTCTAACGAACATTATAGAAAGGCTTGATCCTCTTGGTGACATTTTCACTAAAGAATTCACAATGTAATTTATGTATGTCACTTCACATGAAAAAACCTATAGTGAGATTTTACTTTTGAAAATATTAATTATGAACAGAAGGAATATTGCCAAATTAATTTTACAAGGCCACAGTAACCCTGTTACCTAAACTATGTAAAGATTCAACAAAGAAATAGAATTACAGACCAATTTCCTTCACAAACTTTGATACAAAAAACTTTTAAAAAATACTGATAAATTAAATCAAAGACCACATCAAAAAGATCATTCAGAATGATCAAGCAGGCTTCTTCCCATAGACACAAGGATGGTTCAAAAATTCGTCAATGCAATCTACCATATAAAAAACCTGAAAGAAAGAAAAACAGATGAACATCTCATTAGATTCTGAAAATCCTTGGACAAAATCCAACACATTTTTCTGATAAAAGTCTTGGAGAGATTGGAGATATAAGTAGCAGACCTAAATATAATAAAGGCAATTTACAGCAAGCCTATACCAAACATCAAATTAGATGGGGGAGAAACTCAAAAACAATTCCACTAAATTTGGGAACAAGACAAGATTCTCTATTCTCTATTTGTTCAACATAATACTTAAAGTTCTAGCTAGAGTAGCAAGACAAGTAAAGAAAATAAAGGGGATACAGACTAGAAAGGAAGAACTCAAAGGAATGCCATTTTGCAGATGATATGATGTATACCTGAACCATCCCAAAAATTCTACTAGGGAATTCTTACAACTAATAAACACTTTTATCAAAGTGGTGGGATATAAGATTAACTCACAAAAAATAAATAGCACTAAAATCCAGAAAACAACACCCTTAACAAGAGCCACATAATATAAAATATTTTGGTTTAACTCTAACCAAGCACATGAATATCCTGCATGATAAAAACTTAAAGTCTTTGAAGAAGTAAAATTGAAAAAGATATAAGACCACTAGATCTCCCATGCTCATGAATTGGTATGAATGATATAGTATGGAGTAGCATTCCAATTGTACTTTAATAAATAAAGACTGCCTGAAGATCTGAGAGTAAAACATTCCCACTGGACAGCCTTACAGACCAGGTTATGGTAATACATACCTTTAATCCCAGTAGCATATTAGTTGCCAAAGAAACCGGGTAGTGCATGCCTTTAATTCCAGTGGTGCACACCTTTAAACCCAGCCCTAGAGAGAATATACTTTTAGGGTTGAGACATTTTCAATCCACTATCCAGGTAGGTGCCAAAAATCATGTCTTCAGTTATGTGTTGTCATGGTAAATGACTTGGCTCCTTATAATTTACCCAAGGTATATACTGTGACCAATGAGATATAATTCTTTTAACTTTTTCTGAGAGTGACGCTAGCAAAGACTCCTTGTAAGGGATGACATGGAGATTTAACTGGCCATCATCTGTAACTAGGCAAGGTCTCAAGCGTAGGGATTGGGACAACAACCCAGATACAAAACTTTCAATTTGCAGTATGTCCTGCCTTCATGGTGTTCTGGAACTGGAGTCTAGCAGAATCCTCATCAAAGAGACCAGAGAGACTTCATTCAGCAACTGATGGGAGCAGATGCAGAATACCACAGTCAAACATTTGCAGAATTTGGGGAGCCACACAAGGGAGAAAGTGGAACTATTCAATGAACTGGAGGGGTCAGGGACACCAAGAGAACACAGTCCACAAAATCAATTGACCACAACTCATGGGGACTTGTAGACATCAAGGAGTCTGTGGGATCTGACCCAGGTCCTCTGCATTTGTGTTATAAATGAATCGCTTGGTGTTCTTGTGGGATTCCTACCAGTGGGAATAGGGTATCTGTGACTCTTTTGCCAGTTTCTGGGACCCTTTTCTGCAGGGATCTGCAAGAATACACAGTAGATGACAGCTGATATTTATAAAGTTGACCCACCAGAGGAACAATTTATCAGACGATGATAAACCCATAAAGATGGTTTATGGGTCCATTGCCTATAAATATTGTCTGTTTCTGCCTGTAATTTTCTTGTGTGATACCCTGGTCTCCCCACCAGCCCTAAAATAGCCATGGAATTTGTCCCATGACCTTGGCAGTGTTTTCCTTACTTTGGGGGCACTTTTATTTCTTTACTGACAAAAGGATGACTTTCCCCACACTGTGTAATTCTGATGAATAAACAAACCCTCATAGTTGACTCTTTGTTCCAGCAAACAGCGAGAAACTTGTAAACTTGTTCTCTATAATTAACTAAGACGACAGGGCAAATTAGCTAGAATAAGAGTTTGTGTATGGATCGCAAGTTAGACTTTTCACAGATTATATAGAAGGACAGAATTGCAGATGTCTGGTTTGTTAAATCAAGGTCTCTTAGACACAGAGGGACAAGCATTTCTTGCCAGTTTCTCTAGCCAGGCCTGGCTCATAATAGAGACCAACAGCCATCCCCTACTAAATTCCTTAGCAATGAACACTCTGCAGAAACTTCCAACCTCAGTTTATGGTACAAAATTCAAGGCTCAGTTAATTAATTGTTCAATTTTAAGTCCTAAAATTTATATGGATAACAAGAATAGCAATCACCCAGTTAACCAATTCCAAGAGAAACAGCTTTATATGGGAAATTTTTCACAAAAAGCCAGGGCCACAGAAGACAGTCTGACCTCATAGTCTTAATAAATTTGCAAGTTTCCCTCCTTGTACTCTGGGGCTGCATGCAGGATAAGAAAATGTATCCTAAGGTTTGGGACAGACCTTGCAAAAGAATGACAAAAACACCCAGCATTCTTCATTCTGCCTGTGTGTTGCCATAGCAAATGGCTCCTTATCATTTATTCAAGGAATGCACTGGGACCCTGAGATACAGGTTTGCATTTTTTTTTTTTTTTTTACTTCCTAACGTTTGTGGTTAAATGTGTATATAAGTCATGTGAACAGAGAATGAAGAAGAAATTAGGAATGAGAATTAGGGCTAAAGATTTAGAATTGGAAAATTGGAACAGGAAAAAGAGAACAAGAAATAGAAAGAACTTGACCCTCAGATCACACATCTGAGTCTTTTTGTTTAGGTAGATAAGAAATTTTCCCTATGTCCTTGCTTCTTGGAGGCATTCTTTTGGCAACCCTGAGTGCAGCCTTGGGAGCTGGACTCCTGACCTGTATCACCTTTTCCTCTACTGCTTGCCTCATCCAGCCCTGTTGGAATGGTATGCACCTGGTCTTATTGAGGCTTGTTATGCCACGTTTGTTTGCTTTTCCTGGGAGGCCCGACTCTCTTCTAATGGGAGATGGATGAGGAGGTGGATTTTAAGGAAAGAGGGGGGAGGAGAGACTTGAGGGGAAGGGAGCTGAAACTGCAGTCAGGATGCAGTGTATGAGAAGAATAAAAATAAAAGAAAAATGTATTAATGTTGAAGTGGGAGTTTTATTTCTATGATAGAGACAGGGTGATATCTTCATTTTTAATTTCAAGTATGTTCCTCCACTGAAAGGCTCCCATCAAGCCAGGAAAGACACAGAAGTTCCAATGCCATCTGGTATTTAATAATAATGAGTAATTAAATTTACATCTTGGCCTAACCATTTAGGCATGCCTTCAGAAAATAAGCACACACATTTTCCTAATAGTAATAGATACTGCTTGTTCTTTACACTTTAAACCTGAAGACAGATGCCATTCAGAGAAATATCACAGTATCACTTTTTCTATGTTATAAGAAGACTTAGTGATGCTCCTGTCTTCTCTTGCCTTCCTTCGCCTCCTATTTATACCATCTACAATGTGTTCTTATTTGAACTCCACTGTTGTTTCAATATGTCAAGAAAGGCCTATTTCAAAAAAATGTATGTAGTGCCGTTTGACAAGCAGAGGTCAAGTAAAGGCCTTACATGCATTTCCAGATCTCAGAAAAAGGTGTGAACAACAGCTGCCTAAATAAAGCTACTTTGGGAAACACATCACTGATACATTTTTTTTCTTTTTTCTTTCTTTTTTTTTTTTTTAATTTTCGATACAGGGTTCCTCCGTAGCTTTTGGTTCCTGTCCTGGAACTAGCTCTTGCAGACCAGGCTGGCCTCGAACTCACAGAGATCCGCCTGCCTCTGCCTCCGAGTGCTGGGATTAAAGGCGTGCGCCACCACTGCCCGGCCTATCACTGATACATTTTAAATTAATTAGTTCTGCCCATCCTGTTCTCTAAGAGGCAGCCATGAAAACATTTTCTTACTCCAAAATGTGGTTTAAAAAATAACAAACATGGGATCAAGGAGACAGGTCAATTGGTAAAACACTTGCCTCACAATCATGTCTTGCATAAAAAAACATGAGATCAAGGAGACAGGTCAATTGGTAAAACATTTGCCTCACAATCATGTCTTGCATAAAAAAAGTCATGGTTGCATGTGCCTGTAATGCAAACATGGCAGAGATAGAAGGTCCCTTGAGCTTGATGACCAGCTCATCTAGCCTGCAAGAGACCCTGTCTCAAACTACACAAAGAAACAAAACAGAACCAGAAACACCTAAAGAACGCCTGAGGAGTGACACTCATTGAACTTGGGCATCTACATCCATGCACGTACATGGAAGGATACTTACATATACACACATACACATATATAGCCATGCATCGTACTTGGAAAATAGGATCACACTATTGATTCTTGACATGGAATAGAGATATTATTCTTCTGACTGAAAAAAATAGTTTGATTTTGAAGCCAGTATAAGCTATGCTCAAATGTATTATTTATTTTCATGTCTAAGTTTTAGGAGCTAATGGTAATCTATATGTGGGTATCTGATCTTGATCTTTTCATGTTTAAGGAGTTAATATCTTTTATTCTCAGGAAATGTTAGTCATAGCAACATACAAGACAATCAGATGCTGGAGTACTATTTGTGTCTATGCCACTTAAGTAAATATCACCAATTGGAAATGTCAACTAGATTTCATTGATTCTAAAAAATAAGAAATATTTAAGTACCTCAGCTACACTTAGTAGAGTGTCAGTTTCCAAGACCAGTGTCTTCTGTTCTGTTTAGACTTTATCAAGTAGCAAAATAAAACACCAAACCAGTATAGCCCACTCCTCTTGATAAAAAACCACATTTAAAGGGGATAGTAAGTGTTCCAGTCCTCTAGCGGCCTGACTCTGGAGTTCCTCTAGAAAACATGACCATCCACAGTCATCCCATGACCTGCTCAGTATCCTGCCTGAATGCCTGGGACAGAAAGGCAGTGTCACCACCACATAAAATTGAAGAAAGAAGAGTTTCTTTAATATCATTAATTAAAGTATATATTTTTAAAATTAAAATATACTCAAATCACTCCCCACTCCCTCTTCTCCCACAATTCTCTGAGATACCTTTCCACCAACTCCTTCCGTGTTCCCCCTCATGTTGATAGCTTCATTTTCTTTATTAATATCACATACATTTCTAGATACATTATAAGTATCCACAACCATATAACTATAACTAGCTGAGTCTGTTCTTCGTGTGTGTATGTGTGTATATATGTGTGCGTGTGCCTATGTGTGTGTTGTTTCAGGGATGAACACTCTGCACTGGATAACAGATAAGGGTGCCTATCGCTGGGGTCAGCTAATTCTCCCTCTCCCAGCAGTCACCATTTGCATTGAGGTCTTATCTAGGGGTGATCCCCAGGAAACTGTCCCCCTTCCATGTCCATATGTCCATTGATTTGGCCATTTTCTGGTCTTGTTTATGCAGTCATTTCTAGGAGAGATTTTTTATAACACATTTCCTGGTAAATAATTCCAAAAATAATTATGGAAGATGATATAATTTTATATACATTATAGAAGAAAATAGCAAAGTTTATTTTTTAGTGCTAATGGCATCTGGAAATGATAATTAACTTATAAAACAGAATCATACACAGTTAACAAAGGAAAGAAAATTACATTATATTTTCTTTAAATTGCACTAAATAGGAAAGTACAAAATGTGCGCTCATTAAGCTTGTCTGGTATAATTTTAATAACTAAAATTAAGTAAAGGAATTTGGGTAATGGAAAAATTCAACCCAGTACTTGTAATAAGTATAAAGTGTATTTCTTAGAGGGTATTAAAATTTATAAAAACATCCCTAATGACTTAACAATATGCAACTTTACTACATTTTAACAATCATAGGGGCAATAATGTTTTTAAGCAATAGAAAATTTGTTTTAAAAACAGACATTTTAAGAACTAATTAACACTTCAAAAGTACTTAACAAATATGTTGATTATGTAAAATTAAAAACCGTTGGTTTCCAAAGCCCTTTCTCCTTCTATAGAACTATCCTTCAAGAGGAAAATGACATGACTACAATTCCATAATAATTTCTATTTTTTACCATTGACTTAAACCTTGTATTAAAGTATGTTAAATGACAAAAGTTTAATCTGTATTTGATTACAATTTTTACATTTCTATCAGATGGAAATCTTTCACAGTTTACTATATATTATGCGACAGACAACGGTTGGCTCATTATAGAGAATATTGCTAGACTACTGAGTGAAGTAAGATACAATACATGAATATACGGGGCATTGTCAACTGAAATTGCCTAATTGTGATACAGAACAGCGATTCATCGTCGTCTATACAGAAGGCTAATCACTAAATTGAGTTAATGGTTAAGGTTGGTCAATCAATTTGAATTACTCATTTAAAAAATATCTTTGTAAAGCTTAAGCCCACTGTTTTCTGATACATGGTAGACGGCTAAGAAAATGTCCCCTCACCCGTCTCCATCTCGGCTGAGGTCAAGAGGATGCCTAGTCTCCATAAGTAAAAAGTAAGTAAAGGGAATGCATCTGAAAGCTGGAAGATGGTCTCGTCATGCTTCTGAAGAAACGCTTGGATTTCGGGGCTGCTGTGATCAATGTGTAAAGTGGGGTCTCCCTGGGTTTCCTGTTGAAAAAGCTGCTCCAGAATCCAGAACAGGGAGAAAATATTTTCATAGCGAGTCACATCATAATTGCCTTGACCCTACGAAGAAACAATAAAATTCATGAAAACACTGTGTGGGTCAGATAAGAAAATGCTTATATAAGATTATATTGTCAGGCAAAAGAGAAGTGTCTGAATTGGTTTAAAACTTTATGTCTTCCTGTCCCCTTGGCCATTGGAATGATGAGAGGACTAGATTGGTGCAGTGGGGAGAAAGAAAATAAACATTTAAATGACTTTGAAAACACAATAAAGGATTTCTTTCTTTTATATTAAATTTTTTAATTTATTTTCTATCTTGAGTGCAATTTTCCTCCCTCTTCTCCTCCCTTCCTTCCCCCCACTTTCACCCTGTTTCCCCAATTCACTTTTCCTGTTCAGTAAGGGGCAGGCCTCCCCTGCATGTCAACAAAGCATGGGATATCAAGTTGAGGTAGGACTAGGTTCCTCACACTGAACCTATTAGAAAAGAAAGTGGGAAAGAGCCTTTAACTCATTGTTTCAAGACACAACTTCCTGAACAGAATACCAGTAGCACAGCACTCAGATCAGCAATTAATAAATGGGACCTCTTGAAATTGAAAAGCTTCTATAAGGCAAAGGACACCATCAATAGGACTAAATGGCAGCCCACAGAATGGGAAAAGACCTTCACCAACTCCACATCTGACAGAAGACTGACGTAGTGATATTTCATTTGTATTTTAATAAATAAAACTTGCCTGAAGAATAGAGACTAAAACAGCCACCCTGACTGGCCTTACAGTGTAGGCAGTGATGACATACACCTTTACTCCCAGTAGTCACACTAGTATGCCATAGAAACAGGGTGGTTGTTGTAATATGAGTGGCGGGGCTGCGTCCCCAGCACCCTGGCCGCCAGTGGTGCACTTCTTTAATTCCAACAATAGAGAGGAATATAAAACAGGAGGAGACAGCTTTCATTCACCTGAAGATTCCTGGAGATAGGATCACCATTTTAGACTGAGTTAGAGATAATAGCTAGTGTTTTGCTTTTCTGACCTTCAGTTTGAACCTAAAGACAATATCTGTCTCTGGGTTTTAATTAATTGTACTATAGACAGATCTCCAAAATATATAAAAAACTCAAGAAACTAGACATCAAAAAACCAAATAATCTAATTTAAAAGGGGTACAGAGCTAAACCAGTGACATCGGGGGAACCAGGTTGCTCATGAATGAGCTCAATCACTTCAGGTGGGATGTCATTGGATTGTCAGAAATGCATTGCACAGGAACACAAAAACTTTAGCAAACATAAACAAGATTATAGACTCAAGTGGAGAGGGAAAATACACAAAAAATGAAGCTTTAGTGCTATCCAGTTTGGCCCAAAAATGTATGCTCAGGTACAAACCTGTAAATGACTGAACTATATCAGCCAGATTTTAGATAATAACACATCAAGGTTTATGCACCAACAGTGGAAGCAGAAGGGGATGCTATCAACAGTTTATACACAGATTTACAAAACAAGGTCAGCAGAGTGCATAAGAATGACATACTAATCCTTACAGGTGACTTCAATGCAAGAGTGAGATCTGGAGAAAGAATGGACTATAACATCATGGGAACAAACGGACTTGGACAAAGGAATGACAGAGGAGAATGATTGCTTGATTTCTGCAATGCAAATGATTTGTACATAGCCAAGACAAAATTCAAGTAGGCCAAACCATCAAGATGCTGGAAGTGGGAATGCCCTGACAAACGTACATACAGCCAAACTGACTATATTCTGGACAGCATTCAACTGAAACTTAGGAGAGGCATGCCAGGCATAATGAATCGGAAGATCAATCGTAAACAAAACATGAACCTAGCTGTACGGAAATAGTATAAGAGAACCACTGAAAAGAAGATGAGGGAAACCATCAAACAACCTTTTGCAAATATAGAAAGTGAATGGGAGAAAGTCAAAAGAGCTATATGAAAAGATTCAAAGGAGATGCTTGGTTATGCAAAAAGGGCAATACCAGTAGAATGGCTTAGTGGAGAGACTATCAACTTGGCGGAAGAAAAGAAGGAAGCTAAAGAGCAAACAAATAGGCAATCCACAGACAGCAAAACACCACAACTATCTGTTCAGGGAGGTCAAAAGAAGAGCGAAAAAGGATAGAAAGATGTGTATACAAGGTATATGAAAAGAGGTCAAAGAGGCTAGACTCCATAACAAAACACATCTTGTCTATGAAGCTATCAGACAGATAACTGCCAGATATGCTCCTCAGATTCAGGTCATTAAAGATAGAAAAGATCATTTAATAACAAAATCAGGGAAAGCAAAACAAAAATGAAGACAATACTTTGACACCCTATATAGTGACCCTAATGCTGTCAATGTAGACTATAACGAGAAACACTTAGGCAGACACTCAAACAGCAGAGACAATGAGGAAATGTAAATATTGACAGGAACAAGATACAGGAAGCTACCAAGAGAACAACAGGTAGAAGGTCCCCAGGAGTGGATGACATCATGGTGAAGGAGCTGGAGGCAGCTACAATAGGTTCCGGGGCTGAGGCGCTTCTCAGACTCTTCAGAGAGATATGGGAACATGAAGTGATTAACACAAAATGGAAGCATTCAGTTGTTGGGGAGAGGGAGGTTGTTCGTTCTAGGCCTACTGACTAGCTTAGACCCAAAATAATCACACAGAAACTATATTAAATAAATCACTGCTTGGCCCATTAGCTCTAACTTCTTGTTGGCTAACTCTTACATCTTAATTTAACCCATTTCTTGTAATCTGTATATCACCATGAGGTCACTGTCTACCAGCAAAGTTTCAGCACATCTGTCTCTGGCAGCTTGATGGCGTCTCTCTTTCTGCCTTCCTTCTCCCAGCATTCAGTCCAGTTTTCCCTGCCTACCTAAGTTCTGACCTATCAACAGGCCAAGGCAGTTTCTTTATTCATTAACCAATAAAAGCAACACATAGACAGAAGGACCTTCTATACCACTCTGTTATAATTTCCATACACAAGAAGAAGGACAACCTGGACTGCTCAAATTACAGGGAAATTAGTTTGTTGTGCCATAGCAACAAGATCTTCTCCTCTATTATCTTGCAAAGGATCAAGGGCAGAAAACAGAGGAAATGCTAGCAGAGGCCCAATGTGGATTCAGAGTTAACAGGAGCATAATTGATCAGATCTTCATTTTGAGGCAACTGGTAGAAAAATGTGAGGATTGTGGAAAAGATTTATATGTCTGTTACATCAATTTCAGGAAGGAATTTGATAGCATTTGGATAAAAGAACTTTGGGAAACAATGAGGTTCTACAATTACCCAGAGGAAATCATAAGAATACTAAAGAACACCTATAAAGATCCCTTTGCATTAGTCAAAGTCTGTGGAGAACTAAGTGATCAGTTTAAGACAATCATAGGAGTGCTGCAGGGATGCATCCTCTCACCACTACTCTTTAATATATTTCTGGAATTAACAATAACAACAGCTCTGGAGGATGAGGAGATTGGCATGCAGATAGGTGGTGTAAAAATCAATAACTTGCATTTCACTGCTGATACAGCACCGCTTGCTGAAAGTCCAAATGTGTTGTAGGCTATGGTAAATAGAGTGGTGGAAGTCAGTGAAAACCTTGGTATGAAAGTAAACATTGAGAAGACTGAGCTATGACATATGGGAAAGGCGTACAAGGATTTTAACACTGTAATAAAGAATCAAGTAAACAGTCAAGTTTGTCCATCTGGGAGGAAACTTCAGTTCGAAGAGGGAACTATTTCAGATGCCAAAAGGCAGATAGGGATAGGGACAGCTGCATTCCAGGCAGTAAAAGGTTAGATCAGCAAGAGACAAAATGGCAACAACAAAATTACAAGTATATGAGACACTTGTTTGAGCTGCCATCTTTTCAACTCTAAAACCTGGGACAAACAGATGCTCCTCAGAACAGTGGCTGAATGTGTTTGAGATAGCATGTCTCAGGAGGATTCTAGGCATCACATGAAGAGAGAGGCTTCACGATGATGACATTAAGAAACATCTCCATCTACAGAAGGAAGTAAACAACAAGATACAGCAATGGCACCTAGATACTTTGGCCATGTTATAAGAATGAATGATGGCAGTAACCCAAAGACAGCACTGCTTGGAGGAATGCACTGGAAAAGGCAAAGAAGAAGGTCCAGAAAATGCTGGATAGACAGCATAAAGGAAGACTGTGGAACCTTGGGTATGACATTAACATAAGCATCTAGGACTTCCCAGGAAAGGAACAACTGGAGAATCGCCACGAACCAGTTGCCTATGCATGTTTAAGCATTGTTGGGGCATAGATGATGATGATAATAGTGCTAAACAGTGATTCTCAGCAGAAGACTCTCAAGTGTCTGAGAGACGCTAAAAGAATTGTTCAACATCCTTAGTCATCAGGAAAATGCAAATCAAAACAACTCTGAGATTCTATATCACAGCAGTCACAATGGCTAAGATTAAAAGAAAACTAATAAC
Organism: Microtus ochrogaster; assembly: GCF_000317375.1. NCBI lineage: Eukaryota > Metazoa > Chordata > Mammalia > Rodentia > Cricetidae > Microtus > Microtus ochrogaster. The sequence goes on from NC_022012.1 coordinate 57,699,776, forward strand.
AGCTTCTGCTGAAGAGGATGTAGATCTAGGGTCATACACCTCCACTGATGGCAGGTGTGTAAACTTGTGTAGCCAAGTTGTAAATAAATATGGAGGTTTCTCAGAAAGTTGGGAATCAATTTGCCTCCAATTCCAGCTATACCATTCTTGGGCATATACATGAAGGATATATATCACAAACACACTTTCTCAACCATGTTCATAGCAGGGTTATTCACAATAGCCAAACTAGGAAACCTTTTTCTTGATAACTTATAAGCTTGAAATCCTTTTCTACCATTGTTCTATACATTATCATCCCTAAAACTCTAATCCAAATGTCTTAAAATCAAAAATGTTTTGGATCAGTACATGATAGTTTAAATAGAAATTTCCATATGTTTTCTTATATGACATATTGTAGTGCAGTTTTAGTAAATGTACATGGATATACTGTGTAAAATTACTTACAGTCTGTATATTTAAAGTATTCAGGACATATAAAGAAATTTCATGGCAAGAACTGTGTCCCATTTCCAAATTATCTTATTAGGTACATGTAAAACTCTAAAGGGTTAAAATCTAAATTACACAATACTTTTGGCCCCAAGCGTTTGTATTAGGCATGCTGCCGATTATTATTTATTTGCATGTAATTACTTACAAATAAACATTTAAAGTGCACAGTAAAGAGTTTATGCATAACAGTGTAGAGTGTTAAATTCAATCTTGTGTCAGGGATTTTTTCAATGCATGGCCTTCTTGCCAAAAATCAAAGAATGATATTGTGAGGGTAGGATTTAGGGACACGCATGGAGGCACAAGTGGTAGGTTGAAGTTATTAGGCCACTACAGATCCTCTCACCCCGAGTCTACACAAATCAGAGATTAGTGCTAGACTTATAGATGCATGTACATGGACAGAAGTATGAATATGGCCTTGTAGGAATTAATTTGTCTGGATGACTATACATAAGCAAAGAAAAAGGCCTAAGAAGTGCAATGGAAAACTTAAGAGAATAGAGGTATCAGTATAGAAGGAAAAGCTTGCCTCATTATTTCCTTAATAATTAAGAAGGAAATCAGAAGTCCTAGGAGGTAAGCTGAATGCTTATCACTATTTTACAGGCAAGAAAAGCGCCACAGATGTGCACTAATTAGAACTCTAAGTCTACAGATCTTAACCAGGGACTTGTCTGATGCCGTTTTGCTGAAGTTCATTAAATAAAGTATTACAATTGGGGCTAGGGGAGAGAGAATGTGTTGGAAACATTTATCAATGCAACGCACTGTGATGACACATAAATAGAAGAATCTGCTTGCAGAGTCAGAGGAATTTACTCTTCAAAAAGATAACCTGATAAACCCAATTATGAAGATACAGACAGATGAAAATAAATAAATACTTCAAAAAGAGTCATGTAATGAGGCCCATCTGCCTCTCTTAGATGTGGCTGAACACCATCAGGCTTCAAGGAGCAGTCATTATTAGTATCCCATTCCCCAAATACAGGCATGCTTCATTCCCAAGATGAGGCCATTAAAGAGTGCCCACACTCTGGGCATGGCTTCTGTGACTGCAATATTTCTACATTTTACAATAGGCCACTGGCATCCTTCAACAGTCTGCATTGATTTTTTTAGATCCCAGAGCCTCCATGTCTCAGTGTGCCCATGACCTGGGCCCTACCTACTGAAATGCTGAGCATGTTTGGGTTCCCATTTACAGCACACCTGCTGTGCATACTATTACCTAAACAACCATATATTGCTATCAAAAAGTATTATTGTTCAGAGCCCAAAGACCCAGGCCACCCACATGTCCTCGTGCTTCAGGCATCTGCTCTGCAGGTGACTCAACATCGGACTGATGCTACAAGCACCGTGGAATGACCTGAAAAAGAAACTGGGTGCCAAGAGGGACTGTTTCTGCCACAATTTATCTGCCTGGTAAAAGGAAAGAAAGTGATTGGCTCAACCTGATTACCACACTCAACAACACAACACAACAGCCTACCATAGCAGATATTTAGAGCCTTGGCTACTAAGGATCTCCATAGCATTCTCCTGACCTCATTTCACTCGCTGACCACTGACAGCCATCTACAGAAGCTACATGGCTGCAGTCTCCTTACGTCCTGCCTGCCCCCTTGGGAAGAAGGTTGGGAAGTAGGACTACATCAAAAGTTGTTTGGAAAATCTAACAGAAAAAAGTGCTCTATGGAACAAATGAACATCAATGCAAATGAACAGGAATTCTAACAAAATCAAGAGGCATGTCACCACAGGCACAATAATCCTCCAGAATCTATACCAAAGATTGAAATATAAACTGCTTGATGAATAATTTTAAATAATTACCTATAGAAACCAGAGATGTTTAGAAAAATAGAGAAGTCAACAATATCAAGATACAAAAATAAAAAGGCAAATTGAAATCATTATAAAACATTAAAATAAATATCAAGAAAAATTTTAGTTGGCAATAAAATTAATGAAAAAAACCAATAGCAGCACTTATCAGAGCAGAAAAAAATTCATTATCGGAGAAATAAAGAAGGAATGGGGAGAAAATAATGCAAATGATTGAGAAAGTATAGAAGATTTATAGGGAGTAAGAAAGAAAATAGAGACAATTGACAGAAGGAACATTTAAAGCAGTGATAGATGAAAGTTTTTTCAAATCTACAGATAGTTTTACATGCCCAGGTATAAAAAGTACAAGCTAGGCCCTTTCAATGTGCACAAGACTGCACCACCACATATTATAATCAAATGGTTAAAAATAAAAAGTGATAGAGATTATGAATGTATTTAAAAAAAGCTCATTACATATATGAGCTTAGCCCTTGACTTAGTGGTAGATTTCTCAGTAGAATGTTCACAATCCAGGATGCTGTGGAAAAACAGTCTGTATCCTTCCACTTGTATTTTAAATAAGTGCTGATTGGCCGGTAGCCAGGCAGGAAGAAAAGGCGGGGCCACTAAGCAGGAAGATGGGCAGGGCAAGGAGAACAGGAGAATTTTGGTAAGAGGATTTAGTCTGCCATCGTCACCCAGGCATAGAGAAAGCCAGACAGAGCAAGCAAGATGTGACTGCCTCACCAAAAAAAGTGCCAAGCTACATTGCTAACACAAATGAGAATTATGGGCTAATATAAGTTATAAGAGTTAATAAAAAGTCTGAGCTAATAGGCCAATTGTTTATCATTAATGTAGGCCTCTGTGTGTTTATTAGGGAATAAAGAGATGTGGTACCTGGGACAAAAACCTCTGTCAACACCAGGAGACAGATAATAATTTAATCAGACAGCAGCAGAAGAAGAGAACCAATATCCTCACCAAGCACATTTCATATGGTCTGGAAGTACAGAAATAAAAAAACAGATGAAAACTTTCCCATATAAGAAAATCTGAGTGCTATTCACCTTTAAACTGCTGTTTACAAAAATAAATTCAGGAAGAAGGGAAAACTTCAATCTTAAAGAGAAATACCATGCTACTCAATAATTTAGTAACATGAAGACAGTTAAAAAAATAAAACACCCTGGAAATGCACACACAATTAAATTCAGAGTACTTTTAATTTCTTAAACACTGCATATAAATCAATTAAGCATTTAGTGTGAAGATTAAATGATAGCTTCAAAAATTTTAATGGATGAACAATATAAAAAGATATAAATTAAGATGCCAAAAGCATAAAATGTGGAAAGTGAATATTTTTTATGAGATCTAATTATCAGCTTAAAATAGTCTATTCTATCTATAGAACTCCTTTTAACTACATAATGGAGGCATATAAAAATACAACAGACATAAAAATATATTTAATCAAAGCACATCTATAGAGAAAAACATGTAATCATGTAAAGGATAGCAAGAAAGGAACAAAGATACATAAAACAACCAGAAAACATCAACATGACAGTACTCACTCAGGACCCAGCAATAGTTATGCTGGATAGAAATGGAATAAATTTAAAACACAGAGTGGTGTATCTCAGTACCAAGTCATATGTAACAGGATGAGTGGGCTGCTTGTCGTCCCACCGCCTGGCTAGCTTACATCTGAAATAACCATACAGAAACTGTATTCATTCAAACACTGACTGCCCTATGAGCTCTAACTTCTTTTTTTTTAATTTATTATTTATTTATTAAGGATTTCTGCCTCCTCCCCGCCACCGCCTCCCATTTCCCTCCCCCTCCCCCGATGAAGTCCCCCTCCCTCATCAGCTCGAAGAGCAGTCAGGGTTCCCTGACCTGTGGGAAGCCCAAGGACCACCCACCTCCATCCAGGTCTAGTAAGGTGAGCATCCAAACTGCCTAGGCTCCCCCAAAGCCAGTACGTGCAGTAGGATCCAAAGCCCACTGCCATTGTTCTTGAGTTCTCAGTAGTTCTCATTGTCTGCTATGTTCAGCTAGTTCGGTTTTATCTCATGCTTTTTCAGACCCAGGCCAGCTGGCCTTGGTGAGTTCCCGATAGAACATCCCCATTGTCTCAGTGTGTGGGTGTACCCCTCGTGGTCCTCAGTTCCTTGCACATTGGAGCACCGGACAGAAATCTCAAGGTCCAAATCAGGAGCAGAAGGAGAGGGAGCACGAGCAAGGAGCTCTAACTTCTTATTGGCTAATTCTTACATCTTAATTTAACCCATTTCTGTTAATCTGTGTATCGCCATGAGACTGTGGCTTACTGGCAAGATTCTAACCAGTGTCCGTCTCAGGCAGGAGATCCATGGTGTCTGCCACTCTGCCCTTCTTCCCAGCATTCAGTTCTGTCTACTCTGATTAAGTTCTGTCCTATCAACTAGGCCAAGGTAGTTTCTTTATTTATCCAACGAAAGCAACACACAAACAGAACGACTGCCTACACCAGTCATACATTTCCAACACAACTCTTCCATCTAAGATTCAGGAATCATTGCATATGAGAGGGTACAGAAAGATTCTAAGAGCCAGCGGAACAAGTAGTTGTGAGATTGTATCTCTAGGAATGTTAGAAGTTATAACCAAACATTTTTGCCAACAAGAACGTCTAAGCAATAATGACTGGTTGGACATTGACAACACGAATAAATGCACTAACTCAGATGAGGAAATGCTTATGAGCTCCTAACTCTATGCAAAAAATAGCAGACAACTAAGAAACGCTGAGAAGGGGAAATAGTTTCCCCCAAAAGTAAACAAGAATGTCATATTTGATTTTCCCACTTCTTCATTAGTAAAATCCTGCATTTTCTCAATTTATAAATGGAGCGATTAAATTTTTATATTTTCTCTATATTCTGTAGCATCTGTTCTATTGATACTGATCTACACGATGCCAATATAAGTAAGTGATGAGACTTCTGGGAAAGCTGAGTGCAAACTAAAGACCAGGAAGACAATTTTGCCCTTCCCTTTCATCATTTTTCCCATGGGGAGATGTGGACACAGTCAGTCATCTGGCAAACCAGAAGATGAATGACATCCATGTATATAAAGGCCAGACGCTTGAGGGCACTGCGCAGCCAGGCACATTCGATGCTCAGGGATATGTGTGCATGGCTGTAGTATGTTGGAGTTCCTCTTGTCCATTCCGATCCTTCACATCTTACTTTATATGGAGTTTAGTTGGGCAGTGAAGCTTTCCAGTTTCCTTGGCCTTAAAAGTTATTGCTTTCTGCTATGTCTTGTACAGAAAAGAGAGATAGCCAAAGGGACGAAAAGAAAGCCAGAATCTCTGGCAACAGAAATTGTAAAAACAAAATAAAAGGAAAGAATAAAAAAGCTACTGTACACTTGAGGTTTAATTTGTAGTTTGGATGTTTATATTTAACTGCAAATCATCAAAACATGCCTGCTCATTAGCAATGCGATACTTCAGGTGTGGCACACAGGGGACACAGGCCTGCTGAGAAACTAGCAGCCTGCTATAGAAAATTTTCATGTTGCCACAAAAGCAAGAGATGTGTGTGGGGGAATTAGGATGTCAGGGAGAAGAAAATTAAGTCAAAGACTATAAGCCATATAATCTAAATGTTAAATTAAATGTTCGCTGAATATAATGTATCATTAGCTTGGTATTCTATGGGCCAGATTTTGTTGGACATAAGAAAAAGGAAGATACAACTAAAATTAGTCTTCTCCTAAGAGAATGAATTCAACACAACACTTTAAGAAAAAGGTCAGTTGTCACCAGGATAATTAAGTGGGAAAGTTGCCCCTGACCTTTAGTGAGTTATCCATTTTATTTAGTAGACAGCGAAGACAGCAAAGTAGACTTCAGACAAAAATTCCTGGGGAAGAAATTAACTCTCTAAGTTATTTGCTCAGCCTCTGGCAGCTTCTAGGACACCAAAGCATAATCTTCGGCAGAACCAAGGCCCAGTGAAGACAGCACCTGATCGCACTTGCAGCCATACAAAAGCTCAGAGTGGATCCACCCATCCACATAACCAGTGCACTGGTTGTGAAGCCCACACTGACTCACACTGTGTCTCCTTTAGAGACTGCACAACAGGCTTTCCCTCTTCCACACCCTCCCCGTGTTTAGGGCTCATACCAATGGCATACAAAGCACTGGTCAGAGCAGAGTGTACTTAATTATGAAAGACTTTCTACCTATGAGTTGTGAGCTGTGGCAAAATGCTGGTACAGACTCGAGCATCACCTTTTAATCAAAGGCCCTAGGAAGGAGATTACAAAGGACAGATACAGTGGTTAAAATTCATTACAGCTCCTTTATATACCAGTATGCTTGCCTGCCTAAAACGTGGGATACTGGAGATTACTTCTAGGAGGATTTTGTTTGATTCGTGGGCTAACTTAGGCGAAATTTATATATTATTAAAATTGGGAATTTGGTATTTTGTTTCTTTGGGAAAGAGTTCCAGGTTATCTTTGCATGAAGGTATTCATTAAAGAAATACATGTATTAAAAGTCTGTTTTTCATTATGAGACTTATTTTAGTATGATATCTGCATTAACTAATCTTATCAATTTTTCTTAAATCTGTTTCTAGAGGCTGAATTCACATGGTAGTAACAAAACAAGTAGCTTTTATTTAAGAAGGCAATTTGTACAAAAATCCTCAAAAAGCGAGAATGACAGGTATTTGTCTGACAACGGTCTGGACTAAGGCCCAAGATAGAAACATATGTGGCCAGAGTCCTTGTTTGTGAAGGTATCAGGGATAACGCAATGATTTTAAGCAAGATGTGTCTGAAAGAAAATTGTCAATTTAAAATAATTCATTCCTTATTAAATTTGCTAGGAAATAATAATAATAGCTGTTAAAAGAATTAAAATATATTAAACATTTAAATACCACTAATGATGCACAGATCATCAGATAAGCATTATCCACTATGTCATTTTCACAATTATTGTTTTATAAAAAGTGAAAAAAAAAACATAAAATCCCTACGCCTGGGATATTTTTCACATACAGATAAGATGTACTTATTGAAATATCACACTGATATCAACTATTGGCTGCTTTTCAAGCCTCTGTAAATTGTATGTCTGGAGAAATGCACAGCTGTATATGTGTATTGTCACCTATTTCCACTTATTGAGGACATCTTTCACACACCTCAGTGGAACAACAGTTCCTTCCTCTTTTCGGCAGAAGAGTGTAGTGTCTAGGACTCAAGAGGTGACATGACACTAGAAGGTCCCAGGAACGTGGAATGGGAAGATCAACCCTCTAATAGAGTATTAGCAAGTGTAAAAGGTCCTTCAGTCTTCCCCCCTTCTTCCCATCCCCTAACAAGATATTATGCTTGAAAATTAAACACTTTTTCATTAAAAAATATTCTCTGGTAATCTATGATGAAGTGTGGACACTCCAAATCTATTCTAGATCTTTGTCAGTAAAAATCAGGTTTTGGAACATAACACAATAACATCACAGATATATTCAAAGTACTTTAATTTTTTTTTTTTTTTTTTGCTTTTCCACTGGAAAATGTCATGTGTTTTGATTTCCACTTGAAACTTTGCTGGTCAGTATATCAGGCAGGTTTTTAAATATGACAGACCATTGACATCAACTAATTCTTAGATGTCTTCACTAAAAAAGAGAGTCCCTGATAGATGGAAACTGTATTTCTGTGTTATCAGCCAACTTCATGTGGGTTTCGCCTGTACTCTCAGAGTCTTCTCAGGATCTTTTCGGGCTATCAACCTCAGCCACAGAGACAGCCTTGTCTTATTTACAGCTGGATATATTTTTCAAGTCTGAGTCATTTGTTAATTTTTCTTTGCATCCCAAATCTTGGCAAAGTGATAGAAACCAGGTGACTAAGGTGCCAGCAAAAAGGCCATTGGGGAAGAACAGGACAGAGGAACCAGACCAAAACAGTTAGATTCTCAGGACTCATGTGAGTGGTAGTGCATGGAACTTTAAAGTTTATTTGCTTGTGAGTCTTGTTTTCCTTTTGACCTATTGCAAGTACTTACTGGGTACTTTGGTATGGTATGGTATGGCTAGGGACATAATGACAAACAGAATAGGATCTCTGTCTAAGGGTATTTCTAGCATGTGTTGAATATTCCAAAGCTAGCATGTTTGGGACAAGGTGTATTTAAGATTTCAGCTTTCTATTATTCCAGAGTATATAATATTTGTGGTATATCCAGCACTACTTCTGGAGGATAAGATCCAATTCTGAAGATGAAATAAATGTTATGTGAACTCCCTTTCAAGAAGGTCTGGGACTAATTTTACACTGTATTTTTATTGTTCCTCAATTTTCACTGCAGCTTATAAATTCAGGTATGAAATTTTCCACTACCGCATCATGCTGCAATGCAGAAAGTTTCAGACTATAGAGGATGTTTGGAATTTGTATTTAGAGTCGTTCATAATATAAATATCCAGGAAGTCAGTGCAGCTCTTACGTAACCGAGGGATTATATAGGAACTCTTAAGGAGGAAAGGCATCATCTTCAACAAATGATGCTGCGAAACTGAATATTCATAGTCAGAAGAATGAAATTCAGTCAGTATCTATTATCTAACACAGAGATTATAGTCAAAAGGACGAAAAACCTCAATTTGAAACAAGAAATGCTAAAACTGCTAGAAAAAAACATGCAGAGCCCTTCCTAAGATAGAGGTGCAAGAAAGGACTTTCTGAACAAGACTCCATTTGCCCAGGAAGTAAGGCCAACAATTAACAATTGGAATGCCATAGAACGTAAAGCCCATTCAACATGGAGTAATCACAGACACCAGGAAAGCATGAAGGGACCACAGGCAAGAAGTAGATGAGATTAGAAGAGAATAATTCAATATAGGAGATATGAAGTGGGAAACTAAAAAACAAGATGGAGACTTACTGGGGAGGAGGAAGAAAGATCAGTGCAGAAGGAAAGGGAGGAAAAAAGGACAAATAACACTCAGGTTGTTTGGTAAAGCCTCAAGGAATCATAATATTTCATATTTACCTAAAATTATACACAAATACATATAATCTTAAGATCACATACATATTTATGTATATATGGTATATATACATGTACAGACATATATATAATCTGAAGATCACACACACACACAATGAAACAGTCATAGCAGCTGCAATACCCATGAACAAAGAAAATGACCAGCATGCTAAGACTCTATAAAGGTGTAATAAATGTATTCACACATGTGTAATAACCAACAATGGTGTAATTACACTTAAGGCCCACTCAAAAAAGGAAATCATTCCTGGTATTGAAATTCCAGTGGTCCAGCTTCCCTGGACCCCTATTGTCTGTTGGCAAGTGGTCGATAGAATTAACTAGACTAGCTTTAATGTAAAATATTTAGCTTTTATAAGGGGAAGAAAAGGGAACTTACAAAGCCAGAGTTCCAGTGAAGCACAGGAAAACAAAGAGAGAAAAACAAGTGCACATTGATAATTTTATAGGCCATTTGGGGACCTGGGGAAACACACCCCACAAACAAGGCGATTGGTTGAGATTCCCCTTCAATTGTCAAGGGCAATAAAAAAGAATCTACCTCCATCAATTTGCTAGACCAAAGTGGCTCCTGACTACATTCTACATATTATTTTTCTAACCACAGATAAGGGTACCTACCACCCATTAACAAAGACGTCTTCCTCTCAGCAAATGGAGCACAGCACAGAAACTACAACTCAGCACAATGCAGAGATCGACAAATCTTAGAGCCCAGTCCTGATGGACACATCTACAACACAGTTCCTGCATCTATGGCTCAGGGCACATCAAAGAAGAGAGAGTGGGAGATTATAAGAGTTAGAATTTCAAGAAATCTGTGGTGAAATGGTGTCTCCAAGAAACGGCTGCATAAACAAGGCTAGAACAATGACAAGATAAATGGACATGTTAGTGTGAAGGAGGTCACACTTTGTGAGGTCACACCTCTAAACAAAGAATTAGAGGAAACTATTCAATGCCAGGGGAGGAGAGAATTAGCCTCTACCAGAGATGAGCATGCCCATGCTGTTTGTCCAACAAGAGTGGCCCAGGTTTGAAATCATCTACTCACAAAAACAAAAACAGACTCAGACACTTGTAGCTACATATCTGTGCATACACCAACATACATGTATATGTATGTAGGAAAAATAACCAAAGGAAAAAAGGCAGCATGGGATGGGGTGAAGGGAGGGAAGGAAGGGGAAAGTAATGCAATTCTATTTTACTTAGTAACATACTTTATAAAGAAAGAGAAATCAACAAAGAAATGGGCAAAAGTTTGATCAAACTTAAGCAGAAATAATAAAAGAGTGGAACTTTTGCATAAAGAGAATCTTTCTTACTTAACCATGTGATATCATTTAAAGGCATTTCAAGTGGCTTGTTACGGTTTATTTACATGATTTTTATTAAACATATGTCATTTAGTAATCACATTTGGGACATAATTGTTTGTTTCTTATCTTTAGTCTGAAATTGGAGTAAATTTTACTTTTCTTAGGAACTAAAATGTTTTGCTAAAATTACAAGGTAGCATATTCATTATTCAAATGCACACTCAAATACACTGCCTGAATTTAAAATAACAGTGACATTGAATAAATACAACAAAACTCCTTGAGCTCCTCCAAGAAAGTTTTTTATGAGGCAAATACTAGTATTTTATCCTTTTTTCCTAATCTAATTCACCATGTCTCATATGTACAGAATGAAGTTGTTCGCAAAAAAAACCCAATTATTGGGGTTAAAACAAGGCTTGTCTGGATGTCTACCTCCCAAATGTTAAATATCTAGGATCTGCAGATGCAGACACTACAGTGTCCCCAGGAGACCACCTCTGGCTATCTTTCCTCTTCTGGCTCTCTACACAGGTAGTCTCTGGGTCTCTCTCAACCACTTGATGAACTCATTTTAAGGGAGATAGGGTGGAGAAGGAAATGCTGCTCTAAGAAACCAAGAGAAGTGAGAGCTAATAGCTGAGGAGAAGGTAGGAAAACTTGTGAAGCAGACATGCACATTTCTGGGTATTTGAGAAAGGGAATGGATGTTAGTATACTTGAATGTGCCTTCACAGACATAAATCTAACACCTACAAATGAAAAACAGGTAACATTTCTAGGAAATGTGTAAATGCTGGAGACTGAATTCAATCATGTAGCTAACGAGTGAATCAATCATTACCTAATAAAAGAGTCATTAAAACTTTGGACAGCTGGGCTTGTTGGACCTTTCTGATTGGCGAACAAACTAAATGGCTGAAGCAAAGGGGAGAAGCCATGCGAACACTGCACACTTCCAGCAGTCACCGATGTATCTCGTAAGCTGGCTGATCCGGCTATGAAATCTTTGTAAAAAAAAAAAACAAACCACACACACATGCACACCCACACATATACACACAAATGAATAAACCACACACACACACACACACACACACACACACACACACTCAATCTGATGTGGGAGTGTCATATATCAATCTGTTGATTTCATTGATTAAGCAATAAAGAAACTGCTTGGCCCTGATAGGTTAAAACATAGGTGGGAGGAGTAAACAGAACAGAAGGCTGGGAGAAAGAAGCTGAGTCAGGGAGTCGCCATGATTCTCCTACTCCACGCAGACGCAGGTTAAGATCATTCCTGGTAAGCCAGCTCGTGGGCTACACAGATTAATAGAAATGAGTTAGATCAATATGTAAGAGCTAGCCAATAAGAAACTGAAACTAATGGGCCAGGCAGTGTTTAAAAGAATACAGTTTCCGTGTAATTATTTCGGGGCATAAGCTAGCCATGTGGGCAGCTGGGTGCCGGGAACGCAGCCCCGCCACTCATATTTCAACACTCAATCCATGTATTTTCTTGAGTTCTGTACCCCTGTAGCCACTGGCTGAGCTAGAAGGAAACTGTGGGAACTCCCTCACTTTTACATCCATTTGGTCCGAAATGAAGGTCCCCCAGAGACCCCTAAGATTGCAAACTGGCTTCTGGAATGAGAATAGATTTCCTAGGCATTGCTTTTGACATCTGGCACTTGTGTTAATTCCAGGTAGTTGATATCGTGCTACAGCAAACTGAACTGAATTTTATCACACCCGTGTGTCTTGAAGTGAGGGCAATTTTAGTAGATTTGTAAATGACCTAGTGAAGTCATAGGCTATAAAATTTCAGAAATCTTGCTGTTCATATTTCTATTTTAATGGCCTCACGTAATGTTATTTAATTAGGTAATCCCTTTCTGCTTAAAAACTTTTCATTTCTTTCAGCTAAAAATCTTCTAACTAGAGAAGTTGATAAAGCAGTTGCAAAAAGTAGACACATTCAAGTAAAACAAAATGTGAGGTAGTGAGAGACAGAGGCACTGGGTCAGGAACAGTCAAAACTGCTTGGAACATTCACACCTCTGCAGAAGCAGGGCTGTCATCTGGAAAAATGCAGCTAGCTATGAGACTGCATTCACAGATTTTACAGTTTTGATCTAGGCAGTTATTCAAGCTATTATGTGAGTCAGACAGAAGTCATCTAAAAGAAAAGTTCTACTTTCTTTTGTAGTGATTTTATATAATTCGTTGAAAGTGCATTTTACCCCAAGTGTGTTTCAATAAACATCAGACCTGGGAGGTTGGTTGAGAAAAAGAGCTCTGTCTGAGGAAAGCAGAAAACAGAAAAAGTACAAGATTCAAACTGAAACCTGAAACCTTGTTCTGCTTTCAGCAAAAGACTTTAAGATATTTTGAACTTTGTCTTTATTCGTGGAGAATTAGTATCCTGCAGAATACATTACTAAGACTAGTAAGTGATAAACATGATGAAATCAAGATGTAAAAGATACTTCACTTGTCATTGTTAGAAAAAATATACGCTAAAACGTTTTAAAACTATCCCATTCGTTTGGCATCATTAAACATACTTATTCTAAAAAAAAGACAACATTGCAGTGACTGCAGTTTTATTAATTAAAATCCATATAAAATCTGATTGACTTCCTACATATAGAACCTAATAGATTTTTTTTGTTTGTTTCAGAACTAACGGAACACTAAGAAGGTGAGCACTTTCTAAAGGAAAACTGCCCAGTTTTCTGACATGGTTTTGCTTCTGGGTGAAAGGAGGTAACCAGCACTCTTCCTGTATTGTAAGGACATTCCCCTTCCTCCACAGGCTGCCAGTTTCTGGAGTGTGGTGTGGAGGATGGGTGATAGCTTTTTTCATCACCAGTGCCATTCAAGATGAAAAGGACATGCTGCTAAGCTCTTTGCAGGTACTGGCAGAGTAAGCAAGAAAGTGGCTTGTATGCTTAGCACAAGTCTGTGGAAAAACAGTGCACCCTTATTTATTCACTGCCAAATTTTATAATTAAAACTATGCATATTGTGCAAACACAAAGTTACTTACATTTTTTTAAGATGCAGACAATACAGCTGACAGACACAGTTCTTGTCATCACAGGGCTTATTCTCAAGTAGCATAAGCATGGAGTGAGCAGCTGGGTAAATAGTCTCTCTCCAATTGTGTTAAGTGGTACGATGGAAGAATCCGGCTTTAGAGAGTGCTCGGCTTCTGTGGCTTTTCTGATTTTCATCAATAATAATGTCTGTTTCATACTAAGGCACAGCTACCTAACCAGAACATCTTATTGGGATGGCTTCCTTGTGTCAACCTTACAAACTGTTTGCTGAGAACTTGCTTCTGGTGCCAAGGATGGAAAGTAGAGCCCCTCACCCCACACTCAGGAGGTGCAGTTTCAGAGCAAGGTTATCTTACTAGTTAAACACTTCTTACAAAGTTTCAAACGCTTTGCACTGTCAGTAAATGGATATGTGTGGCCATAGCATCATAATCTCAAAAGCATACATTTTGAAATGCCCTTTTCCGGGTTGTAGGATAGTACTCTCCATTTGCCTCAAATGTGCATGTCCAAATTCAATCGCAAGCACTGAAAATAAAGCAAAACAAAACAGAATATGCCCAGACCCAGACCTGTGCTAGGTACATGTTAGGCCATATCAGATTTTACTCAATAAAACAGTGCTTTACAAAGGACACCGTCAATAAGACAGAACGGCAGTTTACTGAATGGAAAAAGATCTTCACCAACCCGACATTGAACAGAAGACTAATCTTGAAAATATACAAAGAACTCAAGAAATTTTAAATCAAATATTCCAATAAAATTGATAGAGAACTATCAAAAGACAAATCTCAAATGGTTGAAAGACACTTAAGGAAATGTTAAACATCTTTAGTTATCAGAGAAAGGCAAATCAAAAATAATACTGAGAGTCCATCTTATACCTGTCAGAATGAACAACATCAAAAACACTGATGATGGCTTATGCTGGAGAGGATGTGGGGTAAGGGGAACACTCCTGCATTGCTGATGGGAGTGAAAATTTGTACAGCTGCTTTGGAAATCAGTGTGGTGATTTTTCAGAAAAATTAGGAAACAATCTACCTCAAGACCCAGCAATACCATTTTGGGGTATATACCCAAAGGATGCTCAATCATACCACAAGGAATGTGCTCAAACATGTTCATAACAGTATTATTTGTAATAGCCTGGACCTGGAAACATCCTAGATGCTCCTCAAATAAAGAATGGATAAAGAAAATGTGGTACATTTACACAATGGAGTACAACACAGCAGAAAAAAATGACATCTTGAAATTTGCGGGCAAATGGATGGATCTAGAAAACATCATATTGAGTGAGGTAACCCAGAATCAGAAAGACAAATATCATATTACTCACTCATAAGTGGCTTTCAGACATAAAGGGGGAAAAGAAGCCTACAATCCACAACCTCAGAGAACCTAGACAACTAAGAGAGACATACTGGATCTAAATAGGAAGGAGAAAAAGACAAGATCCCCTGAGTAAATTGGGATCGTGGGGGTCATGAAAGAGGGTAGAAGGTGAAAGGGAGGGAGAAGAGTGGAGAAAAATGTATAGCACAGTAAAAAACAATAAAAAGATCCAGCACTTTCAGATAGTTCAAAGTTACATGTGTGATTTGTGTGTAAATATAATTTTAACTGATTCATTACATTAAAAGCAAGCAAAAACCAAAACAACAAAAAATGAAAGAAAAAGTCCTAAAAATTACTTTTATGGCATTAAATATTAAAACATCCAGAATAAAATAAAGTGGCTATTTATATATAATTTACTTTCAAAAACAGCTTTGAATCCGGATCAGTAATGACAAGCTATTCATTTTATGAAACTAACTTTTAAAATACTTATTTACATCTGGAAGTGTCTCCATAATCTCTGCATATTTCTAAAATATTATCAAGATGTATAAATTCATCCTTTAACTATGGTCCATGTTAGTTAAAAACATACTGACACATCAACGTTAGCCAAAAATCTACAGGGAATTGAGGAATACTGAGAGTTAGAGAAATAGTCTTCCTCAGAGAAGGAGCATCAATCAGTTATTCAATACCAAATAGACAGCCCTGCAAACATCAACATACAGGTAACAGTACAGAGCTCAAGCAGGTTTATTTTTATATTTAGACACACACACACACACACACACTACTACCACCACCACCAACAACAACAACAAAAACAACAATGAATGAACAAGAAGCTATTAATTTGAATAATAATTTGAATGCAGCAGAATAGATAGAAAGGGTTGCAAGGAAAAAAGGAAAGGAGTAATAATTAGGTGTTAACTCTTTGAAAAGCTGGTAAAATCCTGCATTAAAACCATCTGGTCCTGGGTTTCTTTTGGTTGGGAGACTTTTAATGACTACTTCTATTTCACTAAAGGTTAGGTCTATTTAAACATTTTATCTGATCTTGCTTTAACTTTCGTAAGTGGAAACTCTTGTGAAAATTATCCATTTCTTGTAGATTTTCCAATTGGTTGGAGGACAGGTTTTAAAAGTATTTCCACCTGATTGTCTAGGTTTCCTTAGTGTCTGTTGTTACACCCACTTTTCATTCCTCATTTTGTAATTTGGATGTTCTCTCTGCATCTTTTAGTTAGTTTGGATGAAATTTAGTCTATCTCGTTGATAGTATCAAAGAATCAACTCTTCCTTTCATTGATACTGTGCATTGTTATTTTTATATCTATTTTATTGATTTCTGCCCTCAGTTCTATTATTTCTTGCTAGCTTCTCCTTTTAGGTGTGATCACTTTCTTTTGTTGTAGAGCTCCTGGGGGTTTGCTGTTAAGTTGCTAATATGCAATCCCCCATTTTTTTTATTTTAGAATTTAAAATGTTTTACATAAGATTTTTTTTAGAATGGAAAATGTTCCTGAGAGATATATATCACATTCACAATGGCATATGACTTTTTAAAAAAAATCTATTAAATTTAGATTCAATTTAGTGATATGTCATTGACAAGGTAACACAAGCTCAAACTATAATTTAAATCTGAAATTACTTATCAGTAGAAGGAAAAAAAAGTCTTTTTTTTCCAATTTAGGAATGAAGTGCTATGAACTTTCCTTTAGCACTACTTTCATCGTGTCCTGTAAGTTTGGTTATTTTCTATATTAATTTTCATTGAATTCTCGAAAGTCTTCAATTTCCTTCTTGACTTCTGTCTTGATCTATTCTCATTCAGTAGAAAGTTGTTCAGTTTCCCTGAGTTTGTAAGCTTTCTGTTGTTCTCTCAGCTTTAATCTGTGGAGTTCTGGAAGGATGCAAGGAATTATTTCAATTTTGTTGTATCTGTTGAGATTTGCTTTGTGTCTGCGTATATGGTCAATTTTGGAGAAAGTTCCATGAGGTACAGAGAACAAGGTATATTTTTTTTGTGTTTGTGTTTTGGTTAAATGTTCTGTAAATATTTATCTGTTAGGTCCATTTGGTTTAGAACCATCTGTTGGTTTTAATATTTTGGTGTTTAGTTTTTGTCTGGATGACTTGTCCTTTGGTGAGAGTGAAGTATAAAAGTCTCCCACTATCAGTGTGTAAGGGTGAATATGTGATTTAATCTATAGGAGTGTCTTTTGCAAACTTGGGTGCCATTGTGTCTGGAGCATAAAAATTAAAATGTTATCTTATGTTTGGGGACATATTAAAAATTAAAATGTCATCTTGGTGATTTTTCTCTTTTGTTGAGCATGTAGTGTCCTTCCCTATCACTTTTGATTAGTTTTGGTTTAAAGTCAGTTTTGTTAGATATTAAAATGGCTACACCAGCTTGTTTCTTAGGCCCATTTGCTTAGAATATCTTTTTCTAACCTTTTACTCTGAGGAAATCTCTATCCTTGATGTTGAGGTGTCATTTTGGATATAGCAAAAGAATGGATCCTATTTTTCACAACCATTTTGTTAATCTGCCTCTTTTTATTAAGTAATTAAGACCATTGTTACCCTGGGGGTTAAGGCACTTGTGTTAGGAGGGAGTGCCTGCTGGAATTGGGGTCTGGGATACTTTGGGTTGGTGGAGGGGATGGTCTGTGGGATTCACAGGAGATGGGCAGAAGGAAAGGCTGCAGCTGATCATCTGTCCTGCCCAATATTCAGTAGCAGCTCTTGGGTCTAGACTGCTGAGAGATGGGACCTCGGGAACGGAGAAACAGGATCTGAGGGCAGCCTACCTGGTTTTCTGACAGGTGTCAATTACCTTCATTTTCTAATGACAATAAAGTTTA
Organism: Microtus ochrogaster; assembly: GCF_000317375.1. Lineage (NCBI taxonomy): Eukaryota > Metazoa > Chordata > Mammalia > Rodentia > Cricetidae > Microtus > Microtus ochrogaster. The sequence continues at coordinate 57,717,831 of NC_022012.1, forward strand.
TGTATATATGAATATATCCATATTTATATGAAATACATAGTTATATTTAAAATGGACATTTA